>NC_142179.1:14443750-14798125 GCF_026936395.1 Plectropomus leopardus | reverse complement strand
GGTTGCAAACTAGTCAATCATAATTGTATTTTCCTAAACATGTTAAAAAAACAGAACTTGCAGATCTCCTAACTTCATCATTGGCGAAATCCTCTTTGTGATGATTGAGGTAAGTCAGACTTGGTTAAGTGAAATTGCTAACACTCATTTTTTTTTAGTTTCAACAACTTCACAAAATTAAGTAAATGCAGCTAAATTCTGAGTAAACCTAACATTTAGATGTAAAGTAATCATAAATGAGGATAAATAGTTTTATACTTCCTTTTTTTTAAGGCAATTGGTTTCCAGGATTATTTTAAGTAAGCTCAATTTGTCAGATATTACAGTGCAAAGTCATCAATTAATTGTTTGCTATTGTGTTTATTCTGCATATTCAGACCTTCCTTTCACAAAGGTATTAGATGAGTTGAATATTGTAAAACAACTTGGAATCAGATGAGGTTTTTATTTCTGTAAAAGAAAAGTGAAAAAATATGTACAAAAACCACATGATAATAAGGATTATGTTCTAATGCACCTTGAATACTTTCATATATCCAAATTCTTCACACTTCATCAAATGCATTTAGGAGTGACTGTGGAAATTCTGTCAGTAGGTTGTGTAACTTAAGCTGATTATATTAACTGCTGTGGAGAAATATAAGTGTATAAGGAGCATGGGACAAAGTAGCATTCCTCACTGAATTGCATAGCTTCATACCATGTCCTTCTATTGATTTTTTTGCTCTGTGCCAAAGACGTCAAGTTACATTACAAGAAAATATACAAAAAAAAATAAGAATGACTTGGATTCAATTTGCAATGTGTAATGCCAGGCCACATTCTCCACACAAATAATGTTCAGCATTTCAACCCCAAACAAAAAAAACAGCAGGGCAGGAATATCCAAAGCTGACCAAACTGCTGAAACTCTGAGCCAGTCAAAATTACACTACTACCTTATGATCTGATGGTGTGGCATTGGCCTGTAGTTTACATTATAGCTTGCAATGTGTTTTGTTATGGTTTGTTTTGTCATTAGTCATAAAAAATAAATTTCATCAACGTCTCTTACCAGTCACTTAACAGTCTCAAAGAAAAGTGGCTAGGTCAGCATCAAATTTTATCTACTTACTTGCCAAGAGCTGTCTCCAGCGATGGAAAGCCATGCCAGTGTTTACTGTTATTTTGTCTAATTTCTGTATCAATTCCCTTTTTGTGCCTCTGAGTGTGGTTTCTAACCAGGAGTTAGAGGTTGGAGTAGTGATAAAAGTTGCTTGCCAAGAGCTTCAGCCATTTTTGTGTTAACTGTACTATCAGAGTGGGCCTATGGATGTATTAAAAAAACTTGGATACCACATGGAGGCGGGGCCCCATTTATTCCTATTAGGACTGCTCAGTAGAGCATGAAGCAAAAAATGCTATATTTCTACAGTATAAAAATTAATGGGATCTTCTGCATTAAGGGTCCATTAGGCATGTTGCACTAGTAACTTCTGTTGGCGGAGTGGCTGACTTCAGCTTTAGCTCTTTGCAAATTTAATGATGATCAAATAATTTAATCTTGCAGCACTTTTAGACTTTCCAAATGGTATTGATTTGAATGGATTGAATCTTGGTAGTTAAATGAGCCATTTCATGGAGGTTTTGATGCTCACAAAAAATGATCCACTGATTTAAAGACATCTTTTCTCAATGTAAATCAATAGGAAGGTCTGGGCCTGTGCCCTTGTGGCAGCTCTACTTCTTTGTTCTTTCATGTGGGACTGAGGGCAGAGTGGACAGTACAATGTCTCAAGTACAAGAACTATTACATGACAGGACAGGCTAGGGCTAGCTGGTTAGCATGCTATCTCTGCAGCACAATGCATAGAAATATTTGAAATAGTGTCAAAACTGGTACTTCTTCACATTGAGCTGATAATGGTAGTTGATTTTTTGAGTGTTATAAACTAAAATTTTGGCCATATCTCACCCATTGCACCTTTAAAATTTAATTTATTCTGTTGATGTATTTAAGGTGTTTAATTTTTGTTTTTTTACTCTTCATCCCTCAATAATAACAAGGTAACCATTCACGCAGATACATTTGGATCTGCAAACTGTCAAGCATTACTGTTTTCTACTTGACAGAGCTATCTGGGGTCATAGGCGCCTTGCTGCAGAGCACTTCAGCAGTAGTAGCAGTTAGCTGACAGCATCATCAAGTCACTTTCCCCCATTGCTCTTTCACTGTCAGTTCAGGAATTTAAGCCAACCACTCCAAAGCAAAACTGCACACAAAATACAGTCATAACACACAATTTTACTCAGATGCAAACAGCTATGATGAGGAGTCATTTCAGTCTATGCCTCATTTTGTGCCACGACTAATACTGTGAAATAGAAGGGCCTTGTGCAACCCTCGCCCGCTAAGCTCCACTGCTCCACACACAAGTCATGTTACCATGCTGTTTGCCTGTAATTGCTGTTTCACTCTCGACTCTCTGTGGTAATCCAGCATGTTGAAGCTCAGATTCAGAGCAGGCTGATCTATATAAAGAAACAGCTGATCAACCTGGATTTGAAGACACTACTGTTTTGAGAGCAAAGCATTTTCAGAACTGCTCATGTAGCAACATGATTTTCCCCTCCGAGGAGCTGAACTTTCACAATGACACATTCTCTTGCTTTTTTTCAGAAGAGGAGAAACTTTCAGGTGTGCAGCAAGTTGCATGCATGTTGCTCCTGCACGTGTACAGACCATAAGTATGATGGTCAGGAAAGAGTAAGACATGCACATGTGTGAGCATGACCTCGTTAAAAATATGGCTTACATCCTTTTTATGTGGTAAGTTCTGAAACATGTCTTGCTTGCAGACAGTATATGGGGTAAATTAAAACCATGTGATATTTTTTTTTTTTACTGCATGAACCATGTGGCCTTCACGCATGTTCATTCCACTACATGGCTTTGTTAATGCACGAGAGCAGGCCTAACTGTATGAATGTTTTCCTCATTTTCAATACAGGGAACATGGTTTAACAAGCATTTTATCATCTGAAAATTGTTTTGCATGTTTGATATGCAGCTTCGTGTGCAATTATCCATGCCATAATGTAGGTTTCTACTCTATGTATCTATTGCATAGAGCTTAAAGACATAAAAGAATGCATGGATATACTTTGTGAAAGGCTGCAAGTAAGAACATTTGTTAAACAATAAGTGGTGTCAACAGGAAACCCAAAACTTCATTTGCAGAGTTACAAGGCACATATTGGCAAATGATTTGAGTCCGGCTGTGTTTGCAGATTCAGCATTTACTGGACTGTACAATGTTTGCAGATGAATGCCTAATGTTTTTCTGTAGTGCATATTTCTTTAGGTTTGTATAAATAACTTTCAGTGTTCAGCTTTTCTTGTACACTGAGAAAAAAAATACAATCTATCACATACAAAAATGACTGCACACTAAGGCTCATGTCCCAGTGCAGCTGCCGTGGCTTGCCTTTGAACTACCTCAAAAGACAATTCAGCATCTAAAAGCCCCTCTTCTCTCTAATTACAGTGTCTCTATATTATAGGGCAGGCATGGAGTTCTTAGTATTCTACTGCCAGTGCTTTGTAAATGATAAAATCAGAGCTGGCTTGAAACAGGAGCAGTTCTCTCTGGTCTTGATTATCCTGCTACAGAAGCTGCTGTTTTAAACCCTCTTTTAAGCACGCTAATTGACCAAGGAGATTTTATTATGTACAGTAAAGTCTGGGGGAGTGATTGCTCAAGAAAGAAAGGTTGTGCATGTAGGATAACACTGCAAATGTTCTTTAAAAGTTTCACCACCTGTGAGTGCTGTTATCACTTTGCAATGAGATTATGTCAGCTAGTGACAAATTTCTGTGTATGGTCATCTGCTCCAGGTACCTACTGCAAGTGTTTACATTGTGTAGCATTCACTACTCCATAAAGCTACATGCTAACATTGGGGACACTTGTAATTTTGGTTGCCGATGTTGTTAATTTCTCTCTGATTTCTGATCATATTCCTGCTGGAAGCTTATATTGCTGATTTTTCGCGGTAGAAAGTCTGTGATTAGTTGTTACAGTCATTCCCCTGCTGCAATGATGGCACAAAGACCAGGCCACCAATGTGGATGTGGAAGACCCTGGAAATGCTGACCAATCACTTTGCTTTTTCAGGAGGGGAGCATGACAGAGGGTGAATACTGGCATGTTCTTATCCCAACTTGTCATATGTTGTTACTTTGCAGTGGACTCCTGCGTCTACATGTTACGTTTTAGGTATCTTTCTGCATCTGCTGTTTACGTTGCGGGATGCCCGTGATGTCAACAAATGCACATGATGGGATGAAGGGGAGTGAGACTGTGTTGAGGAGGCACATGGTTAGCTGTAGAAAAAAACATCAAATTTTAGATGGAAAGTGAACACTGGACTCCTATATGAAAATCTGGGGTTTGTGGGACAGATCCATCACCTCATGTCAGCCCTATAAACGCTGCTACATGTTTTATATTGCGTAGTTACTGGCAATGTTTCAATATGCCACCATCCTGCCGTCTGTCTTGCACACCCGACATGATCTCACCTGGCGCTTTCTGGCTGTGTTTCATGCCCACACGAAATGTGCCTTTTGGCGTTGCATACTTAGAGCAAAAGCACTGTCAAACCACTGCTATTTTATGAGTTTGGCTGTAAATAAATTTGTTTCAGCACAGACAGCAAGAGAAAAAAGTGTTTTTTGACCATTAAGCATGTAAATGTGTTTTCTGTAGAAACCTTAAATACAAGTATGAACCTGAAAATGAACTTAACAGGTCCTTTTTAAAATGTGATTCATGCAATAGAAAGACATTACCTTCTTTTCACAAGCTAAACTGTACTTTTCTGTGATGTTTGCATGTCATGACACCAAGGAGAGACGTTGCTCTAGCTGTGCCTAAAACATGCAAGATGTTCGATTGATTTGGAAAGCCCTGCTGCAGAATTGAAGACCAGTAAAGCAAAAGTGGAAAAATACAGTTACCCATCCATCCTGACATATAATATGCTTACACATTTTGTTTTGTCTGTGACAGCTTAGGGTCTCTAAAGAGTAAGACAAAAGCTGACATTCCAGACGTCAGTGGTTTCTCCACCATTCTCCATTTTCCCACCATGAACACAGAAAGAGGAGATGTAGGTTAAGATATCTGGGCCAACACATAAGTATTGGACTGACCTGCTTCTGTGTTCAAATGGGTCCAGATTCGATGCAAGCACTTGATTTGACCCACATTTGTGAGTACAAAGGTGTGCATGTCTATAGCCAAAAATAGACCGGAGCAATGGACAAGTTAGATTGTTACGAACAAGAGAGCAGTGCCTTGCATTTGTATGCATCCGGAGTGTGCAAGATGAGAACAACAGCTAGGGGTGAGTCACCCTGTAGCGCCTAGTAATTCTTTGTACAAACATGTGGATCGAAACCACCAAGAGAGCAGATTTTAAATTGATACTTGAAACACAGGTAAGGCTATTAGTCATAAAGTATCTGATGCACATGTAGGGGGCAAGATGGAGGAGAGAGAAAATATCACACAGATTCAACAATTATGAAAGCGCCACGCATGCACACATATACCTACGCATAAGCACATTCATGCTTGTATGTGTGGGCAGTTTGTATAAAGTGGTTCAGGTCTGCAGGGTGTGTGTGGGTGTGTGTGTGTGTGAGCTTGGGGCATGTTTTGTGCATTAGAGAGAGTTTGTGTGAGTACATGGCAGTTAGTATATCTGGGAAGGGAAAAGGAAGTGTTTCAGAGGGAAGTGGATTAACAGCAGGATACAACAGAGACACTAAACAGCCGTCTCACACGCCTGACTGGAGGTGAACAATATGTATATGAGACAGAAAGAGGGAGCAGATGATGCAGGCTGAGGGAAAGAAGAAAAATAAACATGGAGACAGAAACAGCAATAGGAAGCAGCAGAGCAGTTTAAAGATTGTCACTATCAGTGTTTCATATAAATTTAATCAATAATGCTACACAGTATGAACACAAGGTCTTCTTTTTGGTCTCACCATAGAGAAAAAAGCCTTTCTTCTATTTTGAAATGAGTTCATTTAAGTTCATACTCCACACAGCAGGAACTGAATAAAGAATTGCATTGTACTTATAAATAGGTTGTTTACCAGACATAGTGTTGACGACCTATCATCCCCCCAGGTTAGAGGCAGTGAGATCAAAACAAAACTAAATCCAGAAGAATTAAAGGGGCTCTATGTGAAATTCAGAAAATTTCTTAACATAGAGGTTGCGGAGCTGGTGGCTACCAGCTAACAGTGCTAACTCCATAAACAGCGCAAAACTTTGCAACCTGGTCTCACTCACAACCCGTCAAATACAGATGCTTGGTCAGTGGCCCTTAGCTCCAGATACCTACTGCTGCTGTAGTATCAAAAGCAAGAAAGTCTGCAGGGAATGAGATGGTCAAATAAACTGCAGACTTTTACCCAGGACAATGTAGTGTCCCAAAATGTGTAGCATAGGCTAGTCATGTAGCCTTTCTCGTGACGTAGGTGCCATAGGCTACGTAGGCTATGCAGGCGCAGCCTATGTAGGTTATGTAGGATGGATGATGTTACATTCTGTACTTATTATAAGCCAAACAATGTTTTTCATCAAACCAACCACATTAGTCTGCTGACTAAACCTAAATGTAAACCTTAAAAACAAAGTTTTTCACCTATGCTCTAAGTCTATTTTGGAAACAGACTGAATGCATTCAACAAGAGGAAACTGTACATTTTCTTTAAAAAAACTAATTTCAAAAAGACACAGTGCATGTCACAAGCATGAATTGACATGCTGTCCATGATCGTCCATAACTGACTGAGAGCATCTTAGTTTGACTTGTGCAGTTTTGACAAAGGGTGATGAGGTAGCCATGGGATACACAAATTCAACATGCACAAGCAAAAAGGATTGAATTACAACATACACAGAGGTGGTGTGATTTCATTCTCTGCTCAGGTCTCCATTCCTCCACCATAGCAAATAGTAGTCTGCTGCTATATTAATACTTTGAGTGTCACATACAGAACATACATGAGCATGATAGACGTCTGCAGTTTTTTCTATCATGTTTAATTTATGGTGTTAGTTAAGAAAACATAAAGCAATCGCTGGATATGAGCATCCTGCTGGACTCAATACTGTACTCAGTACTACTGAACAATTAGACCAACTGCTGTCCGTCATCTGTCTCTGAAGCCATAAATTCATGCAGCATAGGGTTGCTTCCTGACAATGTCCACATCATTTCCTCAGTCCCAATGAGCTGCAGCAAAGGTTACTTGGAAGGGGGCCTAAAATTACAGTCTCAGTTGGGGAATGTACTCCAAATCTCTTCAGTTTACATGTGGATTGAGCAAAATCAAAGCAAAAATTGAAGTGTGGAGGCCAAAAGCTCAGAGTGCTGACTCAATGATGTGTGTGGTGAGTGCACAGATTTATGCATGTGCTCTGAGCGCATGATTTGGTCTTTCAAACAGAACACACATGCACACAATTGCACGTAAAAATCACTTCAAATGAATCTGTATGATCTGTTAAGAGATGCTCCCTTCAGGTGGTTACATCAACACCTGAATGCTGTGATATCCTATTTAAAGTCTCTGAGCCAGCACCCACGCAAACACTCAGCTACGTGCACACAGGCACACCATTATTAGCAGCAACTGCTCTGTTCTTTTTTTGCAGCAACAGGTTAAGATTAGATTTTGCTTTTCCTCAGAACTAACCAGAGAGAACCAGATCCTGCGTGAGCTATCTCTCACCTGAATACTGCAGATTATCTGTCTGGGACAGCCAAGAGAGCATGAATGTAGGGCAGCCAGACAAGGAATAAGTGCTACTTTAAGTGGATGACAGTGCAGGAAATATCCCCTAAGATGCCTCTCTGTGTACTTTTCCTGTGAGCTTTATTCTGACCGAGCCTGGAAGGGTTTTATTTCTGGAGCCTCAGTTCCTTTTTAAAGTGTCTATTCCTTCTATTTCTAGCCAACCATATCTTGTGGTTTCCATCTCTGGCTATCGGTGTTTCTAAATGTAGCACCGCCTAAATCCGTCAGAGCATAATCAACTCCCTGCTGGTCTTGAAATCATGTGATTTTGGTTACGTTGCAGAAGTCATGCTGCAGGACATGAGTGAGATGGAGTTTCAAACATCGGTCACCTACTGTGACATTTTCATAATCATTCCGATCTGCTGAGCTTGTTAAACTATGTACCTGGACAGACCATGTTGTAATTTGTAGAGGCTAATAGAAACTGCAAGCTGTGACTGCAGGTTGCTGTAATTGTCTGGGGAAATGAGTGCTTGGTGTGCCAAAAAACAGGCTCTGGATGCTGACAGTTATCACCTATTTAACTGTTTGACTGTCTGTCTGCACATCTTCCCATTTAAAAGTTTGGTTTTATGCTTCGACAACTTTGAGACATGATGTCCGTGTCATTTACAGATACACCTATGAGTGTTTTGTCTGCCTTTGACTCATAGTATAGGAGTCCTTGCAGGGTGGAGATCAGTTTGATTCAGACAGAAAGAGACTTGAAGTTGGTGGGAATATAAAACATAGTCATTTTTTGAAGCGCTGACTGACATAGAAACGGCATGATTTTGGATTGAAACCCTTCAATTTGTGATACAAGCCACCCCTGCCTGTCACGATGAGCTCACAGTCTGTTGTGACAGCGTAACGTCTGTCTGGGCCAAGTGGGGATACATATGCATGTGAATGGAAATTCAGCAGTGGGTGTGAGCGACCCATCTGTCTGAGGGTGTGTGTATCTGTGCCCCTATATGTGTGTGTGTACAACTTGTGAACAGTCTGTTTGTGGTTTGTGAAGAATGACTTACAGCAGCAGGTCTCCATGCGCCAGAAACCTATACATCGCCTAGTCTCTGAAATCAAATCAGACAAAGCAAAAAGCACAGCATGCACACACAGATGCAAACACTTAACAGCCAGCGCACCAATAAACATGTCTTTTTTTTCTTTAGTGCAGTAAAGCAAGACCCGCTAAAAAGCATATAATTAGGCGTCTTTGTTCTAAATTGAGTGATGGAAAAAAAAAAACACGGACATGCATGCAGACATGTGACCACACAGCAGACATACAAAGCTCAGCTGCAGATTAAACATGCAAAGTCCAACACACAAGAAGGCTCGTTTCATGTTCTGCACCTACGCACGCAAACAACATGGAAAACAGTGACAGGGAACATGCAGTGTGCAGCTCTGGAGGCAGACTGTGTGAAGAAAGCAGATCTAAGTTGCGGTGATAAACTGCCCTCAGCTGTCTGTGCTGCTATAGCTTTATTTTAAGGACACGGGCACTCTGGGTGATGTCCTACTGCAACCTTTTTTTAATAGACTGAGTGAGACCTTACACAACCTACCCCCGTTTACAGCTAAGGTCTGTGCACTCTGGATTATTTATGCTATGTGCAGTTTTGAGTTATATAATTCATGCTTTCAAAAGTTGACAACCAAAGCGTTCTCATGCAGGGAGCAGAGCTGCAAAGCATTCACTCTTAGGATAACAGATTAGTATAAAAGGAAGACATTGAATGTTGTTTAGATTTATGCTATCAGCTCATTTCTGAAGATCTATATGCCGAGAGTTTGGTTGAAAGGAGGATCAGCATGCACCTTTCTGCAAAGGCCCCAATTTTTTTTCTGTTCTTTGTTTCTTTCTATCCCACTATCACCTTACGTCTTGGATGATTAGATGAAGAACTTTCCGTTAATGGGATTAGTGAGCCTTTCCACCTGCCACAGCATTATGTGTAAAAAGAAACGCCTCTTTAAAGTCAGCAGATCCCCTCTTGCAGTCTTAAAACTCAATTTCATTAGCTTAGAGGAGCAGCTGAGGCCGCAGCCGTGTGTTTCAGACAGATACATCGACTGAGAGTTTTTACTTGCCCGTGTGTAACAAAGAGATTACAGGAGGGTGAAATTCAGAGAAAAGGATTAACTTTAATGCGATACCTTATTGATCTTGTGTTATTCTTGTGTGTGGTTAAACTCATCAGAGGTAAGGGGCAGTGACAGAGCGTCTCCCTTATGTTGTGTTTTTTCAAGTACATTTCAGCAGGACAGATGCTTGCCGGCAGGAGAGGTTGCAACAGTCCTCCAGTTGATAGTTGATGAACTCTCTGAACATGAGCCCACCATGCTGCTCAAAAGAGGTTGTGTTGTCTAGCACTGGTTCTGCGTGGGTGCTGAGATGTCTGTGGTTGACATCAGGGGCCACCTGCAATCACCAGACCCCAAAGACTCACTTACTTCCCAACCTTTCTGTGACAAACCAGAGCAACAAGGCTCTAATCCTACATTATTGTAGATGAGCCAAAAGACAGACACACATGCCCAGCCAAACCTCTCTCCTCCCTCCCTCCCTCCCTAAACAAGGAGCAGTCCCTTTTACTTCAGTAGAAAAACAGGTCATCTTTTTGCCCACAGCTTGTTGACATATGATTGTGAATATTTTTTTCACATGTCAAGATGTGTGTGATTTTAAAAAGATTATAATGGCTGCCCATTTGGAGTCTTTTAGGAGGCATAGTTGAATTGTTAACGGGGGAGGAGGAATACACTCCATGGACTATACAGGTGAAGATGAATCATATGTCATGCTTTTTCAGAAGTCAAAGATTATTAGTTGCACAATGAAGAAGTGATATTCTGCCTCCAGCTACTGATGTTGGCGTAGAAAATATTCCTGAGAAAAACAGATTGTGAAAGCTGTGTGTTCTGGGGAAAATGGAAAATGAGTCTGCATTTCCCTTGAATTTTTTTGTCAGCCCAGTTGCCAAAAGAAAATTTGTACTGTATGTTTCTGCAAACCACGAATATGTTACATTCGTATTTTTGATAAGTAGCATATCAATGTTTCTGAGCTAAATTTCTCATCAGGAGCTGGAGGTGATGGTGTGCAACGTATCCTCATACAAAGATGACATAAGGTCCTTAACGTAAAGTGATGAAGGTCAGGTTTAGGCAAGTACAGTCACTGTGGTTAAGTTTAAGAAAAAAGAAACATGGTGAGAACGTGCCTTGGAATTACTCAAAGTTCACATGGTATGAACACTGGTTTACTGGGGAAAGTCCTGTGTTTTTTGACCCACTACCCAAACCTACCCCTTAACTGACCTGCTTGGAAATACTTCCTTCTTGACTCCTGTCAGCGCATCGGTGACATGACTGCAGCCATACGTAGGATATGTACAAATTTTGTTGCATTACTTTTCGTTGGAAAATGTAGGAACATTGCATGCGGACAGCCTGTGATGTAACACCTAGGCAATTTGGCTGCTAAGCTGCAGACCACTGTTCAAGAGAAACAAACAACAATCCATGGCAGCATTTCCACTGTTTTTTGTGGTACCAAACCTGGGTGTTTTTTATAGGTACAATATTGTGTTTTGCAGTGGTGTTTGAGACAATGATCCTGGATGTTTTCTGAAAAGTTTTGTCTGAAGACAAGATGTAATATTAAATGACTATTGTAATTTACATAGACAGCAAGTGTGCTTTAGTTGGAAATTATATATGTTGTGTTTAGTCTCTGTATTCCTTTTTTGAACTTTTTGTAGTATTTTATTATGCAGACTTTTTTATATGCATGATTCAATAACAAAACATTACATTATAAAGAAATGAAACGATGTTGTTTATGTAAGTCAGATGCAGTGTAAACAGGATCTATATTTACATATGTTAGCTCCTACACTACCATTTGCAGCACAGCCAGAGAAACTGAGAATACAGTGACATGGGGCACGTGCTAGACCGCCGTGGTAGAGTGTGTATACGCTGTGGGGTCCCATTACTCATAATTCCTGTGAAATTTTATGTCTGGAACCAAGTGCTACATAAAACAACAAGACCAGCAGGACAATTAAGGAAAAGAGGGACCAGGGAAAGATAGAATAGTGGAAGGGAAAAAAAACCCCCAGAATGGCAGGGAACAATGGAGAGGCAGAAAGACAGAGAGATAAGGACTTCCTGCACACAGACCTGGCATCCAGCCTCATGATGCATGCAGTTTTGGGTTAACTGAATTTCAGTTTGACCTGCAGCATTAAACGAAAACCTCACTAGTTTGCTTTGAGATAATGCCAACCATCTCTTTTGGCAAGTAGTGCATCAGTTCCCCAGAACTAAAACCATCTTCTCATCAAAATGTTGTGTATACCCAATCACAGTAATGACATAATTAATATTCTGTGTTCACTTAGAGGTGAATGTTGCTTTGGATTGTGGGTGTATCTACAGGAAACTAGCAACAGTTGTCCACTGTGCAAGCGAAATGGCCTTTCTGTCCTCCAGTGCTCACGTCATCTCCTCTGCAGGCTGTCAGATAACCCCGGAGACAAAAGGCTTTCCTGTCAGTCAGATAATCATCACACTCGCTTCCTCCACCCTGGCAGCCCCACTGACTGCAGGGGCAAGAGGCTAACATGGTCACAGATCCAGGGCCAGTTTTCACTTTTTCTTCAGAGTTGATGTGACGAAGTGTGAGCTGATTCTCAGTCTGAGTCAATAAGGCTCATGACTGGTGTGAGCAGACAGGTCAGAGGTCAGAGATCATCATACTCCATTAGAGGGGTCAATGATGACCTGTGTCTCTTTGGCCCTTTGCCACGACGTAGTCACCAATATGTCACTGAGATTTATGTAACAGATAATAGTGTTAGACAGGTTTGGCAGTGTCTTTGTAAAAGTTCTTTCATTTGAGTGTCAGGATCAGAAAGTGAGTCATGCACTTTTAAAGCTGCAATCATAGTATAAGATTGCAGGAGACTAACAGAGAAGAAGGAGAGTAGCAAGATGTTGTTTATGTAATGTAAATGATATTTCAATGCATTCAAGCTTAAATCTTAAATGTATTGAAAGCTGCACTGTAACTGCACTGTATGTGTGGGTGTGTGTGTAAGAGATGTGTGAGAAAGACAGAAACCAGGTCGCTGCAAGGGGGATTCCTCCACTCAAGGAAACTCCACTTTGCTCGGCATTATTTTCAGAACAAGACATCATGGGCACCACAGCTGAGGTTGTTTTCATTTCTGTAAAAATGTCCCACATGCTGCTTAAAACTGGAAATTTGGAAACTTTCACAGCCAATTGTAAGACAGGCTTGGATATTTAACATTTCTATGCATTTTTTTTGAGAATTCAAAATCAAATTGCTTATGCATGAAAACAAGTAGCATTAGATGCTGCAGATCCTCGCACCAACAGGCTCACCACATGCTACCACGCACGCCAACAATCCCACATATACACACCTACAAAGGGTTGAAAGCATCCCAAAGAGAAAGAGCCAATGAGTCATACGCCAAACTGCTCCGAGGTTCTCTCCCTCTCTCTCAACTCCTCACCATGTGGTCTGGCAGTGTTTTAAGATGCTGCACTTTACACATTCTGACTCACCCTGCATCTCTGTCTACAAAGGTCACATTGACATCTCATAGCTGCAGCAATTAGAACCACTTGGACAGAAACTGTAGTAGCTTCTCATAAGTGGACAGGCGTGTAGTTATTACATAACATGAAGGAAAGACAGAACAATAGACATAAAAATGAAGATGGTTTCCCAACCTTAGATCAGAACAGATGGAGAGATCTCCTTTTTCATTGACAAGGTGCTTAGTGTTTGGTTATCAGTGCAGAAAAAATTCTGACAGCTTTAAATCAAAGAAATAGTGGTCACTCAGTTTGGGTTTAAATGAGGACAGCTGGGTGTTTTCCACAGACAGCTGTTCTGATATCCTTAACTTATCATTCAGTGCAATAATACAGAAGCATGGTATCATTTGTGGGCAACATTTTATTCGCTTGTGTGACCTTCATGTTTGCACCCGAGTAGATATTGTGATTATTACTGCAGGTACTTTTGTTTCGTTGTTACTAATCCAACCACGATGTGCTGCCCGCAGTCGTGCATAAAAGAAATTCCCTCTGTTTGTTAGTGAACATTTCGGTTATATGTTGAAGAGCACAAAAGGGCAAGTTTGAAGAACTTTGTCCGCTAGCTTAAGATCCTGATTGTTCAATGATGACCTTTCAGGTTTATTGCAAGATTATAATGTACATGTGATGACCTATCACTCCACAACATGCTGTAACTATGTTGACTACACATTAGTCCTGCCGAACAATGACAGAATGATTGCAGTGTTTTGTTTTTCTATTGAAGAGCTTTTGAATGTTGCGGCCGTTTGATGCAAGGGTACTTTTCTGTCAATAGCGTCCAGCTGCAGAACTCCAGGCTTGGGCCCACTCCTGGTGCTGGGACCCATGGTGGAAAACCTCCACAATCAAACAAAAGACGACAGACTTTGTAGCGTTGCAGCATTGGAGTTGTAGTGTTTATTGCCAGTGTGAATCTGATATGACTCAGGCAGAAATAATGTCCAAAGGTTACCAAAGATGGTGCCTATTTATTCAAATGGAGTTGCTTGCCTGGCGCACATGCCAAAAAAGTTTTCTAGCTTCCAGGTTTACTTGATATGTGGCCCAATATACGCAGGAGTTTTTCTCCTGCTGGCCCCGCCCACCAGTTCCCATACTGCACATAGCTTTTACGTTGTGATAAAGTCACAGATTTTTCTATTGCTTTTCTCAGCTTGAGGAAAGTTTTACAGATATAAATCTCAATGGCTCAAAAATTTAGAATGAAGAGACTGATAATTGACCTTGCTGGAAACTCGAGGCGTCAACAGTTTTACAGATGTGTCTTTTACAATGGTTGGCTATAGGGAAAATGCTTTTTGGGCTGCAGGGGATTTTCCACCAGTTCCACTGGTAGCCACTGGGGAAAAATGGCTGCAAGGCTGAGCGACTGTCCTGGGGACCTGGCTGTTATTCATGGTCAAAATAATCATACTTAAAATAACTATATGAGTGTGTTTAACATTTTTGTAAGTCAACGTTATGATGTTAGCATTATGTCCATGCCACTGTGTAAGTGTGCCTATAATAAGCTAAGCCACACCACTTTAGTAACACAAAGGTAAAACAAACAAATACTTGACAAAAAACAATCTCCTGTTAAGCGTAACCTATAAAGTTAGATAATGTCATGTTAAATAACACATCTCATCATATGCAACTGTTAACATAACTGTAACATTAGTTAGTTAGGAAGTTCAACATTTTGCAGAAGAGAGAATGCTGCTATACTAATCTTAGCTACATTGTATGATGATTAACGTCACTTTACCTAACTTTGTAAGATACAGTTAAATATCAAATACTACGGTTGTATTTTTTTACCTTGATGTTATTGGCGGAGGTCGTGTGGTGTATCGAAACTAATGAACTATGAGGCATGTTATCATGTCCTGATTGTTTCATCTCTGGCATACTCAATTTCAGACATCACTGGCTGCCCCCTCCCAGCTGGAGGACCTAAGGGTCCAATAAAGGCTGTGGGTCTCAGCCTGAAGTTCTGCAGCTAGACCCCTCTCAGCACTGATGAAACACTTTTTAAATCCCAGACCACAACATACTTTTGAGACTGTGTGTTTAAATGCTGCTTCTGTATAGATAAGACAAGCATAGAACATCGAAAAACATAAAGCAGTTTCTTGCAAAAAAAAAAACAGGTTTGAAAAAAAGTGGAGAGCATTTTTAAGGAAAAAAGATAACATGATGATTTCCAAAAAATGACATTTCTGTAAATTTTGGGAATGCATTTCTAAATTTTTAAATCATAATGTTTATTCCTGGAAGCTACGTTCTGTCTTAACTGGTTGTTCTTCACAATATAAAAACCAAATAATCACAAAGGGAGTAAAGCACGCTCTTTCTGAAACAATGGTGATTGTCACTTGCAGAGCACGTCTCTCTATGGAGCTCAATTGAACAGTTGCCGTGGTGACTAAGACCGGCATTGTGCATCATGAAGCTCATGCTCAGCAGAAGTTGTGTTGCACAGAGCGCCTGCTGCCTCCTCAAAGCACTGAAGGCCAAACTGCTCATCATTACACCACTCGACTCTGCTCTCTGTTCTCTTTACTGTATTATGTTCTGTCCTTTTCGTCTTATTTTTTCTCCTCTCACCCTGAGTCACTGCTCCCCGGGGAAATGAGGGGGGTAATGATGAATCATTCCTGGGGGTATGAAATAGTGTGTGTGTGAGTGTGCAAGTGCGCACACATGTGTATTTCATGGGTGACTGTGTGATTCAGGCGTGTGGGCTTTGAAACCTGAGCTGTGGGCAGAGAAAGAGAAGAGCAGCAGCAGCACGATGCAGACAGCACAGGGCATAGACCCTCTTCTCTGTCCCCTTTCTCCTCCTTTGCCTTTGGGGAAATACAACAGCTGCACTAGATACAGAGCACCTCCCCTTAACAGACACACAATGCACACCACTCTTATGATGCTTCATTAGAGAGTAAAGGGACCACAAGATTAAATGGCATCTTGCAAAACAACTATATGTTTCTTTAAACCAAATGCTGTACCATTATTACAGCTGTCTGATCATTTTTTTGTATGTTTATCTGATCATCAGCCAAGTCCTGCTCCAGCCATTACAGAGCCATTCACATAGATGAGGTCCAGTTTGCACTTAGCCAGGGCAGGGTTAATGTATCTTTATGGGGCAGGACAGCTGTCTAGCCCCTCTTACAAAGCCCAGGGGACGGCACTATTACAATACAGACGTACCTCTGACCCGCTGACCCTTCAGCCTGCTACTGATTGACCTTCCACCTCCTATTGACGGTCCAGCGTGTGGCTTTTGGGGGAAGAGTGAGGTGGAGGCTGACCTACTCTTAACTGGTATTGACACCATACTTTCGTTCCAACAGAGAATAAAGCAATGACTGTTGTATAATTTTTTATTTTGCTGAAGTAATGAAAACCTTGTGCAAGTGTATTTTCATTTCTTCTTCTTGTCTGTGCAGTCTCCAGAGTAGTCACTTTGTGCTATTTTCACTTTTTTCCACCCACGATTTGCTCCTCTGTTTCAGTTGTGCATTACACTGTTTGATAAGAGTCTCTAGAGTGATTTTAGTGATGCATTTTTAGGAATATATTGCCTTTTTTGTTACCTTACTAGACAAAATAGTGTATGGGTAGGCATTTTTTATAGCAACAAATAATCAAATTACTACTGTTATGGAGGTTAATTTCAAGCGTTTTCTCTAATTCTAATTCAACTGATTGGCTTTACCTTCGAATGTGGGAGGCATGCAGTGCACAACAGATAAACCCACTCTGTGACGCAAAAGCAAAAACCACCTTTCCTCTGTAGCTTGGGCTTGCCGCTATAAGGAACAAATTATTTGACTAGACAATTTGATGAGAGGTTTTGCCATATATGTGGGATGAGCTGGAAAGAGTGTGTGAAGTTCATCCCCAGATTTTTGAAAACAAGTTTGGTATGTCTACATAAAGAGTGAAAAGCACACATGGCATCGTGGGTAGGAACACTGACTCAAAGCAAACAAAGCAGGGATTGCAGCATTGAGAACCTGATACCTGATAACAGAGTATATTGACTACATTCCTTTACTATAATGTTGCAAAATATAAATGACTAATGCATGACTGTATATGGAAATGAATATTTATACCTTAGACAGCATTCATGGTATGCATCTCTAAATCTCCCTTTAGGCACTTTTACCGCTCATATTTTTCATTTTTGCCACTCTGCTCTCTGAAAGAGCTGCAGCTTATACTCCATCTGCAAGTCCCACATATCTTTTAAAGAAGTCCTTTATGAAGTTGTCATAAAACAATGTTGGGACATAAATGGTGTGCCAACCATAGAATGTATATAAGATGGACGATTTGTCCCCTGGTTATAGTTAAGAAAAGATAATGTTTTGGCTGAAAATATCCCAATTATGTGGCACAATTCCAGCAGGAAAAGCAGCCATGTCTCTGTTAAAAATAGCCACTTTTCGTGCCGAATAAACTGATGGAAAAACAGCGATGAGTCACTACAAAATGGCTACGTTTGGTGCCTAAAAAGCTGCTGGAAACATAGCTTTGACTTTCTAAATTACAACCGGTTCTGTTGTTTGTTCTCAAAAGTTCTCCACAGTGGTCTGCGGCTGGGTAGGCGTGTTATACCAAGGTGATTCACCATCCCCTCCCCCTCATGTTCTATCTCTTTAAGAAGGCTGATGTGATGCGTATGAAACCTAATGTATTCATGGTTTGCAGAAACAATGCCAACATTTTGTTCAGGAGATCCAAAGAACATCTCTCTGTTCTGTACGGCACGCCCACATAACACTCGAGCATGGCTTACAGTTACACTCCAATCAGCCGTGCTTCATCTGGTGACCCTTTAAATAGGCATCTGTTCTACAGCCTAAATAACAGACTGACCAAATAGAGAAAGTCGGCTGCAGGTGGTGTTAGGGAAAAACTGCCCTTTCTGAGAGCGGGCAATTTCACAATGTTCTCCAACCCCTAATCCCATTTGTCATGTCTTTTGTTGGAGCTAAACGATTTCTTTATAAAGTCCCTTTTTTGAACATGTGTACAGGCACATGTCTCCTTCAAGACAGCCTGTTCCACTTGGTGGCTATTTTGAGAATTGTCTCTGAATCACAAATTGGTTTTTAAAAGAAAGTCAAGTAGAGTCAGGGGCAGGCAGTGTTTTCTCCCATTTTATGGTAATGATAATATTCAGGGTTATTGCTGTTAAAATGGCTAAATATAGTCCTCAGACTTTCTTGTCATCACTTAGGGATACGAAGCAAATATAGCTTCTTGGGCTCAGAGGAATAGGAAATGTGCTGCTGGTAATATTTAGTTGTTACTGTAATAGCAAGTGACCAGATGAAAAGAAATGGCTTTGCGCTTTTACTGAAACAAATCATGGCCAGCACGCATTAGAGGGAAGAGAGAGAAACACGACCTCACAGTGCTTTCTAATAGCTATTGATCTCCTTTCCTGGAGAACATCATTAACAGCATGAGAGTGTGTGTGTGTGTGTGTGTGTGTGTGTGTGTGTGTGTGTGTGTGTGTGTGTGTGTGTGTGTGCACGATTATTCAAGTGCATGTACGTATTTGGTCTGTGAGTGTGTGTGCATGGGAACATTTATAGGTGTGTATGCAACCACTTGTGTCTCTGTGACCTTTTGACAGTCTTGGCATGGGGCACCATCACAAGTGCCAAAGCAGACACACCGTGTTACTCTAGCTTTGTGCTCCATTCTCTTTCCTCTGGGTCAGAATGTCCTGCACCGATTTCTTTGTTCCATTTATTTACCTCATCCCCTCCCTCCACCTCTGCTCACCTCTCTCCTCTTGCACGCTCCTCCTTGGCTCACATGGAAACCATGTACTGTATGTGGGCTTAGCGTGTCTGTAAATGCTGTGCATGTGTATATCTGCATATGGAGGTTATCATCTCTCACTGCTGATTAAAAAGCATGCATGTGAACTGCAAACAGGAATGAAAGCCCACCTCGACTCTGAGTCAGTAAACACATCCCACTCTGTGTGTGGGGGAGGTGAAAGTATTTGGTACATGAAATGGGGGTTTTTGAACGCAGTGAAAGGGTGCACAGCTTCTGTCCTCAAGGGACCTAAAGGGAAATTTAAAGGCAAAGGCATGCAAGAGAGAAGGGATGCTTTACTGTAAAGAGCAGCAAGAAAAGGTCACCAGGGACTGGGTAGAGATTAAAAATAATAATGTTTGCTGCTCTGATCTCATTCAAAGTAAAAGTACCTGCATGAGAGCCCCCTTGTCGCAGGTGCATCTGCAGTCTTAATTCTGCCAGGGAGTTACCATAAACATTAATAAAGACATTAATGATAGTTTAGTACACTTTTGAGCGCCATTGCTGATTGCATGAGTATGTGGTGTTTGACTGCAGGTAACTGATAATGATAGCTAACACTGGTGATGATTGCTTGATTAGCACTTGCAAATTGGCCCATTTTTAACCAAAATGTTTGTTTACACTCAATGCAATTACTGACCCTTTTTTTAGCATTTTTTTTTATTAGCTTTTTTTTTAAAGCAAAATTTACTTTATACAGGGGTTGATGTGTCCTTGAAAATATATATCTATTCATTTATTTAACAAATTTGTAGTCCAACTGAGTACAGTGATCTCTAATTCAAGGGATGTGGCCAAGACAGAAGCAAAAGAAAAGTTAATGGAAACAACACATCTAATATATAGTAAACATGTAGAAATACTAAAACTCTTGTAGTACCAACTGATTCATTCACCCGTGTACTTACTTTAGCTTTAAAATCAAGAAGAGGGATCATATATTTTATAATTACTGCCTTGCTTTGCAGGTTAAGTCTGTACTTCGTGTTCTGCCAGAAAGAAAAGAGCTCTGAAAAGCATTGATGGGAAATATTCTAAGCTTTACTTCTGACATACAATACAGCGCAGTCAGACAATACACTGACTACCTTTGTGGAATGAAATTTGATGCAGCTGTTTGTTGTTACTGTAAGGCTGAATTCTCTGCAGCGTACAGCATGCCTCCCCATCATATTCCTGTTTGCATGCACATACTGTAAACAGGTGTCTGACTGTGTCACATACAGCAGATTAAATGGGAAGAATCCAGAAGCTCTCACGCACCTTCTAGCACTCTGTTCCCTCAGTGCTTATCGGAAATATAGAAAGGTATGCCTCAGTGTCTCTCACTCGTGCATTAGCCTATATTTAGGTTTCATGACCCATATCTGCAAAATCACTCCTGGTTTTTACTAAGTTTGATGGACAAAAGCCATGGCAACCATTTGAAAACTGCCTCAAGGATGGCGTAGCTCCTGTTGTAAGCACTGTTTTACACTGACCTCTCTAAGGTTAGATTGGATTTTAGCCTCCTGGTGAGGGCTGTTCCCAAACATGCAGCAATAATATTACAGAACGTAACTGACGCATTACGAAAAGGGGAATAATAAGTATCAGAATGTTTTTACCTGCAGGCTATGGACAGCCTTTGGTCAAAAAGAAAGAACAGCGTGGTTTCAAAGGGAGGAGATACATGAGAAATAACTTTATTCTGTTGGCATAAAACCAAGGCAGACAAGATAGTTGACAGGAGAGAGGGGAGCATTGCTAATAGAGCCTTTTCAGGACACTGTGTACAAGAGATTGCCCTTCAGACAGGAGAGGTGATACTGTACCGAACGTCATTGGCAAGACTAACATGTTACATGAGCTATTATATAATAAGACCCCCAATCTGTATTCGGAATTGGATACTTGGGGGAGACATAATTCATGTTGGTCATAAATCCACAATTTGCCCTACTTGGGGTTTAAGTTTTTTTACATCTTTGTTCGGCAGCTAATGCCGACAGTTCTGAACATAGGCGAGCCTCTGCTGCAGCCAAGTAGTCAGCAGGCCGGTGGTGATGTCACAGCAAGGCATGCCGTACCTCCAGGGCTGGACGTTCTGCTGCATACCAACACCTCATGACCCTCTTCACAAGGCAGAGTGGATCGAGCTCTAATGCAGCTGCACATCGCATACTGTAACAACAGCAGCCTGTGTTCAGTCAGTCGTCCTTCATAGTCAGGTGACGGCATGTGACAAGACAACTCCCCGGTTTCACTTTTCACCTCTGAACTTGTCATGTGCTGCAGAGAGTTCGATCAAAACAGATTTGGCATAAGTGTTGCTGCGAAGGGATGCACAATATTGAATGCACGATGTGTCACAACATGCTATTAGTCATGTAACATGAGTGCAGCCCCTTGGATATGCTGTAATAGATCACCCTGGCATGATTCATCTGGATCAGTTTCAGATAAACATCTACAGAGAAACATGCAGTGGTTATTAGCCAGGAAAGTGTTTTGTAACACTTTGGGAGAAGCAGAGATGGGAAACCTATTAGAGGCTGATCCATAATTGACCCATTAAATCAGGCTTTGAAACCACTGCAAACTTCTCGAAGACTCTAACATAGCTCTCTGCTGTGCAGTGCTTGGGTGAAATATTAGGAGGCATTACATGATGTAAGGAGTTGTAACAGTATCAGTTCTCCCAGTGAAATTGTGAAAACAGTCATATTCTAGAAAGCACTTGTTTAGTTCAGGTAAGTCATCAGATTACCAAGTATCTGCTGACCTCTGCTGGTCAAAGTGGTGTAATTCTCGCTCATGTACACACTCCGAACATTCAGCTGCAACATATTTTACATTTTCAAGTTGATCAGCTGGATACATTTCTTAGAGGAGAATGAACAGACCTAGCTCTTTGCACTCTAGTGACTTTGAGCTGAATAACAACCTAACCACAACAGTCTCAGGAACCTGTACTGTAATAATGAAATAATTAATTTGATGTGGAAATTGGTCTAATGACATCCAACCACAGTCAGAAGTCGTTTTGCTCCGCTTTCTTCCTGGAATGATGATCATGCATCTTGTTGTGATGGGGTCCGGCGAGCAGTTCTAGTAATATCCCCAGCAAAACTAGGAGTGATTATTTAAGCTGTTTTGCCGGCTGTTGTTGTCACATGCTTTCCCAGAATCCTCCAGCCTCCTGAACGTTAAGTGCTGATTTATGGCAGGCTGCCGACTTTCAAGCAGCCAATTGTAGAGCAGCAAGGCATCTTCCTCTGTATCGGCTGATATTTCCTCCTCTCCCTCCTCCTCTTTGCTTTATTGGAAAGAAGAACTGATTTTATCAGGAAACAGACCCTTTCCTAAGAACATCCTCCAGTCAGGAAGAAATTTCAAAGGTGTCATGGCTGCAGCCTGTTTAGCCTATTGTAAAACAAAGGAATTCTCAGTCTAATGCATCTAATAGCTCCACTCCTTGTCATTCTCTTCCTCTTTAAAATACTTGAGTGCAGCATGCCTTCTAGTAAATGAAAAGTTTACGTCAATTTTATGTCAGTCCATGTATTACCCCTGAAATACATGAGTAAGACTTTGCTCCCTGCACGCAAGCAAACAATGCTGAGTCATTTTAGCTGAAGATCACATATACAGCACTTCACTGGAGGAGGATGCTTGGATGATAATTCACCCAGCTCTCATGGGTAAATAATGAATAATTCACATGATCTATGGGGTTGTAAAGTTTATTTGTAATCATGATTGTAATTTTTGATTGCAAGCTCAAAGAGAACAACTTAAAGTGCGGGCAAAGTGATAATTAAAATGTGTTCTGAGTTGGTCACATCACAGAAAGATGTGTTATTAAACACCTGACCAATTTTGAAAGACACAAAAAATCGCCAAGTATGTAAAAGAAGGTCTCAAAATCCTGAAAAATGCACAGTATTCTCTGATCTGAAATGCTGGGGTGTGTGCTGGAGGGGAGGAGGCCACGCCCATTTGCAGGACTATGCTAATAATGCTTCTCATATTTGTACTGCTACATTGTCAGGGATGAGGTTATGCTGAGGTATAGCTCCATTGTATCATCGAGCTTTGGTTTTAGGCCCGCCCAAAAAAAAATCAAAAAATCTCAAAAAAGCTGGACCTTAACTGCTTATTGTGTCCAGCATTTTAATTATTGTAATTCTAAAAACTTTTAATTTTGCCTACGTCTTCCTCTGAGTCAAACAAGAGCAGGCCATGCTAACAGCTCTGTGAGGCCATACCCAAGCTAAATGCGAACACCATTATGCTAAAATATCCACAATCACAATGCTAACATGCTTAGTTTATCAGTTTAGCATGTTAATCATTTGCAATTTTGCACTGCATACAAAGCGCAGCTGAAACTTATGGGAATGCTGGCAGTTTTGCAGAGATTTGACAGAAAGTTTAACCTGATGATTGTGCTGGAGAAAAAGTAAAAGGATGTCTGCACCAAATTTCAAAGCTTTTGGTCCACTTCTTTTGGGACGGTTTACTCAAAATCACAAGTGACATTATGGTGATACTTGATGAAAAGTCAGTGGATCACTAAAGTCAGCAGGTTTCAACGTCTGAGAACAACGAATGTCTGCACAAAATTTTATGTCAGTCCATGTAATAGTTGTTAGACATTTCAGTCTGAACCAAAGTGGTGGACGCTTAAACATTGTCATGCCTTTAAAATTGGCACGAGCATTGCTGAAAGCAGCTCATGTTCCTTTAGGGCTGGATGGCCTATTGTTAAAAAAAATGTGATACCTATACCAGTACACTTAAAGTGATATCAGAAGTCCACTGATATCAGTATCACCTTTAGGGCTGTATTTGATACATTTTTTCTACTTCATCCATCATGTAAACAATCAGTAGCGTAAATTGCCACCAGACGCCACAGGCTTCTGCCATATTTATGCACTTTGCGACGCTCCTCCCACTTCCTTGGAAGATGTCCTGGACAACCTAATGGCTTTCATGGGAGGGTCGTTGCCTTGATTATGCTCACTTGGGCCTTGCAGGCTATAAATGCTGGCTCAGGTGTTAACCCGCCCTCTCCCGTCCCTCAGAGGATATTTGCCTTTTGGTTTTGCACTTTCAACACCTCCACAGCACACCTGCCACAGAGCCACACATGGCTCTCTTTTCTGACTTTGCTGATTTCCACAGATCATTTCAGTTTAAAAAATATGATTGTTTTAACTAA
The DNA here is from genome assembly GCF_026936395.1 of Plectropomus leopardus. Taxonomy (NCBI): domain Eukaryota; kingdom Metazoa; phylum Chordata; class Actinopteri; order Perciformes; family Serranidae; genus Plectropomus; species Plectropomus leopardus. Next base: position 14,773,568 of record NC_142179.1, on the reverse strand, counting down.
ATATCTTGTGTGGACCCCCCTTTTGTAATATTTACAAAGCCATTTTGTGACAGCTTTTTGGTGGCATCTTGGCTTGCTGAACTGTTCTGGGTTGTAGCTGCTGTAGTAGTGGGTCATCACGCATTAATTTGAAGAATGCTTGCAGTGATTGGCTGTGAGCAAAACCACATATTTTTAAGTATTGTTTAAATTGTTAAGGTTAGATACGGCTTGTTAGGCTAATGGGTTATCTGGCTGATACAGCCCTACAGCTTCTCTTATCCACCGTAGTCCGAGGCCTCATGACACCTTGCATGATTTATATGTGCAGCTTCCGGTGCTGAACTGCATGGGTCTTTTGCGGTGTTAGCGGTCAGTTAACGGTAATTTTATCTTTGTTCTTGGGGTAGTTTATACATTTTCATAACTGCTGATTAAGTGAGTTAAATAAACTTAGTAATGCCAAATTAAGCAGCAGACCTCAGAAATATAAAGTAGTAAGTAATTTAGTAAAATAAATAAATATAATAAGGCATTAATCATATGTGAAAAGAAATGACAGAAATACGGCAAATCAGTATTCTCAGCCTAGATGACTATTGTTAACACATAAGGTATGCTGTTGAGTGTTATTTCTATTTTATAACGGGCAATTTTCGAATGTAGGTTGAGAATGAAGTTAGAAAGGGAGAGACAACATGTAGGCCTACTGACTTTAAGTGACAAACCTGTTATTCCATGTCTCATTTTCTTTTGCAAATTGTGATTTAATACCTCTCCACTTTTGTGGAACTCTTTTGGTTTTATTATTTGTCACGTCAACTGTACTTTTGGTTACAGGATGGGTTTTTTAGGCTGCTTGTTTAACACACTGTTGTTGAAGCCACAAATTTAGCTTAGTCTGGTACAGCCATGGCTAGACCCAACAGAACTCCACAAAGATAGTTTAGAAAAAGCTGATTTGACGTTAGTAAAATATTTGCTAAACTGAAAGCAAATTTGAAGGGAAAGGAACCGCTGTTAGTAGTTAGCTTAAATGATTAGCCACTGGGACTGAGCATAGACAGTATGGGACTAACTGCCTTACTGCTAATCAGCGGTGTCACTGGAAGTTGTCCATAAAATCATTTCTACAGTAGTCCCAGAGATAAGGTGGATATGTTTCTTTAGAAAGTAAAAGGATGTGATGTGTTTTCTTTAAGGAAAGAGTACCCACATTTCCGAGCAACATATTGTGAAAGGTCTAGAGATATTGTATTATCTGTTTGAATTATTGTTTTCCCCTAAAATCCTATCCTTTACATTTTGGGAATGGAGCAAAGATTGTAATTGGAAGAGACTATTTGGCAGAAAGCATTAGGACGAATTATTATTGGTCCACTGATGGCTTTAAAAATGTGTGTTGAGCACTTGGACTCGTATATGCTAATTGATAATGATACAGTATGCAAAGAGAGTGTGCAAAGCTCTCTTTTTGCTGTTAATTAACTTCACAGAATAGAATTACTCAGAGACAGAAGTAATTTTCTCCATTCAAACACTGAAATCACAATGCATACATCTCTGAAATGTTAGAACAATGTAGAATATAGACTCAAACTTCAATCACCTCGTAATCTCTGTACAAAGTGTTAACATTTACTATAAACACTGAAATGGTTGTACAAGTCATATTGACTCTGTTATATCACTGCCATCTACTGGTTTCAGCACGACACTGCATTTACAATTCAGTTTGTTTAAACAATAGATTGTTGAAATCTGTATCTGTTTTCAAGTTCACATTTGTCAAAAGACCCTAGTTTAAAATTTAGCATCGCTGAGCAGTTTCCTCACATACTTTCCTTTCTCTGCCTGTTTCTCTGTCTGTCTAACTGTCCATTTATTATGTTAAAAATCATCTCCTGGAGCTGAAGTTATTATCGCAGGGAGTTCACGGGAAATGTTATTTGCCAAACCCCAGGTGGGAAGCTCATTCAGGGACCAGTGCACTTGATAAAACAGCTTGGGCTCCAAAATAATCTACACAAGGACCAGGCCTGGACATGAGGAATAACATGAGAGTGAGAATATATGTGCTGGCAGAATGTGTCAGTGGACATGTGGGCTAATGGTCTATATGGTGTAGTATTATCTGAAATGTTGGCTGTATTTCTTCTTTTCACAACTATTAAATTATGTCCCAAGTTGACTTCTGGTTTCTGCTCAGGATTTCTCAGTATAAAAAAACACATAGCAGAGGAAGAGGGGAAGGAAGAGCGGTGGTTTTAAAGGTATGCAAATAAAAAGACTCACTTAAACTATCATGTTTTATTCCACTCTAATCCCTGCTGCTTTTTGGGATAGAGAGGACATTATCTTTTTGCCAGTGTCAGCAACAGGTGTGTTGCAGCAGCAGGTTCCAGTGGAGCGTGACTGCCTTCACAGAAACACGTCAACAGCACATCAATAACACACACACACTCAACACACCAAACCATGCTGTCAGGTCCACAGAGAGGAAACTGTAATACCGCATGCTTCCTCTCCCACGAAACTTTGTCGCTGCAGCGGACCACCCAGTGAGACACGCTGCAAACAAACACCGTTTTTTTTCCCAGTATGGACGACTATTCATCAACAGAATCTGGTCACAGTGTCCTTACCACACAGTTAGTGACAGCAGCTGAGTGGATTTATTGTAGCTGGAGATGCTGCAAAGCACATGCTGTGCCTTAACTAGGAAAGTACAATTTGCTAGTTTCAAAAACAACTTTCTCTGTCTAAATGATTAAATGAACACTTTTAGTTAGACCTCCAATAATAGTTGCTTTTAGCCACTTGGATCAGTGAGCTGTGAGCAAAGGTTTATACAGTGGCCCTATTTAGGCAGGAATTGTAATATATATTTATATATATATATATCTATCATAATATCACATATGTTCAAAATGTTTCCCTTAATATACTGATTTAAAAAATGAAAGAAAAAAACTGCTATGACAGGCAATCACACACTGCTGTCTGAAATAATCATTAGCATATGTAATCACAATCATAAAATAAGCCCCGAGAAACTGCCTTTATTGTTACTACCAGATGTAATATTACAGTGTATGCAGTTCTGCGTGTCATTTGTGTTGCCACACAGCAGAAGCTGTTTCTCAACTGCTGTGGGTACAATCAGTGTGAAACGCTGTCTCTCTATTTCATTACTTTCAAATTTATTACAAAGTGGAAAAACTAGAAGTAATGTGAGTGTTATGTAGGCTATATTACTACTGATTGTAATAGTTTTTGTTAAGTTTTGTTACGTCATACAAACAATAATTATAAAACGATCATAAAAATCATTGTGCAAATAAGTGTGCACCTATTTTGTGTAGATATGGGTATGGATTTGTGTATATATTTCATTTATATGTGGATATAGCCTATTTGTGGTACTTGGATGTATTTTGTGTTTGGATTTTTTTTCTTTTCTTTTTCTTTGTAAGAAGCCTCCTGTTAGGTTGCAAACACTAAACACTGTGCATCTAGCCTGTGCATAAATGCATTCTATTGCTAATTCATATCAGCTAAACTATATTCATCTAACTAAATTAAAACTTTTGTTGTGTGGCCCTTAATCCAAAATACTTTCTCCTTAAATTGACACTCAGTCCTTGCAAATGAGAACCTCTGATATAAAGTTTTTGTTTGGATATGCTCTAAAATGGTCTGTTGAGTTTCTAATTACAGTTTATGCAACTTGTCTTTTATACCATGAACTCACTGTGTTGGAGTCCCCTATTAAAAAGGCCCCGTCCTGTCTCTTCTGCTGAAACATACATATCTTGGCCACATGAGGGCAGTAGATGTCTAGGGATAATAAGGTAATTTAAAACCTTGTCACACTGACATCCCACCAGAGCACAAATCTAGTGTGCCAAACCAAAGAAATACTGTATAATAAATATAGACTGACGCTGTGAAACAGGTAGTTAATAGCTGAGAGAGAAAAAAGCTATTCAGGAAGCCTTTCGTCTCTTTGATGGATATCTAAATATGCTGACCAGACATTTTTACATAAAAGACATTTCCTTTCCATTAATTATGATTTCTGAGATATGATACAACTGTACATTTCAAGGAAAAAAAAAAAGTTTGTGGCTTTAAACCAGTTGGAACCAGCTTTTAAAATGCTGAATGTAAAATCATGAAAAAAAAATGTGGGGATAAAAAAAATGTTTCCAGATTTGGGCTTGCTGTGCAGCTCTCTGTACAGTGTTAAACAACAAACAACTGTTATCTGCACTGACAGGCTGTGTTTGAGTAATGGCACTGCCGAATCCCACACTGAACCACAGGATAGAGAGGGGGAGGGAAAGAGACGGAGAGAGAGAGAGAGAGAGAGAGAGCAGGTGGGAAAAAAAGACCATAACAGAGGGAGCAGTGGTTCTAGTAAGAGACTATATAAATACATAGGCAGAGGAGAGAAACACCTTGGGGGTGTGGATATGTGCACATTCATGGGTCCATGTCTATGGGTAGAGTGTATATTATTCTGGCCTGGCAGCCTCCGGGCAGAGTCGCTCTGCCTGATAGGTTATTTAATTCTGCCACTTTTTGAAGATGTGGGCTGGGCCAACCTGACAGCCTGATTCTTTACCTGTCACCACACTCAAGGTGCGATGGGTAATCTGTATAAGGATGACCACCCGCACTTGCAAACACATCCATACATACACACTCATGCAAAAGCATCAACACACTCATACACACTCATACACCAACATAATATTGCTCTCCTGCTGTGCAGAGATGGTTTTTGTAATGCCCCAGCGGCTCAGTGACAGTCTGTCAATCAATCAAACTCATCCCACCCCATCTCACCTGTAAATGAGTGTCTGTCCGTCTCCAGGGCCATGATAGGCTGATTGGCTCTGTCAGTCACAGTGTCAGGCAAATGTAGATCAATGGGAACCATTGAGTACAGGGCCCTGTAGATTTAAACAGATTTCTCCACAGTCATGCACTGCTGATGGCAGATGTCACTGAAGACGGACCTAGCTTCAGTGAGCTTCTGAGTACCGTGGAGGCTGACTTGTGTCAGTGGAAATAAATATGGACATAATAAAATAAAATAAAACAAAACAAAATGTAGGAAGAAAAAAAAACATTGATTGGGGCTTATGAAGGTGCACAAACACAAAAATATTGTATTGCATGAAACTTAGATGTCCTGTCATGTTTAGTGTAATCATAATAAAATCTGAAAATGTTGTATACATGCACTGAATGTGTTATGGTGTTAGTATAGGGCTGCACTGTGCAATAAATGAATGTATGACTGCATTAATTCATGCATAAACAGATGAATAAATAACATTAAATGAATATATTCATCTCATTAAATACATTCAGCTGCACTGCAAACACACTGAAACCACAGAAGAAACCGACAACTTTTCAAGGGCAAACAGTTGTGTTTTATGATCTATAAGAACATACTGTATTTATAATGGGTGTGCCATATGTACAGAAATGTGTTCAGATATTCATATGCTGAATCATAATTAATGGTAATGAATGCAAAAAAACAAACCCCCCCAAAAACATATGTGCTAAAGACACACTGACATATTTTATTATTCCAAAGTATAATTTTGCAAAAGTAATAATAAGATAGTTTTCGGCAAAAGCCCTTAATGCCTGTAGCACTCATACTGCATCATAGTGGGTTTAGTTGAGGTTGACGGTGCTCTGTAACAGTCTCAGCTTGTCATTGAAATAAAGACAGGAATTGTCTAAAGATGTTGTTGTGCACATAAGTAATCAGAAGAAAATGTTGGCTCATTTCTGCAAATGATACATAAATCAGATTTGTATTTTATGCATATTATATTATCAACCTTTCCAAGATGTGATGTAGTTCTGATATGAGCTGACTTTGTCATCAGAGGGTGGATGAGATGGTGTGAGACTTTGGGCTGTTTTAGGCCAATAAGCTATAACACTGGTTGTTTTTTAGTGAGACATTGTTGCAACAAAACTGAGTATTTTAATCCAAAATATGAACTTTTCCTAAAAAATAATCAAGTAGATTTGCATAAATGTAACCACATGTTAACCAAAGCTTTGTTGGAAGATAAGCAAACATAAAGTTTCAACATATTTGCAACATAGTAACGTACAAATTTTATCTATTAGTCGCTCCAAACAGATCCTGCATTGTTTGCAGTAATGATAGATGAATCCCCGCATGAGCTGGTCTCTTGTGTTCAGGGTTGGATTACTTTCCAGAGTTCATTCCCTTTTTCATTGTAACATTCTGGTTTATTCTCAGTTTAGTTTTGGTTCTTCTTATTTTTAAATTTCGAGTTTTGTTTCAAAGTGTACATTAACGCCCACCTTTTGTTGAAATTAATCTTCCCGCCTGTTGTTTTGTATTTTGCTCCTCATTTGAACTAAAAGATAACAAATCTAGTTTTAGATATCTCATACTGTTTTAAGATTTGAATCAGAAAAGTAACTATAGCTGCAAAGAAATGAAGAGGAGTAAAAAGTACAATGTTTTGCTCTCTAGTGTGGTGAGGTAAGAGTAGAAAGCAGCATGAAATAAAATCAATAAGTACAGTATGTAGGTTAGCCTGAGACGTAGCCTGCTGCATCTTACCAACAGTAGCTCCTCTCAAAATGAGTCATCTGCTCTTTCCTTAATGTTTGTGCCAGATACTGTAGACACAATTAAATGCATTTTACATGGTGTTTAAACTACTTAACCACTATAATAGATATTAGTTCAAAGATTGTCAAGATCGTCTCTGTTCCATTAGCCCTGACAAAAGATTATATTTTCCAACACAGGGTTTGCTTAAACGATTCTTTCCTATTCTTTCTAAAAAGCTCCAGTCCATATTCTATCGCAGTTACTTTGATTTGCATTTTTTTCTCTCTTTGTTTTTATTCAACAGTTACTTTTTAACCCTTTAGACCCTGGATTAACATCAGTCTTAATGCGCTGTGTTCTGATGCCTTTCACAAGCATTTAAATGCGTGGAACCTGAGAAAATTAGTTTGATTTCTTTTAAAAACATGGGAAAAGGCAATGAGCAACTTGGCAAAATACAGTATATATAATACTATAAATACATTAAAAAATATATTTATAATTTTTATGATTATATATTTAAAATTATGTTACAGAAATTACATGTTACATAAATATTTATTTTGTTCTATTTTTAGCTCTTTCTTGAGGTTATTTTCTTGTTTCATTGTAACTTTTACTTTTTTTTGTTGCTATTTTTTAGGTAATATTCTTGTTACTTTTAACTAATTTTTGGGTCCAATTTTGTTACTTGCTCATTGCCTTCTTCCCATGTTTTCAAAAGAAGTCAAGCTGGTTTGCTCAGGTTTTTAAAGGGTTAAACTATAGGCTTACCATTTTCATTTCAAGTCAGGAGCAGTCTGACTTTACTGTTCGTTTCTCTAAATCACCTGTTTGATACGACCAAATAGGCTTATGTGTGGTCTTCGGTCCTCGGCTAAGGCACCAGGAATCACATCAAATGACGGAAAAATTATTCAACACCTCAAGGTTAAGTTACTAAGCCCACAGACTCGGGCTTCATGCTGCTTGCAAAGTGATTTTCTCTTTTTTTATGCTCTGAGGGTAAAATCAATGAGGCTCAGTCTGGTGAGATATTAGCTGTTTTTCCAATTCATTTATGATTTGAAACACTTTATGCCCAGAGACAGCTTGATACTCTGAGATATCGGGATGATTGTTGCCACAGCTTGCATTTTCACCACATAGATTTCATCACTTATTCTGAACAATCATTTTGAACCTGGGACCTCTGAAGTCCAGATTCTTGTTCAAGTGAGATGTTAATTTAATCAGGGCTTTACTTTAACTGTTATGTATTCAATTTGAGTACAAAAACTGTGTTAAGACTAAGTAAATCCAGGCAGAATGTGTATTCGAACGCGCCAGCCGTGACATAAATCAACCTGTTCCCGAAACGCTTAATCAAGGCTGTGCAGTTTTTCTGGGAGTAAAATAAGATCTGCTTTATTATGGCTGTATCTGTATATCGATCAAATGTAGAAGAAGTAGTTTTTTATGACTCTTAATTAGCAGTGGATAACATACCTCACAGTAAATATGGAAAAATGTGGCTGTCGTTTGTTTAATTAAAACTATATCTGTTGAATACTGCACAGGGAGTAAAAGTTACTGCAGGTGCAGGCAGTGTGTTGATCCTGTGGATTAAATTGTGTGTTTGGGGTTTATTCAAACTCATATCTGTGCAAGGTACGTTTTTGGTCCCACTCATTGCTTCCTTTAACATTCAGTTTGTAATTTTAGACTAGGCTATGCATCTGATCAAGTTCGCATCTTCCATCTTTTAAACCTTGCTGCAGACAAATTGTGCCTTGGGAACAATAAAATCTGCATCTTATTCAGTCCTGCAATAATAAAAGTGGTTAACTTGAGACATGTTAACTGCACCTTTTCATAAAATTTGAAAAATCCTGTGTCAACTTGAAAGCTGCATTTTCATGAATATTTTACATGGCAATATGAAAAATGGAATTGGTCCCTCGTAGTAAGAAAACACACAGCTCTCAGCTCTATGGAGACTTTAGGTATCTTTTAAGAACAGCTTAACACTCCCTGAAAATATTTTGCTGACCAGTGGTTTAACTACGGTGGAAACTTTCAACGAGGGATGTAATGATCTGTCGATATGGGTTTATGTATAAGTGATCAGTTATTCAATGATCAGTCATTAAATATTAATGCAAAATGAAAACACTGATCGATATCATCATCTTTAAAAGTCCAGTGTGTAGGATTTAGGGACATCTATTGCAAGAAATGTTTTTTTTTTTTTTTTTTAACATGTTATTTCTCCAGTAGTCTACAAAAGTCCGACACTGACTCGAGATAGCACCATTCGCGTTTCGCATTTTTACATCGGCCACTGTTGGTCTCCAACTATACGCTTGGCAGGAGAAGTTTCAGTTCTACAACCTCACTGCTAGTTATCACTTAATCCTACACACTGGACCTTTTTAAAACATCCTTTGGCGTGTCACCTTCAAACAGCGTCATGCAGATAATCGCAAGCAGGCAAAAAAACGACAATGAGGATATTTAGTCTCCTTTGGGAATGAATCACCAATGTGGAAATATTTTGCATTTTGGAGAAAAGACGGGTTGAAAGACAGAGCATATGTCATGTGCAAACCACTACAAGACAAAATACTCAGCAAACACAATGAACTTGGTTAAGCATCTTAATCCACTTGTTGCTCTTATACAACAACATTAGCTGCTATGGTTCAGTTTCAAAAATGTCAAGCTGAAAATTAGTGCAAGTAGGCTGAAATTCAACTGTGCTATAGATGCAGCGACTTTAACTATGAAAGTAAAGATAGTAATATTAATAATCTAATACATGTAGTCTGCAAGCTGCTATGCTAATTTATGCAATGTAAAAGCCATAGGATTAAGCTAATAATGGTGACTAGCAAAAAACTGTTGTTTTGTCTATGAATCTTGATGGTCATTATTGAACTGAATTTTGCATTTTTGTTTTTGTTTTTAAACTGTGCTCTATGTCTGTCGCTGAAGTCAATTTAAATTAAACTTAACTGCACTTTACTGGTAGCAAGGTAATAAGGACCGTACATATTTATTTCTCAGTATTCTCTTTACTAAAATACAACTAGTATACAGTATTAACAATGCAAATATTTCAGAATAAAACAAACTCATTAGGCTTAAGTTGCAAATATTTACTGTGACCTCCATTTCCACTTGCATGTCTTGAACTCTCTTAGGCAATATGAGTTTTACAATGCAAGTCATCTGGTGTATTTACACCAGTTAGCATTCAAGACATGTTCAAAGCTCAATATTGATTGTTTGAGCTACCATTTGTTATAGTTGTATGTTTCACACTGAATATTGACTTCAGTCTTAAGAAGCCACTTTGTTTTGGCTTTTTTGCTGTTTTAAAACATTTTACATGTTCTCTGTATCCTTTGTATCTTCTTAAAGAGACTAAGCAATACATGCATATATTATGTCCTCATTATGGCCTCTATGGAGGCCTAAGATTTTTGCACAGTACTGTATATATTTTTTTCTTTTATAGCCAAAAGCAAAAACAGAAAGGGGTGTCAGCTTCTTTTGTAACTGACTGTGCTAAATTGGCATATGATATAGTCTCAGTCATAGGCCCCTGATTTTAACTGAATTAAAATCATTTCGTGGCAGACTTTGTGATATTAAAATATGTTGTATTGTTACCCAAAGCATTGATATAATATCTTATTATATTTAAACTAGTAATTAACACCCCTACAATTAAGCTCATGTGCCAGCTTACTTTTTCTAACACACTATTAACATCAGCTTTATTAGGACATACTATACAGTACATGCCAAACGTATGTGACATTTAGTTCTGCCCCCAAACAGCCAAAAAATTGAACAAAAACAACAACAACCAAAACTAACAAGTGCTGCGTTAACATACAACCCTTAACTCCCTGCAGTGATGAAAGATATTCACCATTAGAGGCCAGCTTAATGCAGCAAAGTGATCTGAAAGTAAAAGTGTCCTCCGAGAACATAATAAAAATACCACCCACCACTTAGAATAATGTACTGTATACTGCGCCACATAATGATAAAAGGAATCTAAAATCAGTTTGCAGAACTTTCTTTGGTGACTCACTCTGGTAAATAGCGGCCAGGGTCAGTGGCCACAGGCCTATATGTATTGGTAGTAGGTGGGAACCTCTAATAAATATGTCTGAGTTGCCATGCTGAGTGCTGTGTGAGGTCAGCTGCCCCGAGGCATTGGGTGGGAGGTTCACACCAGGTGAACTGCATCCCAGAGGAAGCTCTTAATGTGAATCAGTAGTCCTGTGCTCAGACCCAATCTCTATTCTCCATCTGGACTAATTGCCCTACTTGGCCTAATCATACAAACATGGATGAATACTAAACATGAGACCCCTCCTTTTCTGTCTTCCCCCTTCTCGCTGTTTCTGTTTCCTTACCAGCACCTTTTATACTCGTACCCACTCAACACTCTGCTCTTCCTCTCTTTCAGATGCCCTGTCTTTCCTTCCTTACTTACTCCAACTCCTTGCTTGTTTTTGAAGAGGGGGGAGAGAGACGGACTGGCCACTTCAGGGACCAAAGGCATGAGGTAATCCAGGCAGGATTGTAGGCCTCCTTTGTCCCACATCTCAAGACTTCCCACAGCTCCATGTGGGAAAGTAAGACCACCGGTCTGCATTCAGCAGGAAACATTGGACTGAATAATCATGTTGACAGGTGAAGAGGAACTCCTTTGTGTTTGCAGAGGAAAACATGGTTTCAAAAATGTTTTGTTGTCGAGTGCTCTTGAAGGAGCTGCCGCTTGCCAGTCCTGCCACAGCTAGTATGTGAGCAATGAGAACTCCAGTGGGCATGTTTTCAGCTTGGCTATAGCAACACAAGGCAAATATAATGCGAAAAGGAACAATCTTTAATGAGAACCAGTAACTGTTGCCCAGTAGCCTTGCTTGTAAGCAGTGTCAAAATAAAACAAATTGAACCCACAGTTCGAGAGATGTGCCCAGATCTGAATGTAGAATATTTTTTTTGCCACCTTTCAAAAATACAAGTGTCTTCTGAATACATAATGCTGTATATTTTCCTTCAAATATGCCCAAGGATTTCTCTCTTTGTGTTTCTGCTCCTATTCAGTGCACCACTTTATTGGGTGCTGTAGTTTATTGATGGACCTTGACTCAGAAGCTGCACAAAACCCTGCAGTACCAGCACAGGGGTGCTGAGTTGAAACCTTCCAGGTTTCATTTATACCCCCCTCATTATGTTTACATGAACAAAATATTACTTTTTTTGCACTTATTTTGATAAAGACCATATTACTACTAAGCTGTTTACATGACAAATGAAACTGAATATTACATTAATATTTACATACAGCTGTAGTATGTAGTACAGCTCTAGTCCAATTAAGGTAAAATCCAGTGCCAGAGCTTCCTATAAGCGACATATGCGGCCACCCCGGGCACCACCTGGAGGGGGGCCACCAAAACATTAGCCGCCCAGGGCACAGTACAAAAATTTTAAAAAAGAAAGAAAAAAGACGAAATTAGCATATTTGCATGCATCGTATTTTTTATTGTTTGTTTTTTGTTATTATCATATTAAATCCAATCAATATAAAATATAGTAACAATGATTTGAAAGTAGGTGTATTTCTCCCTCTGACCAGAAATGTGGGGTTTTCTTTTGAACATGCAGCTCTACCCCACAGCCTTGCAAACTGTTGGCTACACATCCATGACAATCCAGAGAGCTGATCACAAGAATCCATTTGTTGCAAACTGCCATAAAACCCCCTCTTGAGATGTATACTCTGATTATGCTGGACACACATCTAAAGAATGCTCCTAAAACCAGAATAACATTGGCACATCCCTCATATCTTGATTGGAAAATGCTACATTTCAAGTAAAGCAAAATAGAAAATGCTGTTTACATGACCTGTATCAAATTCTAAATATTGTTATATATGGAATAATAGTGGATTATTAGTGTGCATGTAAAATCATTGACTCATATCAAAGGACGTCCCCCAGAGAGAAGTGAATACTGTAGGTCAGCCCACATGTTTGCTAACCGCTACCTGCTGACGAGGATCAGAGGTGTTGCTGACATCTCTCAGCTGTGCCACGTACTGTACCTTTTGCATCACTTCTGATGAGAGCCGGTCTCATCTTCATTAAAAGTAAATACAAACAGAAAGCATCTGGTCAGCAGGTCTGTGTGGAGACAACAGCTTCATTCAGAAAACGGCTGCAGCTCAGAAAGTTTAATCAACTGAGGAAACACGAGAGAGACTGCTCAGTTCAGAAATGAATAAATGGAAAATTGACGATATGTGATCCTGAATGCTAAATATTCTGAATATTATATAAATTAAACACCAAGGAATAAACTTGGGCTGAAACTAGGAAAATTGAGTACAGGATTGGCAAAGTGTGCCTGAGTTCATTTAATGTGCAGCCTAAATATAAACATCATGTCTGGTTTATGAGATCATCTGTGTCCTTCTCTATCACTGTACCCCTCTCTACAGCCTTAGCCAGAGGAGTCACTGAGCCCTATTTTCACTGATTACAATACACCAGGGTCCAATCATTGCCACGCATGACATGATATTTTCCGTAAGCGTAATTATACTATTGATTAAGCCACGGAGCTTCCTTTACCAGTCGACTGGTATTATTCTCATGCAGAACATGAAACATCTATGTTTTTTTCTGTTGACAGAGCAGGAGGCTGATAAGTCTGGGTTCATCTCCATCAGGGCTGCAGGAGTCACTGATAGTGAGCCTCTGGGCCGGGGAAGACAAAGAAAGCATGGGGGACAGAGAAATGGGGTCAATTTAGCATAAGCGAGATGAGAAGAGAGCTTCCTTGTGTGAGTTCTTTGTTAGTTCGGTGTCTGCCATCACCTCACACTGGAAGCTGGTCTGTCCAGAGCTGTCTTGATAAACATATCTTGTAAAAGTCTGTTCATAAAGTGGATCGTTTATACAGCAGAAGGAGTATTGAGATTCTTTACTCAAATAAAAGTATTGATACCTGTAACAATACTCTGTTACAAGTTAAAGTCCTGTATTAAAAATGTTAATAAAGTATAAAGTAAGAAAGTAAATAAGTGTAATCAGGAAAAGGAACTTTAAGTATGAAAAGTAAAAGTACCGAATTCAGGAAAAAAAAAGAACACACCCAAAAAACTCAACATTATAATAAAAAATGACAACCCCCTCAAACCCAAAGAAAATACACCCCGAACCCGAAATTATAAAAAAGCAAGAAACAACCCCAAACTCAAAATTATTAAAAAAAGAAGAAATGAATTACGTTAAGTGAATTTTAAAAAAAATACATAAATGTTTATTAAATGTTTATGTATATAAAATAGTTGATAGAGTAATCAACCAACTGTTGAAGCACTGTTTGTAGAAACTGTTTAATCATTTATTTCACAATTAATATCAAATTTTATAAACCTTTCTCATGTTTTTCATGCCAAAATCTTGATTTGGAAACGAACTATACCTGACCCTCTGCAATGAAGTGGAGTAAAGGTATTAAGTAGCATGAAAATAAAATACTCAAGTTGAGTACAAGTACCTTGAATTGATACCTAAGTACTGTGCTTGAGTAAATGTACTTAGTTATGTTCCACCACTGCATTTATAAAGGGCTGCGAGATGAAAACCAGCAAAAAAATCTTTGTTTTTTTGGTTTTGGAAATACTGTTTTTTTTTTTTTTTTTACCTCACCCAATTTAAAAAAAAATATATAATAAAAATCCTCCAATATATCTTACATTTTAAAACACCAGAGCAAGGCTCTAATCCTTGATAATCTTCCACACGCTGTTAATGAGAGAAATATAAAGTTACACTTCTGGCCTCAAGTGACATGTTGAGGGACGGCTTTAATGGTGGTTTTGCATTAGGCGGATTAAACCATCTTTCTCTAAATTCTACCCTCATTCTTCACCTAGCCCAAATGGCCAGCCACTGACAAATAGAAAATACTGTACCCCCAAAATAAATCACATTAAAATAGCTGCTTCGGCTGCTGCTGACCAAACGTCTTCATCTGCTCCATGCATGTGAATGTGTGCATGAACACTTGTGCATCCCCTCTTTCTTAATCTCCTGTATCGCCAAACGATGGTGTCATCCCCCCAGTCTCAACTGTTAATCTGGAGCCTTATCATCATGTTCCAGCAAGAGCGCTGACACACTAAGTCCCACTCAAGGTCGCTTTAATGTCAGTTTGAGGTCATTTTGCCTGGTATGGTGCCTTGGAACCTCCTGCTTGCCCAGTAGGGGCCTGGCGTTACTCCCCTCAATCATGGGCGAATTTACGATCCGAGGAGGAACCGTCTCCCATATGCTACTGAGCCTCTCTCTGCGTTTAGCCTGCTAATCCCCACAGGAGATGGGGAGCAGCAGACCATGGTAATATGGATGGAGAGAAGGATGGGAGGAGAAGATGATGGGAGGAGTGGAGAGGAGAGGAGAGGAGAGGAGAGGAGAGGAGAGGAGAGGAAGGAAAGGAAAGGAAAGGAAAGGAAAGGAAAGGAAAGGAAAGGAGAGGAGAGGAGAGGAGAGGAGAAGGGAGGAGAGGAGAGGAGAGGAGAGGAGAGGAGAGGAGAGGAGGAGTATTGGTGTCAGCAGAGAAGGTGGCCCTAACAAATCAGTGACAGTGGGGATGAAAACTCATAGCCACAGCACTTTCCCTGAAGTGTCTGCTATCAGATAAGCTGAGAGATTTAGTTAAGACTTCATATTTAGAGCATGGCTTAAGCTGTGAGACGATGTCTTAACTGTGGTGATGCCAATGTCACATTGTGCTTGCCATGCTCCATTTGTCAAATAGGATTTTATCTGCTTTTTTTATAGCCGAAATACTGCACGCCTTCGCCAAATTATCGAGGACCACACGCAACTATAACACTGATTTGATGATCCCCGCTTGCAGCTGATGCAACTCATATTGAGCCAAACTTCCAAATATTATCATTAACGTTTGACTGGTGACAGAAGTAATTGAAGAGTGCACCGTTCCCACTCGCAAGTCACTTTGTGTCACTGTTGCAGGGGCCCGAGCACTTTCAAATGAAGTCGAGCACGTATTGCATCCTTGCATGACTCCGATTTGCTTTTCTCTCATTACACTTCTCATCATCATTAACAACAATAGCTGTAGATTGTCATAAAGAGGTTTCAGAGAGAAAGAGGCATCAAGCAAAGGCTTTCATCATTCTCCACGTCAGTTAGTTATAATGCTGCCTATAAACAGTCACATTATAATCATCATCATCCGCCCCTTAAATGTAGCTTCTGTGGCTCAGGATTATGAGCACTATTAGATCCTACGTAATCGCTCTCTAATATAGGGCTGGGATCTGTAGTAAAAGACTGAAGCAGAGAGGCGGGGTGCATGTGAGGTCATCAGGAGAAAGAGAGGAAGTAGTTGTGGTTGGTCAGATTAGGATTCTTGTCCGTAATTCACAGACAGCATTGATCAGATCTGAACAAACTCTTTGGGAATGATGATTGTGATAATTGCTATATTGTGGCATTTTAAAATGGCACTGATTAGCCCGAACGCTAATTTGATGTTACACCAATTAGGGCTTGAAAGACGCAATCCATTTAGAAAAAGCTAACTTGAAGTGATAATGTGTTTACCTCTATGGTAACTTTAATCAATACACAAATTGTGAAAAGTGAGTGATGGCACCGTAGTACAACAAAGTAAAATGTTTAACTACACTAATTGTTTAATTTACGCTCCATATCAAATTACAAAGTTATGATGATGATGACTCAGAGAAACATTTATTTGTTACTTGAGTCTAAAGTGTTGAGTGGTAAATATATCTCCCTGTTTGTAATTAACTCTTATTATGTGTCTCAGTTAATGGCTACAAATCCAAGCAGTTCGAGAGAATGTCTCAGTGTTATTAAAGGGCTTGCCTTGACTGGAAATATATGTAACTGTTTTGTGGTTTCAAATTCTGAAATCTTCTGAGCTTTTTGATTGAACTGCAAAATAAGTATTGTTACAGCTCAACATGATGGGAAAATGAAGAAAATAAAGTCCACTCTGAAAATGACTGCTATCTTCTCTGAACTTACAGGAACACTCACTGCAGTTTAAATGTATAGTACGTATATAAGATTGTTGTCTCACTTGTGTTGCCTGTCAGAGGTTGAGGTCTGCTCTGGACATCTTTTCTTAAATTGCTCTTTAGCTTGCTGACAACGGTCCTCTTCCTTCACATGCTTGAGGCCAGTTGAAATCTTCTCTGTAAATGAACAAGCGAGCCGGGGCTTGAAGTGACGGATGTGCAGCACGCGTCAGAGGTAGACAAATTGATTTTCTTCGGGTGGATGGTTCCGGTATAGTGGCTGCTTTGGGCAAGAGAGGGAACAAGAGATATGTCAGAAGCACTTGGGTGAATGGGCCCAAGAAACAAGAAGAAATGGAGGCACAACATGTGTACTGGTGCTGTGGAGAGACCTCCCAGTTTGCAGAGAAAGCTTTTATGTTTAGTGGATAGTGGTGTGATTCACAAATTGTAAGGCACACAGACTGCATATAGTGAAAGATGTTTCAAGAGAATCTGATGTTTTTTGCATTAATTGATTTTCTGGCCACCTGGGGACAGTGCAAAATGCTGAAGCACGGTGGATTGGTCATTCAAACACAGGACTTTTCCCCAGGAGACCGGTGGTTGTGTTCCCTATAAAAACCAGCTTTGCGTTTTTTTAAGGTCATCATGTTACGTACTTAACGTTAAGTTACAACGTGATGTCACTTTCACATTTCTTGTCCTAAACCTCACTTACAAGCTTAAGTTTTCTAAACCTATTCTATGAAACTTTACACCCGGTGTGTAACATGACGTCACCCAAACATGATTCTTTACTTATGTAACTTTGAATTACTAAACCTGATATATGTAACTTTACTTTTTTGTACCTAACCTACGTAATTTTGGGTCAATAACATAATTTTATGTTGAGTACATAATGTGACGATGCCCAACCATGATTCTTTTAAGAACCGTTGTATGTCCATTTTTATGTTATCATATGGAACATTGTATGAGGATACGTTGAACATTCCCTTCATTTGAAATCATATTTTTGGCCCCCTGATAAATATAAGTCATATTTTCCATCTCCTTTTAGCTTAATTTTGGTCTCCACCAATTCCCGATTGAAATATATGACTCTTTTGTAGCATATTGCTCCACTGTGTTCACAAGCTAGCTGCTAACTTTGTCTGTATGCAGTTTGGTACTTGGCAGGTAGAATACTATTGATTTATCTGAACTTTTATCAGCTGGAAAAATGCTGATGAGAGCTGTGGGACTGAATAAAAAGAGTAGAGATGCAGAGGCCATAAAACAAAAAACGAACGGCATAAGATGTCAAAATGCTCCATAAAACTGAGGGCAACTGCTGGGTTGATAGATAATTCTTTATGTGTTCTTTCCCAGGAGTTACACCCTTTCATATAACACTTAGTCATTTGACTCATTTTTATTATAAAAATATTGATTTGTGCAGCTTTAAAAACTATGAAAATAAGAAAATAAGGTACCTACAGGGGGTGTAATGCCAGGCTTATAGATTGGGGTGTGCTTTAGTTCATAAGGTTTGATTAGATGGTTTGTGCACTATTGAAAAGTAACTGTGGAGCTTGGCCACAGCCAATTCCACTATGTCACCCTCCCAACAGGATTACGACCGGCTGGCAAGTTTAAAGGTGCAGAAAGTGGAGAGTTCTAAAACTGTCACTCCAGCGGCGATGCTTGGGTAATTAAAACGAGCAATTAAAGCTTTTATAATCAGCACTGTCAGTGAACTGGTGCACGAGGATTAACGTTCAGAGTTGCACTTTAAGTTGCTGGATGCATGCTTTGCCAAGGAATGTTTTTAAATTCAGCTTGAATGGAAATGGAGTGACTTATAGTAGAGGCGACAGGGTGATGAAAGGTGATGGAGTAGGCGGAAGCTGGGTGGTTGCCTAGATGTGCCTGCGCATAACCACATATGTGTTTTTTTTTGCGTGTTCAGTGTTCCTGGGCTACAAGATAACATGCAATTCATCACAACAACAAAAGAAAGAACAGGACATGTCCAGATCTGGCTTCCAAAGGCATAACTAATACATCATGATACATCCAGGCTTTCGCCATATGGCTTTGAGGAGCTGTGATGCATCAAGTCATCTCACTAACAGCACTCTAGTGTGTGTCCAGGCCATGAGAGGGCCCTCCTTAATGGTTCGAGTGATAATGCATAATAAAGACACATAAAAATGAGATTTAACTTTCTCTATATGGTGCGTCCTGGATGAATGTGTCTGCAGACCTTGGCCAAGGGGAGTCCTAGCAGAAAATAATGTTGTGTCTCTGTTTCCAATAAAACAAAACAGTAAATTATTTACAGGGGGCCACTGAGTGCGCATCCACCTCATTTGTATTCCCGTCGCCACGGTGATAGATGTGACATCATGGTGATGAATGAAAGCGTAGGGATTTTAAAAAGCGCTTCCTCTGGAAACCAAGGACAGATGGTTATTTTTTATGAGAGCTGCAGAATAATCAAACCAAATGAGCTGGACTATTTTGGTGGACAGATTTGCCAGACATGAAGGTGGTTGTGTAAATGTGAAAGTGAAGATGTCAGTTTCCAGAAACTCTGCCTGATCAAGGTTTAGACAGTCTCTCTCTCTCATCTATAAACTGTGTTTTGATTAAACATTTTGATTATGTACAGATAGTCACAAATTCCTAAAGTACAGACTACTATAGATCATATTAGAGACCAAGTTCAAGTAAATCTGTTTGTCCGCCTGTCATGTCCAACGCAAACTGTATCTCTGACCTCCAATTAGATTACTAGACTCAGCTGTTGCACTTGTTCCTGTGTAGGAAAAATACAAATTCAGCAACATGTAAACACACACACAGACACACAGACACACACACACACACACACACACACACACACACAGGGATAAAACCTGCAACGTGGTTTCATACAAATTTGTTCTTTCACAACCAAGGTCAGCATATGGGTCTTAAAAAATAAATTGCTTCTGAAAGCTTTCCCAGCAGATGGCGGCCATCTTGGCTTATCGGTGCATAGGTGTGATTTTTGAGCCGGGTTGTGCTCCATCACAGCCTCCCCTGACCGGCTGATTGAACACAGGTGTAACGGCTGAATTACAGTCTCACTGTTGGACATTAACCCCCTATATCTGGACTGAAATAGTCATTACTGATGACACCCAATGTAATTGCTAATTTTACGCCTCAGTAGGCACATTTTCCACTCGTCTTCTCCTCATTCAACTCCTCTTTCTTTTCTATACCAGTTCAGGCTTAAGTTATTCACCTCTCTTTTTTTATCTGTCACTATATCCCAGTCGTAAGAGCAATTTATACCTGTCTCTCTCACTGATATGTCAGTCAACAACCTCATGGGTAAAACTGCAAGGAAAACATAACCCCCCCCCACCACCACCCCCACCCTCTTTTAAAATCTCCTCTTACATGTTACTGTATCTATATAGCTGTATAACCATTCATCTGCTTTCTGTACTCGCTTATCAACAGCATGCGCTGCAAAAAACACCCTGGACACTTCATTAGCCTGCTGCTGGGCTTACACATACACACATACACACATACACACATACACTTACACGTGCAATTTTGTGTTCACCTGTTTGCAACTCTAAAGAAATGCAAGACTCCAGCTACAGAGCGCCCAGAGAAAACCCGCACGAAGAGGGAAATTATGTCCACACAGGAGGGAAAAACTAAACTGCTGCCATGCTACCGAACTTTTTGTCTCCATTTTATCACAATTTTTTGCGATACACACATTTATCTGTTAACTGCTGAAAGCACAAACAGAGAAGGTTGGAAAAATATATCCGATCTCCAAGTCTCTGGATTTTAACAAACTGAAAAAGAAAAATAATTTACTGGGGGGAAAATTGAAATGGATCCCTTCCTCAGACACGTCAAAGAATATTACAGGCTTACTCACTGCGAGAGAGTTTAAAGGATTCTAAAATTAGATCTCAGAGACTAGTCATGAGATTATGCTCACCTATGGAAGCTATTTGGTAAGACAAGTGAAGACATCTAACTGCCTTTTCAAACCATTTTTCTCTGCGGCAGGTTCAGTCAAATAAAACCCAAAGCGTACTGAGCCAGATAGTGGCAGTGGGAAGCATGTCACTGACTGTGGTAACACTGATTTCCTGAGGCACATTGAAATAACATGAAGGAATATGCAAAGAAGCTCAGCTGTTCTAGGATTTCCTAAAATTAGAGCTGTTTACACTGCAGCTTTTTGGTACTGCGGAGCAAAGAAAACACCATCTTCTGAGATAGTTTGCGATGTCTACCATCAGTTAATATAGTATTCACTTAACAAGCAAGACTGTGTCAAATTCACAAACATTTGAACACGTCTACTTGTCTGCATGTCTTCATCTGTAGTAGCTGGGGAACATGGCAGAGAAAAGACAGCATAAATAAATGGCTTTTCTTTGCACTACTTCTCACCTGTAATCAAACAGGACCTTAAATTATATGTGCATTGTCAGCTCTGGCATCCACCCTCCCAATCAGCCACATGTCACTCATAATTGTACATGGGATAATTATTCCACTTAATCTTTTATGTAATTCCCAGATGATTTCCCTGTCTGCCCTCGACGTGACATTAAACCCACCATTATCACATTGTTCTGTGAAAGGTTAGTGTGCCGAGCAAAAATTAGGAGGCGACGTGCATACCACAGAGTACAATAGGACTGATGTGCTGTGGAAGGAATTGCTCATAAAAAGTGTGGAAATAAACGTAACCTCTGCCTTTCACATGGTCTGTTATTACTGCTGCTGATACTGCGATAGGCTCTCAGTGAGACTGGATAAATCAGTGTAGCAGCCCCAAAAGATTTGACCAGATTTGACCTCTAATTTGTTCTCAACAAAGTCAAGAAGATGTCAAAGTGAAAATCTGGCATTATACTCCCAACATTGTATCGAAAACACAAGTAACATACGGGGTTCCCATGGTCATGGAAAACCTGAAAAAGTTATAGAATGTCACAATCCTATTTTTCAAGCCTGGAATAATTGAACATTTTTCTTCTAAATGTAACCACAGGCCTTTGTTGTGTAATCCTAACGACACGCTTTTGTTGACATCCCAGGCATTGGTTGTGGCATCCCGGAGCATCAACAGCAGAGGAAGGAGGATACCTACAGCATAATACATAGACATCACTGACAAAGCGGCCAAATGTGACGACTTGGGATGACAATGTGTTGGGTTCGTACAAGCCATTCACAGCACAGTAGAGTGGGACCAGATGAAACATTGTTGTGGGTACATTCTAGCATCTGATTGAAATACTGTCAATTATCACCCAATGCCCCAAGAGCTATGTCGTCATCACACAATAGCCACTGGGTCCTGAGATGCCTTAGAAACAATTTCACTGTTGAAATTTTGCTTATTTATTCAATGTTTGTACAAGAAGCTGAGTCACCTGTTTTATTAGTCAATATACCAATCACTTATGGGCTGTGAACGCATAAATATCTTGTTTGCATGATTCAAGTCTTTTCTGCCACTAGATAGCAACTTAGAAAAGCCAACAAAATTCAGAATACATCCTGAATATATTAATTCACATCTCAGAGCAACAACATTGGTATGCAGAAGTGTTACTAGAGGAGAGCTCTTTTTGTCAAGGTCAGTGTGACTTCTGAACTGCTGCATCCATTCAGTGACTGACAGGGTGCTGATAGAAGACAGATGAGAGGCAGAAAACTTATAAACACATTTCCATCCTATAAAAAAACAAAAACAACTGTAGGTGCTGAATAACCCCTCTTGTTTGAACCAAAGGGAGCAAAGGTCATGATCTCGCATTGGCACCAGCCACATGCTCATCTGCATTTGCACTGAGGTCAGCTCCGCTCGACGGGGGGAATCTACGCTCAAGGATGAAGCGCAGGTGAGTGGACTGCCCTTGAATGAGACGGCACATGGCCATACATAAGAGATAACTGTTGAGGATAAAAAGTATGGCAGTACAAAGAGAGCTGTTGTACAGATAAAAGAGAGTACATGTTTGAGAGGGTTAGAACAAATTCAATTTAGATATGGAGAGCGAATCCATCAGCTTTAAAAACAAAAATCTTAACAGCAAACCAGGTTGAAAAGGCCTAAGAAACTCATTTTATGAGATGAAAAGAGAATATAGTAGTGCTTATTACCTTTGGTATACTATTTCATGATTTTCCATATCCTTACAGTTTGTTGAATAGCGTCTCTTAGCTCGTCTGAGCTTTTGGCCTCATGATAACAAAGAAGTAGACAGACTGAAGTGGAAGTTATAAATTTTCTTTGTTTCACCTTTAACCAAGTGTCAGCAATATTTACTTATTTTCAATTAGATTACAAAATAAACATAAAAAAGATATCTGAACATAAATGATTTGTTGTGACATTGCTTTGACATTAAATGGCAGAAGGGATGTTGAGTAAATTAACATAAACGTACTTTAATCAAAAAAAGACTTCAGGTGCTTGACTTCTTGTTTCTTGCTTGTCACATGTAATGGCTTCGAATGATGATACATTAGAGTGACAACATTTCAATGACTTTGAGATGGTTCTGTTTCAGTCTCATTACAGTTTTCCTTTATCATCATGCCCAAGTGGCCCACTTATTGAAAAAAATAAACTATTTATTCATATATATTAGAGTGGTTCCTTATTGAATAATATTGCAATTTGCAAACAGAACAAGGTAGAAAACAACAAGGTCATATTAGATTGAGACTGAATGATGCTCATTAAAGCCACTATCTATGAACCCATGTGTTCGCACACACACAAAATCTGAGCACTGACTGCACATCATTACTCACGCGGCCGGTGATTTCCCTTCAAGTATGCATGCATTTATGGAGCTGTTTATTACAATACAAAAACGGCAAAGTGTGACAATAAAATGTACAGAAGGGTGTGTTGAAATGAGTGCAATTCTTGTTTCTCATTTTTCAGTGACGGTAATGCCCAGCATCAGGGCCTCCAGAGAAGGTGAGGATGGATTTCTTGATGAAAGACCTCTTGAGAGTGGCTTGATTGCAACCAGGGGTGGAATGTAACTCATTACCATTGCTGTCATTGTTGTAGTTAAGTGGCTTCTTTACGCTCTTGCACTTTTTGCAGGTGCAAGTGCTTTCTCCAATCAATAGTTCTATTGTCAGATATTTTTAAGTGTTGTCCTTATACCGTGAAAGAATTGCAGCGTTGTCACAGTGGTGGAGAGCACAGTCTCCAGAGCCTCAGTCATTCATGTACCTAAGTACAGTTATAAATACTTTTCATGACTATTTCCATGACTATTTCTATTTTTTTTCTTCTACTCCACCACACTCCAGTAGAAATTATATGTCACTTGTCACTCCTTTACATTCATCTCAAAACTAAGAGTGTTCTCATGAACTGTTCATATGTATACCAATGAAAAGTAATGTCTAGGAATTCAAATATATTCCATAAACAACAAATCTGTACATAACCCATGTAATCAGGAGGGCTGCAATCATGTGACCAGTGCGCTTACGGGAGTAAAGAAGTAAGTAGTATAAACAGGGAAAGCTCCATACGAAGGCAGGCTGGGGTGGATGGGTCAAACAAACACAGGACTCCTCCCAGCAGACTGGTGTTCTTGTTCCGAATAAATCCAATTGAACTCATTTTTAAGGTACATCATCACCATGTTTCTTTTCTTAAAACTAACCTATGTAACTTCTATCCATCTATCCATCCATTTTCATTGCTTATCCAGAGCCCGGTCATGGGGGCAGCAGACTGAGCAAAGTGCACCAGACATCCCTCTCCCCAGCAACTCTTGCCTGGGTGATCCCACGGCATCCCAAGACCAGACGAGATATGTAATCCCCCCAACACATACTGCTACCAGTTGGATGTGCCTGAAACACCTCTAACAGAAGGCACCCTGATGCCAGAACGAACTCAACTGGCCCCTTTCGATGCAAAGGTGCAGTGACTCTACTCTGAGCTCCCCCTGAATGTCTGAGCTCCGTACTATATCTCAAAGCCCCAGCCCAGCGTAACTTTACTTTCCTAAAGCTAACCTATATAACTTTACATTAGGTATGTAACGTTACATTCACACAACTAAAGAATTCTTAGCGTGTACAAAGACAATAACAAAACTTAAAGTGTGTAATTTTAAGCGGGACACACATGGGATTGAAACCAATCAATGCTCCAAATCTATTCTCTTGACTAAACCCTCACTCTCTGGTTGCAGGCGTGTGCCTAAATCTACACTGAGCTGCATTTTTCAGCTTTCCCCACTTAATCACTAAATTTAACTGATTGCACAGAGGTGATCGACTGAGGTGATTAACAAGGGAACAAGAGCTGAAATGGCAGCAGCTAATGAGGCACACTGGGACTCAGAGGGTAAGGCTCTGTTGTTGCTCCAACAACAACTTCAGTAAACAACATGCTGACTCATCCAGCGACACAAAGCTAGAGGGTTCTCACCACCCTTTTAGCTGCACTCATTGCATTTATACACATTGTATTGTATGCATATAGTAAACACATTCACAAACACAGTGTACATACACAATTATGCAGCTGTCAAGACTGATATTTGAAAAATTCACCGTTTCCTTTCTCCCTGTGGCGCAGACCTTCATATCTCCTCCTCTCATCCTTTCCTTTCACCCCTGGACTGAGGGAGGACCAGGGGTGGGGAGTGGGACGGGGGGGTCATTGTGCTGACAGACGTCCATACAGCCTCAGGGAGGATGTGGCTCTGAATGAGTCTGGCAGATGTGTGTCTCAGGGTTTGCCGCCTTCTCTGGTGAACAGTCACTGGTCCTGGTGTTAACCCTTCTGCCTATCAAAACATTAATAGCAACACAAAAACAGATGCAATACTACTGACATACATTTAGAATCGAAAAAACGCAAACACACTTCTTTGACATCCTAAGTGTCTCCACCCTTTGCACATTTAGCCTTATAGTACGTGTGAATCAATTCTTACAACCTCTGCTTGTGCAAATGACAAACAGGTCACTTGGTTAATTACACAAAGCTCTGGCTTTGCAATAAGTGGCTAAAAGGAGAGGAAGAGCTTCTGTGTTCAATGCGACATGACTCGTGTGTTTGTTGACGGACACCTGAAGGTATCTGAAGCAGGCTATTGATCTGCACATGGGCTGGGAACAGATTTATACTTTGATTTCCTAGAGTAAACACAGAGCGTTTGGATAGGGATGTAAACCAAAGCCCAGTCTGTTGACTCCATTTGTCATATATATTCTCTGTTCGATAACTCAATAAAGTGTTTGAGACAGCAGCTGCTGAGGGAGGAACTTCAAGGCGAGCGTGTCTCAGTTAATGTATTTCTGTCAGCAGGACGGAGGGACCAAGGGATAGAGGAGGAGAAGGACGGGTGGATGGAGGTAAGAGGTGAGTGATCTCTCCATTGCTTTCTCCACCACCCTTCTTTGTCTTTCTTTCTCATTTGTATCTTGCTTTTTTTCTCCCTCACACTCTCTCGATTCGCCCAGCAGGGACACATTCTTGCACCTACTAAAGACATCTGCATTTCTCCTCATGCTATATGTACAGACCCAGGTCCCAACAGGAGCACTAACTATGGCTGCAGTTACAGCCATAAATTGTTATAAAGACCCATTTCCCAATTACATTCTGTTTATTCTTCATAGCAGCTTGTTTTATTGATTGCAACAAACTATTAGGGTTCTTGTTGACACATGTATATCAAACAAGTTTTTTGAAATTGGTTCTGTCTGTTCACTTTCTTCTGTTTGTCAGTTTCAAAGTTTGCACCCATTGGGTTTTGATCATCACACACAAATGTTTAGAAGTCCAAAACTTTCATTTGAGACCTGTGTAAGAATAGTTACCGTGGCTCTGAGGGTCAAAACACAGCATTTTGTAAAATGCATCACATGTCACAAAACACTACATTTCACAAAACAAGTTGACGTTTCACTGTTTTCATTGTTTTGTTAAAAGTTGATGTGCTTTCTGAAATGTGTTTCATTATGTTTTGTGAAATGTGTTTTGTTAAATGTTGTGTTTTCTGAAGTGTTGTGTTTTGTGAGATGTTGTGTTTTCTGAAATAAAGTGTTTTCTAAGTGTTTTTGAAATTTTATTGTGTTTTGTGAAATGCTGTGTTTTGTGAAATATTGCAGTGTTTTCTGACATGTTTTTGTGAAGTGTCATGTTTTCTGAAATGTTGTTTTTTGTGAAATGTCGCGTTTTGATACATGTATTTTCTGAAATGTCGTTTTGTGAATTGTCATGTTTTGTGAAATGTCATTGTGTTTTGACCTTCAGGGCCACCTTGCATGCCTTTTTTAAAAATCAATCGATTTTTGATAACAAAGGAGCTGTCGAGAAGCAGAAAACATGTCCTTCACATGCACAGGCATCGTCAAATGTGTCTCTGTGTTTTATTCACAACTTTTGTCTGTATATCACACTAAGTCTTGGCCAATTGTTTCCAGAGAGATTATACAGACATGACAGCCCATCACAGCTGTTTATTACATTACCTAACATCTGATCTCTAATCTCTCATAGGAGAAAGACAGATAGAGAGAGGGAGGGAGAGAGAGAGGTATCCAAGATTAATGTACTGACAACCGAGCAAACCTCAGATTCTCCCGTCCTCATGAATATGGATGAACGAACCCACCAGGAGAGAATACACAGCTAGCTTTAATGCTTTAATGCGCATTACGGCAATAATAAGAGAGAAGCTACTTAGATCACATAATTCTCCAGAGTCTCATCATAAATAACAGCTTACATGTAGCTTACTTAGATAAATAGGCGGATGGATGTGAGGGATGGAGCTCCTGCATTCGCTCAAGCTTAGGAGATTTTTTCATGCATATGAACTCTAACTGCTCACAAATCTGTGCAGTGTGTGCTATGTGCATGCGCATTTGTATTTGCGTGTGCAGGGAAAATAAAAAGCAGAGGCAATCGCATCTCCAGAAAATGTCATTGACTCCCATTACACCCACAAAGCCCTCAGTGCCATTACACCACGGGGCAAATTAGTCACTATGAAGATAAATGGGTCCACAAGAACACAATAACTTACCATGTAGAATTCCCATTGAATTATTAACAGAGCTACTCATCAGAGCCACAGGAGAGGAGGTGCAGAGGCCTGAATTCCCGAGTTAAAAACATTTTTTGGATATTTGACAAATATCTTAATGCTGCATCCTTGCTCGCACACATGACCAGCCAAGCATGCACGCACATGCCAAGACCAATAAGCACACACACACGACAGTATATCACCATCACACACTGCATATCACTCATCACCTTGCACATACACACACTCGTGCACAAACTAGCCATATCCTATTTATCCAACTGTTTGTGGAGCCATACATTATCCAGAGCTTGACACCAGACCATTAGTTACAGTCTCTCATCCAGCTATAAGGGGTGATTCCTACTTGGAAATCTGCCTTACATCGTACTAACAAAAATTATGCCAACCAACAGGCCTTTTATACACACAAAAGCACAAATTCACACATGCATGTGCACATGGAGAGGTAATGTATGATGAGAGACAATAGCTCAGATCACAGTTCTGGGTATCACAGCTTCATTTGTAGGGATAAAGTAAAAGTAGAGAATCTACATGCGCCACAATAGCTCATTAAATATGCAGTTGAGATTTCCTTTTCGCATTGAGTGTGTTGAACAGGCAAATGTATTAATTTCATTTCAAAAACCAAGACAGCTGTGAAAAGGTGCAGCACATGCCTATAGGTGCACAACCATGTGTGTGTAGGGATGGTTTAGGATTTACTGGTCTTAGCCATGTGCTGTGCAGAGCATATCAGGTTTATGCGAGCTGGGTTTGCAGGCGTATGACCGTTTGACTGCCTTCCTCTGCTATCTGACAGTGAACGATGTGTCCGTAACGAGGTGGCGACGGACAAACTACGTAATGGGAACCCAACCTGTGAGACGAGCCATTAATCTTGGTAAGGCAGAGATGACCGCTGGACCTGGTCTGCTCACTGTAACAGGAAGGGTAACATTAGGATTTCATGCCTCTCTGACTCCTTCCAGGCGTGGTCTGTGTTCTGGCTTTTTGAACAGAACACTACTTGATTTCCCTAAGGATGCCTGCTATAAGATCATCTCTGGTTTGGTACGCATGAAGTCTCTAAGAATAGGACAACTCATGTAGGTCAGGTCACAGGACCATTAAATAATTCTCAGCAACGAAATAAATATAGGATATTCAAGTCAATGTAAAGTTTATGTGAGGCACAATGTGGCAGAACTTGTTTGAATGTATTTCTCTGGGTGCTCTGGTTTCCTCCTGCATTCCATAAATACATAAGTCAGGTGAACTGGAGACTGAATTGCACAAAGGGCTTGAATTTGAGTGTCTGTGTATGCAGCCTGAAGCAATGGACTGATGACATGCTCATTGTACTATATCATCCCGTCAACTGAAAGGAATGAATGAAAAGGTTATGTTAGCCATATGGAAATATTAGTTTATATCATGTCAGTCAGTGATTCAGAAATCCTATGATGTATTTATCCAGACTGTAATAAGTTTAATTCTCGCAAAAGCTGTGATCAAAACCATTTTACAATAAACTCTTAAAATACAGCCCTTGATGCCTGTGTTTACTTCAATTTGTATGAATTGTGGAGTCCTTTGAGTTGATTAAAACAATTACAGTAAATACATTTTGATGGCTGACTGAAAACCAAGCATAGGAAAATATTACTTTTTTAAATTAGGTTCAAAAGGCTGACCTGATGTTAAAAAAAAAAAGAAGAAAAAAAAGAGTTGCTTTCATTTAGGTATTGAGTGATTCTGTGCATTTTCCCCCCTTTATTCAACAAGTGTCCACACAATATCATGCATGAATGCATTATCATCATCATCAGCAGCAGCATTAAGATAAGGAATACAAGTGTTTGGTAACAATTACCATTAAAATATAAGCAGGTCTATAGAACAAAATATTGTGATAATAAATACATAAATCAATGAAATGATTATGAAATACACACAACAATAATATATATACACACACACATGCTATATATATATATATATATATATATATATATATATATATATAGTATTAAATGCTCAAGTTTTCTATCAGAAGTGTTTTTGCTTTCAGGAAGAAAACAACAACAACAACGATAATAATAATAATAATAATACTATTGTTAATTATTACAGTACTTGTTACATAGGGTAATGGTCAAAGTGTACAGAAATGCATTCACTTGAGAAAAAAAAGCTCTTGTTCTTGTAATTTTAATTCAGAAAAGGAGCAGTTTTTCCCTTAGAAAAATGACCAGAATTCTGGCAATATTTCTTTTAATTCAGGAAAAACAGGGCATGTGTGTGTGTGTGTGTGTGTGTGAGTGTGTGTGTGTTTATATAATTGAATACATCCATTGCCTAATGATATTAGAAAATTTTAATACAAACATTGTTATTGTTTATTATCTTGTTGATTCAGAAAAAAAAAAACAAGCGCAGATTATTTTTCATGAAAACTTTTTCCCCATAAACATGTGATAAACATTAAACTTTTTTGAATTGATGAGATTATTATTTCAGAATCCTGAGAAAGTTTTTATATAAAAATAAAATTGCTTGGTTAAAAAAAAAAAAAAGGTTGTTATTCAGGAAAAACAAGAGCCTCTCAGAAATCTGAGGCAGTTATCTCGTTAATTGTGAAAAACAGAGTTGTTTGTTGTTGTTGTTTTTGTCTTACAACTGTAAAATGTCATGACAAATGACCTATATTGAGAGTAAACAGGACGTAGAAACCTTTACTTCACCCATCCAGCCACACGTGACTTCATGGACAGCAGATGCAACGTAAACCCAGCGCACCTGGCTGCGCTGCGCCCTGGTTAACGTGGCTGACTGCTGATGGCGTGTTACTGTGTCCCCACTGCTGATGACGCACTGCGCGGTCACTAACTCCATTTAAACAAAAATTAAAGTGGCTTTGCCTGAGCTGGGCCTTTCAAAATTAAGAAAATGTTTCTTGAGGAGGACTTTGAGGAGGAAATATACCTATTTTGCAGTTGTTGCGGCTGGGACGCCATTCTTCGTCATTCTCACCTGCTGTGTCATCAAACGTCTCCACTGGACAAACATGCTCCACTTCAGATGTCACTTTGGCAGCAGTGGAGACTTTTCCCAAAGGATAACACGTTGAGATCGGCTGCTTCACGTCAACAAGCTAAGTACTTGTTAACTAGCTATGCTGAGATGTCCTGGCTTTGTTTTGTGTTTGCTGATGCTGCTGGTTGTGTTTACGGTTTTCCTGTGAACCTGCTTGTCTTGGTCTTGTGCTGGCTGATGCTTCTCCTGTAATTTTGCCTTCTACTTGAGTGGCTTTTCATTGTGCAGTTGTTATGTTTGATGCTTGACTCTATACATTGACATGCTTTTATTCTGATGATTCACTGTTGACAAAACACTCGTGGGAGTAGAGTTCCTGGAATATTTTGTCCTTGGTTTTTACAAGCATTGAGGTGTTTCCTGCTGGCTGTTATTTGTCTTCATGTGGAGCGTAGGTAGATTATGTGACAAGTAGGCCCTGATGAGGCACAGATATGCAATAGGCCCAGCCACCTTTTCCCCATAGAGGCAAGACTTTACAGTGGTTTTGCCTCTTTTTGGTAATTTTGTGTCAATCTGAGCTATTTTTTGGGTGTCTTTGAGGAAAGTTTTGTCTTTTTTTGTCTCTGTTGTCGTATTGCCTTTTTTTATAGTTATTTTTTTGTAAATCTTTGCAGATCCTTTGCATCTGTCTTTGGTTATTTTGAGGTACTTTTGTATTTCAAACTGAGCTTGTTTTTAACTCTGAGGTATTTTTTTTTGGGTCATTTTTGGTTCTCTGTTCTTGGTAATTTTTCAGTTTCTGTCTTTTTGAGGTTGTTTTGCCTCTTTTTTTAGTTGCATTGCTCATTTTTGTAGTACTTTTGTGTCTCTTTGCAGTTCCTTTGAATCTCTTTGTGGTCATTTGAACTTTTTTGGTCATTTTGTGTCTTTCTGAAGTAATTTTGTGTATCTTTAAGCTGTTTTTTGTCCCTTTGAGGTCATTTTGTATCTTTTATGCTTCTTTTTTGTCTCTGTGTGGTTGTTTTTCCCCTTTTTGTCATAATTCTGCAACTCTTTCCAGTTCCCTTGCATCTCTTTGTGGTCATTTACAGTTTTGCCGGTTGGCACATGTTAATTTGAGTGACATTTTGCAGTTGAAGCCCAGAGGGCCCCCTGGGCCTGTATCGTGTAGTCTCGTTCAGTAATTCTTCCATGACATGGAGGCTGATATTGTAAGTTATATTTGACTTTAAGGACATAAATCTGCAAACAGCTAAGCATTATGATTTCACACAAAAGTGGCAGGTTTATAAGAAGTCTTTCTTGTTCTGTTCTTCATATCATAATGAATTGAACTGCTGTACTTTAAGCTGCTTTTACACTCTGTTGCACTCTTATCAAACCTATAGGCTTATATCTGTGTATCAATAGTCATCTGCTTACAAGCTATAGCAACTTTTATAAGAAGAGGTTGTGCACTGCAAACCTGGATATTCTTGCAGTTTTTAATATGCCTAAATCTGTTTCTTCTTGTCATACTGATAAAGGTATTAATTCACAGGTTTTTGGAAAAGAAGGCCTTGCACCTCAACTTGTTTAAGGGCTTTTAAGAGTGGTCCTGTGATTGTACATTTCTTTGTTAGAATGTGAGACATTAGCACATCATAAGTCTGCCCCTCACAACCAGACGTTAACTGACCCTGTTTTGAGACGTTCAAGGTCAGCAGTAAACCATTTGCCTTTGAAAGTTTTGTACGAGTTCCCAAATCTCTTGTGGTGAACATTCATCTACATCACCGTGGAGCTGTTATGAGTGCAAAGCCATCCCGCAAGACCTTCAATTCCAAAAATAGCACCGGTCTAATACAACAAACAAAACAGAACAAAACAATAGCACACGGCACAGCACCTCTGCCAGCAGGGTGACAGGGCACGGGCTCCGATGATTGATGATGAGAGAGACGAGTATCCCCTCTCTGCCATGATAAGAGGCTATAAGAGCGAAGAGAGGTGAATATAAGGAATAAATGAAGCCATGAAGGTGCAGCAGCATAGCCACCGTCTGAGATAGACAATGTTTTATTTACACCTTAGACACGACTCATTAAACATAAAGCACATCTCCTCCACCTCTGCTACGGCATGAGGGAGTGAAAGCATATGTTAGCATATTTGAATATGTCTGTGGTGTTCTGAGTGTAGAGATTATATAACTATGTATTTGTATTACTGCAAAGTTCTTGCAAAGCATGACGCCTGGTGTTATCAACAGACTGAATGTTACTTCGGACTTTTGTCAAGTAAAATTAAATGAATGATGAAGGTTTCAGCACTGAAACGTTAATAAAGGGGAGTGAAAGTGGTTGATAGCAGTTAAAAAGTCATGTCCTCTTCTGGTGTATTTAAAATAATAGGCAAATTTTTTTTAAATGCAAATCCTGAATTATCATTGTTCAACAAGCCAGTCACAGTATAAAATATGGTATATTTACGTTCCTGCTAACCGCAGATATTTTACATTTGTACTTTGCATATGTAATTAATTAATATGTTTAATTTGCAACAGGAACTGTGTTGCTTTGTATTTCAAGTTAATGATTTCAGAATGCAGTGCTTCATGTGTAGTTAAGTTTAAGCACAAAAAACACCTTGGTAGGAGAAAAATCCTGTTTTTGTCAGGTTTGGTCACAACAAACACGGCTTGAAATGTCCTGACTTGTTGTTTAAAAATACCAATTTTTTTCACAACAAACACATTTGGACATGTCCAGATGTGTCGTCAAAACATACATACATTGATAAGTATTTTTGCTCAGTTCCTGTTTTAGCAGGAACCTGCTCTGTTCTTTGCCGTCTTTCACTATGTGTGTGATAATTATCAGAAACTCTGTGGATATTTCTTTCCATTGTCTAATACCCTCGTCACTAAGCCTGACCATTTTACTCTGTTTGTTACTGCTGTTTTGTCAAATTAGATTAATTTCCCCCCTCAGCGTTTACCACTAATTATAAACACCAGAACAGATGGGGTTTAATTCTTTCACGGAAATTTTGCAGCCCGGCCAAAGGGCTGTGGCCACATCTTGTTCCATGCTTGACGTTCACAGCTCTGAGTCCAACAGAGAGATAGAAGAAGTTTCATTACTGGTTTTGTCTGATAGAAATCCCATTTTTTTTAGCCAGGTGGTAGAATGATAGCATGTTGAAACACAATTCTGAGATACAGTGTGTTTTTCATTGTTTCAGTGCATCGTAACAGTGAACTGGAACGAGGAAGCTATAAGTGGAATTTTTCTTTTCCAAATCTCGATCCCAACATTGTTTGAAGAAAAACAATATGTTTTCTCCACGATGATTTGACTCAATAAACAGACTTGTGAGTTATCTCACAAACAACACATGCCCATCGCAAACAACAGCTTGATTGAAGATTTGATATTTCTCAGTGATAAGACTCATTCAGAGTTAAACACCCTGTATGTTCTTGTTGTTTTCCTCAAAGGTTTTAGATTTGTTCTTGATGCTTTTTCTCTATCCCACTGCCATCTCTGTGTGCAGGATTCCCGCATTTTCCCAATGTTTTATGTACATACACAGTGTTAGTGTGTTCCATCAGTAATGGCACAAAAGCATATAGTTGTGCAGCAGTGTGATCAGCTCTCTGACAGATGGCATGTCCTCACTTCTAAACTGGCGGATATTGGCTGGTGGCTGCGACTGGACAGTCATCGTAAACTCGGCATATGTTGCAATATGCTGCACAGATTGAGGCAGGGGGCAAGTGTTTTTAAGGGCATAGAGTGGCAAGATGAAACATCCATAAAGGGATTGAGCATATGTTCATCTCATATCATCTTCAACCTAAACCCAACCCTTTATTTCAGCAACTTAGAGGAGCTAACTTGGAGCTGCTGCAGACCAAACAGTTGTTTTTTTTCCACAAAGGAGAAAGTCTTTGCATCAACATAAAGGTTATACATATGAGAGAGAATCAATAGTTAGGAACCTAAACCACCTACGACGTCTATTGCATGTTCGTCTGTCCTGGTAGAGGGACCCTCCTCAGTCGCTCTTCCTGAGGTTTCTATCATTTTGTGGGGTTCCTTAGACGATGTGAGGGTCCAAGGGCAGAGGGATGTCATATGTTGTAAAACCATCTGAGGCAAACTGTGTTTTGTGATAATGGGCTTTATAAATAAAATTGACTTGACTTGACTACCAGTTAAGAGTAAAACATAACTTATGCATCATTTAATCATAGCCACTGTTTGAAATTACTTTTAAATCTTTAGGCTCCAAGCTGAGTCATAGTTGATTTTTAGCTTTGAAAGGCAATTGTTGACCGTTTCTCGCAAGGGCAGAGTGTAACCAGGACAGGATCTTCTCTCTAGACCTGCAAATGGTCTGCAAAATTCCTTTCCTCACTGTGAATGAATTTTTCTCTGTGGCTTGACAGGTGAGGCAGCAGAAGAGAGCAAGCGATAGAGAGAAGGGGAAGAGAGAGAGAGAAGGGGAAAGTGGCTGCAGGTGTCAAACCTCTTGAAATTGGTTACCTTCTCTCCTGTGTGTGTGTGTGTGTGTGTGTGTGTGTGTGTGTGTGTGTGTGTGTGTGTGTGTGTGTGTGTGTGTGTGTCTCTGCATCTGCAAATGTACATAGAGGCACACTTGAGCGTTTGCACGGGTGCATGTGACTGACTGGGGCAGTGGTGTAATGATTCGTCTTTGGCATCCCTTGAGTGAATATAGCCTCTCACCCACCTAACCACAGGAAAAACACATTAAAGGAAATAGGTGAATAAGATTCGAATGGGAGATGGAGGGAGAATAGCCTTTTTGACACCACACTGTATGAAACTCTCAGCTGTAGCCTGGGGACAAAGCTAGTCCTGCAGTGACAAGTGCTTGCGGAAAGTTAAAGTGACATTTCAGTTTGGCGGTTTGACGTTGATCCCAGTGCCAAGGCAAGGATGGATCAGTGCCTCCCACCAGGGCAGATGGACAATCCTTCAAAGGAAGGTAGAAAATAGAGAAAAGGCTGGTTATTCCATCCACTACAAGGCCTCCATGTGCAAAAAGTGCCATAAATCAACTGCAGCTCCTGCAGTGAACTAATACTGTTAGTGTTTTATGCGAACAGGACACATAGTTTTTGCCCAGACAGCCAGTTGAGAACAATAAATGTCGTTCAGTCACTCTGTGTCTCTCTGAGTTGAAACGCCACTCAAGAATGAGTGCTAAGGGCAACACTGAGTGCCTATCACTCAAATTCTGTTTGACCAGTGATCCATAATCTTGTAGCTGTTAGACAAGTGTACCGCTACATTGTGTCATATGGAACATCCTGAGTTATGCCACAAGATGTTTGAAAGAAGGCTCCCAAATTCCCTTTGAGGAATTATACTATCATTTCATTATTCAATTAATCGATCAGTCCATTAAAAAGAAAATGGACTGCAAATTATTTTGATTTACATTTAATAGTTTCAGTAATTTTTTGCATATGCGATATAATTTCTTCAAATCATAGATGCTGTTACTGCTCATGTTCATATGCTTAGTCTGTTTTAAAACTGTTATATTACAGCTGATAGATCAGTCTGTTAATATTTATCACAGATGTTATTCAATCTGTAAAATTCATTTTACTTTGATTTGATTAAAAATGAAAGTGATTTTTATGTCTCTTTTATTACAGGACAGTGTCAGACCTAAATATAGTTCTTGATTATGATATTTAAATCCGCTGCATCAAGTTTAAAACTTTCATGTTAGAAATAACGGAGTGATATATCGCTACAAAAATTATGCTAAAAAATCTCTAAAAGTTGTTGCTAATTGATTTTCTGACAATAAATCAATTAATCTCTACTAATGTCAGCACTAAAGAAAACAGGGCAGAAAGCATTAATACTAAAAGTCTGAAACCTATCACAAAGGGACTTTTTGCTCTGTTATTTTTTTACAAATCAAATGAAGGACGAGGACCAAGCTTGAAATGTGTTGCATTGAGTTTTGTACCTGCTACCAAAAACTGTCCACCTTATGCTTACACTCTGTGCTCTTTCTTATTTGAGTGCATACTGTGTTGCTAAGGCAATTCAAGTCCCTGCAGTCTAGAGTACGCTGAATGATATAGCTTCATTGGTTGATAGCCAGAAGTAAATAAATGTTGCCGGTTTATCTTACTCAATCACCCACAAAATCAGTTTGGGGCGATGAAAACAAATCTTATGTAAATCTTTCCCCCCCTGGAGAAAAAGTTTGAAAACCACAGCAGCAAGTATAGCTTCTATTGACCCAGGCCGGCCCTCGGAGTTCCTGGCCACGTGCCACGCATTACTGCTTCTCCATCACCGAGCAGAGCACTGCTGGGAGGTACTTGTTGTTCACCCACCCTGGCAACCAATTAAAAA
Organism: Plectropomus leopardus; assembly: GCF_026936395.1. Classification (NCBI taxonomy): domain Eukaryota; kingdom Metazoa; phylum Chordata; class Actinopteri; order Perciformes; family Serranidae; genus Plectropomus; species Plectropomus leopardus. Next base: position 14,736,308 of record NC_142179.1, on the reverse strand, counting down.
ACAGCTGGAGTTTTTCAGAGCCATTGAAGATAAGGGCCATTCTCCAGGGTGCAGCATTCGCAGAACTGCACCACATTATCCTCAAGGGATAATCAGCCAGCACAACAGCAATACCATGCAAATCACAGTGAAAGGAAGAGCTCTTCTCAAACTGGTATATGCTTTCAAAGATCAGGTTGTGCTGGAGCCTGGCCTTTATATTTGTTGTGGTCGATTCTATTAATAGGAATGATACTGCATCCTGTTAGCAGTGCATTACAATATCCCAAAATCAAGAAAAAATGCACGCAGTTCAGTTTTAGGTGCTCCATCCTGGGGCATCTAAACAAAACGCACCGCACCACCTCCAGACAAGAGACGCTAGAATTATAAAAATGTACTTGTTCTGTGAGGTCCCAACTTTAACAGGCTCACAATCCATTTGGGCCCTGACTGATGGTTAAAAAGACCCTGCTAGACAAGCCATCAGGAAAACTATCATACTGTACAACCGGCAGCTGGCTCAGCAGTATGCACTGGTGATTTAATTAGAACAACCACATTAATGATGATTGCGTCTCTCATGGGTCTGTGGTGTTTGCATTACATCTGTAGAGCTTTGTGTGCACAGCCACCTCATAGGTCTTATAACAAGACCATACATTGGAGGAAATAGGGTAGTTTTAATGTTTTATGTCTGCGGCTGTAATGGCATGCTTCAGTTCAGGCTAGTTAGGTTTAGATCAGTTCATACTGTTGCTGATTCTGTCAGGATTCTGTTATTTAAGGAGAAAGTGTTTAGTCTATCTGTGCTTTAAGATTAATTGCCTAATCCCTTGATTTATTTATTTCATCACTGACGTGACCTTACCCACAGTGGTTTTTCTAATTTTTGGAAAACATGAAATTAAATAGAAATAAACTTTATCTCCATATACATAAATCATTTTTCTATATCTGTTTGACATTACCAGAGAGTTGTTTAAATATTAATCATATGACTGATAATGTTTCCTCAGTGTTTGCATGAATTGAATTGGATGCTAGAATGTTTACATGTTCCTCTAATGACTCTAATTTGAACTCTCTGTTTGCTTGTATTTCTGATGCTAGAATGAATCTGAATTACGGGGCCAAAAGTTGATCTCGTGTTTGTGTCCAGAAAAAATTCTGCTCACAAGGTCAGACGATCCAGTTACATACGGCAGCACATTACCTATAGGACTAACCTGTAGCACTCTGTTTCTCAGTGTACATAGGAAACAGGTGTATGAATTATGAAGTTGTTCACTGGCTTTATCTCTCTGTGGATGTCTTTCCTCCAGCCAGAGACAGATTGGAATCATTTCAGGTCAGGCCGCCAGGAGTTCACAACGCAGAGAGGACCGCTGCTCAGACAGAATCTCTGATCCCCGATAACATCTCTCCACTCTCTGCTCTGGCGTTTCCCTTCATCTTTCCCTTTCTGTTTTCCTTCTCTTCTTCTCCTCCGGCTCCACCCAAGCCTTTTGCAGCCTTATATTTCTGATAAATAATGATTTCTGGGGTGCACAGGTGGTGAGGGGGCAAAACGGTCGCTGGCTACCGCAGAGAGATGGGTTCATTCCCAGGTAGTGGTACCTCCAGCTTGGTTGTGCATTCCAGCAAAGCTGGTGGGAAGCCAGTGAGGGATCATGTCCTTGTTGCTGGACTAGTGACTCTTGTGGTTGGTCACGGTGGTTGCACAGAGGATCTCTGGGTAATGTGTGAATCATAATTCTGGAGCTTGATTGATTTGGAATTGAGTATAATTTGTCACAGACATGAGTGTGCTTGAATACCAGTGTTTCTGTGTGACTTTGTGTGTGTTTCTGTGGCACGCTGTGCCTTTAGGCGTGGGTTCATGCATTTTTGTGTGAGTCTATGCGCGTTTATGTGAGTGTATGTATGTGCGTGTGCAGCAGTCTAATAGTGTCTCTCTCTAATCCTGGATTTATCTGCTGGTCACTGAGGTGGGAACGGCACCAAGACGTCAGTCATCTGGCTGGCCAACCAAAACCTCTTTATTTCCACTGTCACTGGAACCCATTTGGAGGGGTGGAGATTTATTTGGGCTCTCTTATCTCTGCAGTCCAGTCAGGAATCACATTGCTGAACTCGTGTATCTTTTCCGCCCTCTGGATAGAGTGAGGGTAAAAAGAGCCCTAAAGGCTAAAAAGTCCCTCATGAATATGTTTGGTGAATCTGCAGCATATGTCTGATAACATTAAAAGAATCCGCTGTACTCCAGACCCAAAATGCATGCAATAAATAACACATTTCTGTCTGGCAGAATATGCTGCATACTTATATGAAATACATTATATCAACAGACTATATATATGTTCAGTGTAGAGGTTGAAATTGCAGCTCTACTGCAGAGGCATTGATCATTTTATTAGCTCCTGCCTGATAAAACTGATTTTTTGCCAGAAAGAAAATGCACTTGTTGAGGTATGATGTCTTTATCTATGCTGACCTAGTAATTTCACATAGCCGCCTATTTCTCTTACCACTTTCTCCCATCAGTGCTCAATTGGGCTGTGAGCTGGAGACTATATGGAGAACATCTGAATAAACTGAAGTCATTATCATGCTCACAGAATTTCTGTACTACATTGTCTTGCTGAAAGGGGTATATACTGTGGATGAGAAGAGCTCCTGTTATTTTACCCTGACCTCTGTCATTAACATGGCAGTGCTTAGGCTGCAGTTGACTGGACTTTATTTGATTATAGCACATTTCTTTGTAAAGGCTAGACAATACACAGTCATTGTGATAATCCAAGAGACATCACTTCTGTTCTACGACTTAGTTAAACACTATTCTCTGACCCCGTCTGTACAGTGTGTTTGTAGCTTATTTGAACACATTTGCATAAACCATGGTAAAATTCTTTCCAACTTCTAATGCAATATGCTTATATCAAAGAATTAAAGCTCTGACTTTTAGATTAACAACTCTGATTCCACAGAAGTTGGGACCCTGTGTAAAAATGTACATAAAAACTGATTGCAATGATTCACAAATCTTTCAGACATGCAGTGGGGGAAATAAGTGTTAAATGTGTCATTTTTTCCTTTACACATATTTCCAATGTAGCTATTTACATAAAAATGTAGACCAGACATTGGTATTAACTCAATAAAACTACAGTGATAAAGAAATGAAAACATTTCAAACCATTAACATTTTGTTCAACAAAATGGAATGACACAAGAAAAAAGTATTGAACACGCTAGCTGAAAATTATTTATCACATGGAGAAGCTTTTCTTTGCAATGCCAAGACCCCTCCTGTATAAAGAAAGTATACCTCGCAATGTTCAGGGGGGAATTTGGCCCTCAGTATCCAAGAAAATAAATACATTTAAAAAATTTACACATCATCCCAACTTTTTTTGAATGTAAATTCAGTTTCTGTATCATGAGGTAATAAAGTTTCTGTATTTGTATAAAGTACATAGACAAATAAAAATATACATGGCCATCTAAAGGCTGAATTAATTAATGCCTGGAATCTAAATGAATTGCCCCTTTTTGGTCTAAAATTTAAGGGAGAAATGGTCCGCAGGAAGGAACTGGAGAAAGGGGTAACCGCGGAAAAAAAGTAAAACACTAAAACAGCATGTTTCCATTTTAGCCGGGCAGCTAGAGTGGGTTTGCCACAAGCATGCATCAGGCCAGTTAAGAGGTTAGGCCTGGCAAGTCATTACTGTCAGAGCTAATGTAGAGAGATGAGGAGAGGGACCAGGGAGGTAAGCACTCACTAATGAATGAACACACTGCTAAGTTCAACAATTACACGGCCATGTAAATGTAAGGATAACACACCAACACAAGCAGACGGCTGCTGAACTCCCCAAACCGAGCTGAGCCTGAGAACAAAGGGAAAGTCTATCCAGACACTTTAGACTTGGACTATTTTAGCAGGCAATGAATGCAAGATTATACTTCCAATTTCCAGGTTGAGAGATGTATCAAGTGTCTTTCAAGGCAGAAATCAGGCAAGATTTTAGGGAAATGCCTCCTAGAGTACATTACCTTAAGTTTAACAAAGTCAGGCGTTGGAAAAATAAACCAAGGGCCTGTTTGAGGCCCGTTTAGCCCCCGTGCACTTCAATAGAGAATATATTACCTTTATTAAATTTAGTTTTCTATAAAATAAAAGCACATTGCCAGGCTGTATGTGCACCGTCTCTTTCAGTAATAATTTGTTTGAACATAAGCAATGGCCTTGTTCAGTTCCATGCATCATCCCCAAATTAGGAATCTTCTTTTCTTTAAAGGATTCTCCTTCATTTGTTGTCTTGACAGATGCGATTTATTATGTATTTTCCTCCGCTTTCTTTTTAAGAGAGATGTGTAGCATTCTATCAAAAACAAACCAACCACAGCTGCTTGATATATTCTTTACCCCACACCCCAAAAAAAAACCAGTTGCCCCGAACATAACACCACAATGTCATAATATTCACGTTTTTATTTTATCACCCTGTTTTTCTCTTGACCTAACAGTCACATGTGACAAGTCATACGAGAGAATGATTTTTTTCTTTTCTTTTCTTCCTCATATGTCCTATTCTTGTATTATTATTGGCCAAGAAGCTGGCCTTGTTTCTCTGTTTTACGTCATTGTAAATGTAATTTCTTTCAGCTTTGAACTGTTGGACAGACAAAACAAGTAATTTAAAGAGGAACCAAACCCATTTTCAAAATTCATACATGTTTTTCCTATGGTCTAAGACAGACCAAAAATAATACTAAGCATGAATAACTTTCATCCAAATCCAAAAACTTGACTGCTAAAACTCAAATTGGTGATGTCATAGGGTATGAATCCTGAAGCGGCTTTATAGACAATAAATTGAGAGATAATGTTATAGATGTTGCTGAGAATATATTTTCTGTTTCAGAACTGAGAACATCACAACAGAATAAAACTCATTTAAGTATAAAAGAACACAAAGATTCTGTGGGTCCACAAAATCAGACTCCCATTGATTGTTTGTAGAGCAATGGCATCAACTTGATAACGTCATTAAATTGAGACTTCCTTCTGTGGTTTCTTGCTTTGACAAAGACTAGCTTATGTTCACAAACATTGATTGAACTTTCCTAGGCTGTGGAATGAACGTTGAAATTCCTATTTGAGGTGGTGTTCCCTGTTGAAGTTGTTTTCTTACTTTGAGAAATTGTAATGGGCATTTTCACTTTTTTTAATACTTAAAACCTAAGTAAAAACCTAAAAACCTAGTTAAAACCTAAATCACATAAGTAATGAAAAAAATATGGAGTTGTAGATAATTAAATAAATAAGTTGCAGCTCTTTGTGTATCATTTTGAGACTAATGACAAAGTTAATGATTATTTTAAGCCGTTGTTTTGACTTTTTCTGTGTTTAGATTTACATTTCACCAATTTCTCATATTATTTTAATACCCACCAATAATACAGTGACATATAATGTAATACAAGTTAAAAATTTACATAGAATTTATTACACTGATTTTTATTTATTTAACACAAATGTGTGTTTTCACAGAAATGGTCTGCTCTGGGAACTGGACATTCAAACAGTTCTTTTGATAGCTATATGTTTAAAGATATACGTACTGTATGTCTCATACATCCATCCATAAAACAAAATACACACACTGTAATTGCTGGTGTATATTGTAGTATGGACAAACGTAAATGCACACACTCTCGCAGTGCCTATCTCATCCCCTTACCACTGTGTACAGTATGTAACACCTCTCTTGGCTTTCGTCCAGCACACTAAGCTGCTGCAGGATAAGCTTGTGAAAATGACAACACAATTATACTTTACTGAATTGCAAAAGGCTGAAAGCCCGGCTTAAAGAATCCCTTCAAATGTGCTAAATGCTGTGTGCTGACACACACACAAACAGGCACGCACACACATTTCATACTCAAATTGAAAAAAATAAACCCAATGACACACACCCGAATGTGTGTTTCATTTTGCAAACCAAACATCACCTCGACCATATATTTATGATACATATCCGAGACAAGGTTGTCGTGTAAAAAGGATTTGGGATGTGAGTTGCCTCTGTTCAAACAAACACAACAAGCCCAAATGCTCTAATCAGTCCCAGCAGTCTAACACATGCTGGTTCAACCTCAGCAAAGAGTGAAACCGTACTTCTGCGTTTCAGTCCCCGTTGGGCAGGACTCTACTGCGAGAAACTGTGGACCACCAACACTGACACCCACTCTCTTGGCAGTCTCAGCTGTCCACCAATCAAGGGTGTTTACCGCCTCATGATGTCATTCCCGCTCCCAAAGCCAAACTAATAACCACCATAGACCCTGGAATGTGCATTTGTGTCTATGTGGATGTGTGTGAGGAATTCCACATGTCAGAGAAAACTGTTGTTCCTAATGAGTCCTGAGTTGGAATGAGGGATAATAAAGCGTGCAGCATGAGCAGCAAAAGGTCACAGCCATAAACGACTCTGATGGGTTTCATTTTTTCCTTTATTCTTGTTTTTTTCCTCATCTTTAAACTCAGCAGTCACTTATCAAGGCTTAGACAATAATCAGGTTGCTGCAGGAATGCAGGGAGGCGTGGAGGATCTGTCCATAAAGTCTGCACAGAACGCCGGATTGACAGCGAGCAGGCAGACTGAGATAAAAGTAAAACAAAGGAGCAGTGTCACCCAAACTTTTTTTTCCTTATTACTTTATATCTCATCTTTCAAAGAAAATGTTCATGATTATATTTCTACCAGGACATTTTTTTGTACCTGCTTGAAGAGATAAGCCCTCTTTAAACATGGCATGTTAATCGAATGCCAACAGTACAGAAGTAATGTGGCTTTATTTGCACACGGTACAGAATAAAGACGGCTTTGCAGCTTTAGTTAATATACAGAATCCTCATAACAGGCCTCTGGGGGAAATTGCATTCATCATTATACCTTTTTAACTTGCTTTGCTTTGCACTGTCTCTTGCAGCATTATAATCTTTTCTTGCTCATACTGTAGGCCATATTCTTTATAGTTACAACTGTTCATTTGTATTTCTCTTGCACTGTATTTGATGTTTATATGCTCTGTACATCTGTGCAAAGATGGTACTTTTTGGAAAGATCTTTTAGTCTGAAAATTTGAATTTTCTTTCACTAGTTAGTAAAGTTTTGGTTCTTAATTATCAATGAAAGGGGTTTACATTTTGGACGGTTTAAAAGTGGAATTGAGTGCTGGGTGTGATGAAACTGAAAAGATGATCCATCAGTAGAAGGCCCATTACTGTTATTCGGTCCTATATAAATAATCTATGCATGATGCATGATTGTAAAAGCATGATGTAAAGTGCCTGGCACTAGTGCATTTGTCCATCTTCACTTTTGGCACAATCTGCATCCAAAGTAAGGCACAAGGGGGCTCCTTAGTGATCATAGGTGTGCTTTGTTTTATGTCATAATTGGAGATCATGTATCTGGGAAACATGACGTCTGTTTTGGGGGTAGCACAAAGGAGCTGCCTTGGTCCATTATTATTCTCACTGTACATGCTGTCACTTAGTGACATAATTAGAGAGCACGTTGTATGTTTTTCATAGTTACGCGGATGAAACGCAACCATACGTCTCTGCCGAACTAAATGATGCTACAGCCATAAACTCCATTGCTACCTGTCTTTTGGTATTAATTAAATGGATGATCAATATTTCTCGAACACTAAACAAAGACAAAATTGAAATCCTGCTTGTCGGCCCTAAAACAAAAAGAAAAATGCAGTGTAATAATCTGGGGAATTTAACTCCCCGGATTAAATCTGAGTTTACAAGTCTTGGTGGGATTCAGATCTAACTTTCCAGTCTCACATTAACAAGGTGAAAAAACATAATTTTTCCACCTCAGTAACGTAACTCAGGTACGACCATTTCTGATGCAGAAAAGTTCATTCCTGTCTTTAATTCAAACCAACTCAACCACTGTTATGCACTTTTTACAGGCCTCCCGAAACACAGCATTGAGACACTTAAGCTTGGCTATCAACCAGAACCAAGAGGCAAGAGCACATTAGGCCAATTTTAGCTTCTCTGCTCTGTCTTTCCTGTACATTTAGAATTGATTTCAAGGTCCTCCTCCTTGTAGACAGGCTCTAAATGGACTCAGAGCCAAGCTACATTGCTAACTCCCTTGTCAGCTATTTACATTCACCAACACTTCTGCTGGTTTATTAGGGTTCCCAGCAACAGCTGAAAGAAAACTAGGGATGGAGCCTTTGTCAATTACATCCCAAAGCTATGCAACACATTACCTATAGATAGATATACCTACAGATATCAGAGAAGCCAGTTTATTTGCACATTGCTATTCAAATGTTGTAATTATGTTGTGTGTAAATGTAAATTATTTAGATGTTGGATTTGGCAAATTGGAAAATGTTCTATAGACTGTCACTTTCTAGTCTTTTGACCACTCAAAATGCTATTTCTCTGCAAGTCACATTTAACCGTTAATACACATATTCACACACTGATGGCCATGGCTACCTTACACGTTGCCACCTGCTCAGTTTTTTAGACATTCACACACTGATGGAACAGCCATTGAGAGCAATTTAGCTTCCAATATCTTGCCCAAGGGGACTTTAAGAGCCGGAGATCGGACCTCACTTAGTGGATGACCCGCTTTTCACCCTGAGCCATAGGCTCTGCATGTTCACAAAGTGAAAGTACACAAGCAAAGTCCGACCATCTACAGGAGCAACAGGAATCCACTGAGTCTTCCTGAGGTTAAGCAGGCAAAGGGAGAACGTAGCATTGTGCATGTTCTTGTCTTTTAGCAACACCATTACGGCTGCACAGTGATGAAAGCAATAAAATAACGTGAAGACATGAAGAAAACAGAAGCTCACAGCTTGAGCATCGTGTACATGGGCTGTGAACCAGCCTGTGTCTGCACATCTTACTATCTTCAAATAATCAGGCATTTAAAAAGCAGAATTAATGCACAATGGACTTAAAACCAAGTTTTGTTGCTTTCTGCTGCCTCAAACAGAATTGCACCAATAATGCACTTGACCACACCTCATTTTAAGATCTACATGGTTGCACAATTGGGAGCAAGTGCATTTGCTTCTTACACAATGTGGCAATCAAAAGGACAACTGTGTCAGTCTGAAATGAGCAGTTGCACTGCAATGTGCCTTCCTCTGCACTGGGTGTAAGATAGAGCCCATTGTGTCAGTTGATATTTTTGCCTACAGAAGCAGCAGAGGAGGACAGCCAGTTTTATTGGAGAGGAGGAGAGACTGATATAGAAAGCAGTTGAGAAAGAAAAAGAACAAGATGGCAAACAATTGGACAGTAAAGAGGCTACAGTGTATAGACAGAGAGAGAGAGAGAGAGAGAGAGAGGACGGATACAATGCCAAAGCAGAAAGTTAAATGACAGTCAATAGGAGGAAATAGTCCAAAAATAAATCACTTGCTCATATCTCGATGAAGCAGAGAGAGCGAGGAAAGAGAGGAGAGAGATAGCCCAGTCGGTGCTCCATCCATCATCTGTTTGGATCGGATGCCAGCTTGATACTGGGAACATTCGCTGATTAATATTCAGTACAGGGTGGAGGGCGCAGAGTGATGTTGGATGAATTAGCCAGCTTTCCGTGAGATTCTTAGATTTACTACCCTCTCCAAACACCCAAATGATTCTAGTGGAAGCTTTTTAAGAACCAAAACCTGGATTGTTCTGCAGAGGTTTATTTCAGCGTGATACTGTAACAGTGTAGATGTGGTTTGTTCCAGCTTGCTGGCTAAAAACGTACATGATGAGGTTAATGACTCGTGCCTTAAACACTGGAGACGTGGGTCTTGAATTTTACACAGAAACCTGCAGAAACTGACATGTCAGCAGAGTGTTGGTTAGATTGACCAACAGGGTCAGCATTTCTGTCACATGTGCGTCACCATTGACTGCCATGGGTGACGAGTGCTCAGCAGAAATGTCACACTGCCCCCTGAAAATGGCACAGCAGACTGTCTCGCTTTCAACCCACAATCTCACACACATATTTCTCTTTTTCTTTCTGCTTCGGTCTGTATCTGTCTCACTCATACATACACTCGCACAAAAAAAAGTACACACACATTTGCACAGTGTCAGGCTTTGGGGTAAAATTCTTAGATGTACTGTAGAGCAGCAGCAGCCGCAGCAACAGTGATGGAAGACCTTGGGTGTCAGCCTTGGCGTCTGCAGGCTAGATTTGTTTGCCTTGTGTTGTCATTATTTGGCTTTGCTGTTAGCCAGTAATGTCTGCACAGTGAGGAACATGAACTTGCGATATTGTGTGTGACACTTGTGTGCTCACGGCAGGGCAAAATATGTCATGCATTTCACAACTATGTAAACACACTTTTCCAGAAGATTTTTAGACACCTGTGCCGAGTTGTTCGGTAATCATTTTGAGTGGTTGACCTTTTGTGCTCAAATGGAGCGGAAAAATAAACCAAGAATATTTAAGACAAATGTATGCAGAGACTGTGCATGAATATGACACGACTCTTGCAAATAATTATCACTTGAACATGTTTTCTGTCTGATCTATCACTAAAGAGCTATTATAAAACTGAAAAAGGCCTTGATGAGGAATCTTGCTTCAAGGCATAAGAGGATATTCAAAGGATTGGTTCATCCAAATTCCAAACATTTTCTCACTTTAACTCACTGTTTTCCAGCCTAGCTTGGGTGGTATCTATTTTTGTCATACCTGCAGAATCATTAGGTTATCTTTTGTTAAGTGCTTGACATGATTACTAAAAATGGATATAACATGGATTTATTTCATCACTGGAGTAATATGCAGTAAAGATAATCACTTTTTTTGCATCAGTGTGGCAAGGAAAATGGGTGAAAGTGTTTACAGACTGTAATATCAGTCTAATTTAACTGAAGCCATTGTCTCCCTTGTTCAAATAACACTGTCAAGTGACACATTGTGTAATGTTTAAAAAGTTAAAGTGACTACTTTTACCAGAAACAAGGTCCATGTGTTGAGAATCATAATATATCATGCCTGGGTGGGGACAAGAAGTAAACGGGGGGTGCTGTGATGCTGGATACTTTAGCTTTGTGCAGAGCATGCGCCAAGGCATATTTTGCAAATCGACACATTTCTGTAATCAATGATGTTGATTACGTCAATGAATTGCCCCAGCCCTAATTACAACTTCTCCAGTATTAGAGGTGGGGGGAGGGGGAATTGGTACAGCGTGGTATTGCAGTATTTTGCGTGATAATATTGTATTGATACACAGACACCAAGTTTTTTTTTAATCATATACATTTTAAGTTTAAACTTTAAGTCCTATGGAAGTATAAAAAAATCGTTTTTTTGGTCCACTGGATACATTTTTTTTGCTGCAATAAAAATGATTGAACTGAGATTAACAGACTCAGAACAGAATTATTTTAACTGAATTTAATCTTATCTCAGGTAATAAATTGCAGTTTATCACAATTTATCATTGTGATATTCAGCATATCCCAAAGCGTTTAAATTCTCAGTAATATTGTCTTCTGACTTCAGTATCTTGACAATATTATATTGTGGGCTCTCTGATGAATCCCATCCCAATCCAGTATGTGGTAATAGAAAGATGAGGCTCTGTATTTTTTAAGGTATTGAAAATAATACTACCTGGATTTCTAAATACTAAGGTTTTCTGCGATACCACGATACCGGTGTTTTTTTTTTTTTTTTTAGGGTTTCATTTGCTATGGTTTTGGGATGTATATATCTAAGATTTATGCCTTATGAATTTAAAAATATAATAAAAAAAAAAAAGAATATGTCTTTGTGGAACATGTCGAAACAGTGTCTCTGAACATGTGGTCATCCTTTTTTACTTGGACTGTTTCTTAACAGTATGGTCTGTGGAAATAGATGTTGCTCATTAATGTTTTAAATGTCACTTTTCAGTGCTGTAAGCACGACCAATAAAACTTAATTCACCTCCATTATATTGGGACATTGGCAAACTTCAGAGACAGATCTCTCAAACCTGGAGAAATTAAACCAATGTCTGCATATGATTTTTATCTTGTTTTCTTTTCTGTGTGACAGTCTGGTTGAGTCATTCTCGCTTGATCCAACTTCACAGTCATGTGCGTGGCCATGTTTTATGCCCCGTAGTCACTAATCAAATGCAACGGGTAACGTCAACAAGGATCCAGGTGTTATGTCAAAAAAAGGGGGAAAAAAGTGAATACATGTTTATTTGCGTTAGAACTTTTTCCATCCCATCACAGTTGAAACCTTACAGTATGAGCATCAAGTAATGAATCGACCTGCTGATTGTGCCAGACGTTCAGTGAGACAGGAGGCGCACTGTTTGACTCGGTATATGGTGGATAGAGGAGACAAATTGGCACGCTAACAGGGGCAAAGCTGGGGGACGGGGGGGTACTGGCTCTGCCTTCCTCTGCCATACTTCTAAATGCATACAGCTGGCCTATCTCAGTTTTCAATTCCCATTCGAGGTAAATACAGAGCAAAGCAGATGGAGATATGACTGGCTAAATTGGACTAGGCTGTCCAAATATTACATGACCTCACACAAGCTTTTAGGGGTCATTCGAACTTACGCTAAATGTTGTTGTAGGCGACTTTGCACCCATTTCCCACATACAGCCAGACACATGCATGCAAACACACAAAGACACACACTGGAAAGCGCACAGACATGTGCTCACGCATCGTACTTGCTCCCTCATAAGCTCTCCCAATCTTTATTTTATCTTTGTGATACACATGCTCTTTAGCTGCAGAGAAATAGTTTTCAGCTTCATATTTCTGTTATTCTCTGATGTCTGTATAGCATATACTGCCTACTATAAGAAAAGGTCAGGAGCGTTGGATATCATAGCAAAGCATCTTGGGCCAAGAAATTGCCACTCACCAAAGTCTGGTTACACTGTAGAAGACAATCTACTGTACACAGAAATTAATATGTCCTGCTTTTTGACTTGAACTTGATTTTTTTTTTATGCCTCCACGACAGGCATTATGTTTTTGTGTTGTCAGTCTGTCCATACATGCTGACGGCCCATTCTCATGAACACCAGGGAATTTCTTCAAATTTGTCGCAAACGTCGACTTGGATTTAAGGATGAACTGATTGGAATTTTAGTGGTCAATGGTCACTGTAACCAGGTGTCCATCTCATTTTCATGAACGTGATATCTCAAGAAGGCCTTGAGGGCATTTCCTCAAATTTGGCACAAACGTCCTCTTAGACTTAAGGATGAACTAGCTAGAATTTGTTGGTCAACAGTCAATGTCACTGTGACATTGTGTCCAGATCATTTTCGTCAACGGGATATCTCAAGAAGGCCTTGATGGAATTTTCTCAAATTTGACACAGACATCCACTTGCACTTAAGCTTGAACTGATTTCAATATGATTGTCAAAGGTCAGAGTCACTGTGACCTTGCGTCTATCTCCATTTCGTGAATGTGAAGAGAAGACCTTGAAGGAATTTGGCACAAATGTCCACTAGGACTTAAGGATGAACTGATAAGGTTTTGGTGGTCAAAGGTCAAGGCCACTGTGATTTTAATAACCTGTTTTGGGCCGTAACTCAAAGAACCCCTTGAGCAAGGCATTTAACCTTCCAGCTGCAGCAGCGGAGAGATGCTCCGTCACCACTAGCTGTTGTTAAGTTGTTAGTGTGACTGGGATTGCCTGGTGTGAAAGTGTGCAACAGCATGACTGTGTACCAAGGTGAGGCTTCAAAAGAACAACATGCTGAGCTGGCTTTCTCGCACAGATAAAAGCAGACTGTTTCAATAAAGGAAGGTTTGAGCTGCACCAGATCAGCGAAAGGACAATCTTTGGAAAACAGGAAGACAGATGTTGATAAAGACGAGGCGATATTTTTTCTTTAATAAAGCCAGAGAAAAACAGGCCATTATCACTAACTTATTACTCCAAGATGTAAGACCTTTATCATAAAGACTAGGAGGACGGTGCCTCTCTCTGCGCTTATTTGTTCCAGCAGCTTTAAATGGAGAGAGGAAGAATGGCAGCCCTGCTGTTTGGGATGTTTTGAGGAAGTGGGCAGATCTTATGAAGACGATACTTACTTAAGTCTATCTACCTGCTGGTGCTATGCACATTTTGCCTGCTGGTTGCCTTCTTCCTGTCTCTGACTTTTCCCTACTTTTTTTCCTTGTTTGAAAAATGGTAGACATGGCCATAAATAAAGTACAATTTAAGGGAGGGAAAATCAATAGCGGGACATTAGGCCTTTCATTTGGAGTCTTACAAGGCCATCCTCCCTGTAATGTGCCGAGAAATTAGACATACTGCTGATTCATGGAGTGTTGTACTCTCTGTATTGTGAGTGTCTGCGTTTGTGCGTCAATGCAATGCTTAATAAGGTACAGTGTATGTCACACGTCAAAGTGTAAAGCAAAAAGAGACAGTCCAACTTGCATCACAGCATCATCAACCCTATTCACACACACACGCACCACAAACAGTGTAGCAGCTTGTAAGGCTGAGGCAGAGTTATTATATCAAAGACATCCAATTTAAGTGCAGGCTTTGACCTGCATTCATTAAACCAATTTAATGGCTACAGAATGTGAGGACACAATGTTTCTGGTGAGACCATCTCATTTTCTTGCTCCCCTAATTTAGAGATTTTTTTTATGACTGTAAAATGCATGCACATTCACGTGCACATGCATACACACATGCACAGTAGGTATAAACGCACCCAGACTTGGTCAGGCTCTTCTCTGGCGAATGTTTCTCTCTGTGCTGTTGATAACGCACAGCTGCAGGCCTCAGGCTGGAGAAATCTGCCAACACAGTTAAGCACCAGGTTGGCTTTATTTATAGATACTAAATTAGCCTTTAATTACCACAAATAAAATCACCTAGGCAGTGAGGTTTTCTTTCCCATTGGCTACTGGGAATGGCTAAAAAGTTGACCTGCGAAACAGTTCAGAATAAATGGTTTTCCATGTGCAACTTCGCTTGGTTCATAAACAGCCTGATTACCATTTTTATTCTGCACTGTTTGCAGTTTTAGGGAGCTTGTTGTGGTTTGTCCGCAGTTACACGTGATCCATTGTAAGACTGTTATAAGGTCAAAACCACAGGCCATCATCACTCCCTGAGTCATTGGACCATCATCCAGTCATCCCATTTTTGATCCATAAATAATTTTGCTGGTATGATATCCAGTAATAGCCCCAAATCATTTGCAGACATTTTCTGTAATGCAGGAGCGGGATTCGTTATTGTGTTCACGGGACAATCGACTTGCCTCGTAAGGGGGTAATTTATAAGCGCAGATTCAAAAGTCACACCCAAAAATGTCCGTCTTTAGACATGGAACATCGGCTGTGCTTTCCATTCTGTCAAGGGCATTACGGAAGGATGCAATCACACAGGCAGGAAATTCTGTTTGAAATGAGTTATAACCTGCAGAGCACTATAAATCATGCCCCCTAAACTCCACACTCCCTCTGTTTCCCCACACACACTGCTGCAGCCATCAGTGCACGAGCAGGCACATTGGGTGGGCATGTGCACACAAACATGGCTAGAGTAAGGAAAGAGCCAAATCATCCTCAGAATAAAGTAATTACTAACATACAGTAACTCATGTAATTGACTCGGTTTCCCGTTACCATTTGCACACCATTTAAAACTGTGGAGAGAAAGTCAATTTCAGGGAAACCACTAAAAGACTGATCAGTGATTAGAGTCAATAACACATCTGCATGGCCACTCATTTGAAGTGCTTATTGAACGGCTTGTTGGGAAAAGTTGGCAAACAGTACTTTCATTAAAAAAAGTAGCTTGTGCCGTACACCTCCTCTCCTCTCCGGCTTCCCTCCTCTCTGCTGAATGCCGCCTGTATAGTGAGTGTTTTGTGGTTTCTCTTTGTAATGATAGAGATTTTTGCAATTACTATTTATGGTAGCGGTGACTGTAATTGCTTTCCTCAGCTCATATCGTGATCATTATCATCACTCCTCTGTCATTCATACCAGCTATGAATATATATTAGAGTCCTCTACTCTGTGGGCCTAATTGGAAAAGCATCTATGGAGGCAGGACTGAAGAAACAAGGGAGGCAGAGGGTGGATGTGAGTGGGGGAGTAATGACAGTGGTTTTGCTCTGGTCGCCTGTTTCTATTCGGAGTTTATTATTTTTCACGCAACAGTGAAATGCAAGCCCATTTAGGTAGCGCAATAAAAGCAAATTAGTCGAACATGTGAATATTTCATTATGTGGTAGGGGGCCCATCGAAGGGCAGGTGCCCCCTTTTTAAAAAAAAAATTGGCTGGATACGTGTGAGCTAAGAAACCACATACACCAATCACGTTGTTTTTTATCATCTAATATATGCAAAATGTTCTTTGAGATAAATATTTTTTGGTTGCTTTGTTCTTGTCCCTTTATTTTATCTAATTTGTTCGGATCAGTAAGAATGTAATTTTTTTTCCTCACCATAATACTATGTTTACTGTCACAATAATTACAATGAATATCCGGCTAATGCTGCAGCATAATCTGGTTAGATATGCTTTATAAGATAATTTCTTTGCTCTCTCTAATTGTCTGTAATTAACTCTAATGGATTCTTTTAAACTTGATGACAGAAGATTAATGAAGTGATTTGCTGCTATGAATACTATATGTGGTACAAATTTAAACTGCTGCGTGATGCAATTCTTAAAAAGGTGTGTGAGGTGTATTTCTTATAAAATGTTTTATGGGCTTAATCATTGTTACTAAACGTCATAGCTCATTTGCAGATTGCAAACATTACATCACATGGTTTTGCACCATGTTGTGTTTGATCATAAAATTTAACATTTCAAACCCCCTTTTACATTGGTAATATATCTCAATAAACATCATATTTATGTAAGTGATCTAAAACAGCAGGTATGCTTTGAACAGATGTTGGCAATAGTGTTTAAATATGTGTAATTTGTAGTAAATTGGCATACAAAACTATTACTATGGTCCTTAAATTTCATGAGATATTAGACTAGATATAGATGTAATGCTGTAACAAAACTAGAATTGGAACACGGTTCCCAGCTCGACCCCCAAGACGACCCAAGTACAACAGCTCCAATTAGGCCTCCTGCTGGGGGCTTAATATGAAGCCGTAATTGAAACTGGATGTCGTCTGTCAGTGGTTAGACAGTGGGGTTTTAAAGCATCTATTGTTGTTGAAGGTTGGTTCAATGAGGTCCTTTGCTTGGAAGAAAAAAAAACATTTATGAATTTTACAAGTACATGCAAGGGCGCACGCACGCACACACACACACACACACACACACACACACACACACACACACACACACACACATGCACACACACGCGCGCGCACACACACACACACTGGTGTGTCTATACAGATGTATGTGCTTAAAGAGGGCAGAACACACTCAGTGTGTTATCAGCAAAACACACAATGCACATAATCAGCAATAACACCATACCGCTTACATATAAATCCCTAATCACATGCAGTACTCTGTTTTATGAGTCATACCCAGATCCAGAACGCTGTGCAATGAGCACCTTTATTTTTCCAAGAACAAAATAATCTGGCTTTTATTTGGACTTTAACAAGGCACGACAACAAATTAGGTTTATTACAGAAACCGAGCTGAGAGAACTTTGGAAAATTCAGTCTATAGGGAGCCTTTTGTTTTGCCAGCGGGCACTGGATGCAGGATGGATCTGGTGATCACACATGCTGTTAAACCAAGAAAGCTAATTACTGATAGTCATGGTCCGCAACTCACTGGGTTTAACAGAGTCACTGAAGAAGATTGGAGCTGTGGCAGAAGCACTTAGGCTTCCTTGGTGGGCTTGTAGCATATGTGTAATTAATATATATATGTACTCTAGTCTTTAACTGTGTTTATTTCTTTAGGACACACTGAGTACTGTTGTTTCTTATGTTGTTCAGCAGCAACATTGTTGATGTGGTCAGTCAGTTTTACCTTCATCTGCATATTTCATTTGTGAAATATCTTTGGTGAAATAAACAGGTTTTTTGACCATTAAAGTTGCAGGGAAATATGAATTTTACATTACTGTGATTCTGGGAGAGCTGGTGCACATGATGGCTGTGCTGATGAAAAGCGCATCGATTGTCATTATCCTGCCCGAGGGACTCTTCGATGGTACAGAAGACCATTTCAGAGCAGCACTGAGGGGACCTAAGAGAAAAGGCTGCCACTAACATCCTGCTAACAGTCTTTTTTTCTTTAACCAAAACCCCCTTGCTGTGAAAAACTGACATTGTTGAAAAGAGCAGATGTAAATCATTTGGGAGTCATCTAGGGAATGTAGGAAGGGCCTCCAACACAGGAAGGGCCTCGGCAGACATAAGTAGGTAAAATTTATGTCTAATGTTCACCCAACTCCAACATAAAATTTGATGTTATCTTCTCCAACCTAATGGCTGCAATAAAAAAAAATATTCATTTTAATGTTTGGGGACATACATGAGATGAAGAGAAAAACACAAATAGTGCATTCTTCTATTTAAAGTCTCTGTCTCATAGCTCATACATCACCAAACCGTGACATGTCAGACATCAGAGGCTGTTTTTCCCCTGATGGAAACTTGTGGAGGAAGTGAGCAACTTTGGTGGCTTGGCAGTTACACACCAAGCAATAGAGTCTGGTCACGTCCTCATCCAAAAGTCCATGCAGAAGCCCTGATCTCTCTTCCAGATGTAGAGCCATAATGCAAAGCTCAACACCAGATAAGGTTCAAAGGGGAGGGGGTCTCATCGATCAGTTTCAGACTGGAAGCGACTGCCGGGGTCAGGGGAGCATCTCATTATCTGCGATGCAAAACAGATGAGGAGCCACCACCTCTTCACCTGCAGGACCAACATGGCAGATGACATATGAATGCCTCTAAACATAGTTAGCGGTGGTGATAACATGTTTATTTACATCTTCCCTTTATCTTTCAGTAAAAATTCAATTAACAATAAGTCAATACACCTGAAATTGCAGGCTGCAGTAACATTCGCCATGATAGGTGGAAAAAAACTAATACTACTTTACAGTTTTTAGATGATTTGCCAAGTTGGTTGTAGATTTGTGATATATGCTAGTTTCATTTTGCCTATCGGGGGCCTCATTCACAGAGCTTCCTAGAACAAAGAGTTGCTCAGTGACAAAATTTGAAGAAAGCTTTTTTTTTAAAAAAGATTTATTACATTTTCCAAGAATTTCCCTGTAAAGTTAAGACTAGATCCTGATAAATAAAAAAGGTTATTGACAAAGCCCTTAAGAGAGCTCCAGAGGTAAAAAAACCAAAAAAAACCAAAACCAAAACAAACAAAAAAAAAACCTGTTAGGCGTTAGGGAGGAAGACTTTTAAGAGGCTTAAGAGTTTCTTAAGAAGGGGAGAAAATGGCAGAAAGACAAAGAGGTTTGGGGAAATATTCTCCAAACACTGGATGACAGTGAGTAAATGAAATGCTGCTGATTAGATGATGCAGGGATAATGTTTGTGGTCAATCTCATTAGAGATGTGCTCACATATTCCACCCAGCGTAGGAATAAAGTGATCACAACACTCAGATATTAAGCAACTGGAAAAATGCATCAGTGCAACAGTGTGATCAAATCTTGAAAGTTTTGATGCTTTACCTTTTCATCACGTGTGATCCAAGTGTCCCAGTTTCAGTTGTGTTGGACTGCTAGTGACTGTTGTTAGATAAGAGTGAGTCGGAGTCATGAGACTAAGACTAAGTTTAAATGTCCTTCTCTAAAAATAAACACTTATCAATGCTGATTCCAAATGAACAGTTTTGTACTGTTGAATTCTTGTCCATTACTATGCTTCGAAGCATTCGGGTAAGCAAAAACAAAAATGACTAAAATGACTTGCACCAGCCAGATTTACTGTTGTAAATTTACTGTTGTAAATCTGGCTGTGTTGTTATGAATTGAATTATGTCTTTTTAATATTTTTAATATAATGGCTTTTTTTTCTGACATTGTAGACACAATGGTTAATCAGTTCATCCGGAAAAAAAAAGACATAGTGATTGTTAATTGCAGCCCTTAACTGAATCCACGAAACTGCAAAGACTCTAGCTTTTATGAAATTAAAAATACTGCTCACTTACACAAATACACATTTCATTATGTCCTAAAGTGTACAGTGTGCATCAAGTTTTCAGTCTGGCTTACTGGTTTCAATTAGGATCTGAAAAGTATTCTGTAGTGGTCAATCACAGCCATCTATTATTTCATTAAGCACCATTAAGTATGGCGCAGTGGGCAGAAAAGTTCAAAGCTTTTAGCATTTAGAGCATTATTAAATGTGTTCGACATGCCAGTTTACCAGTAATCGTTATAATGCATCCTAGACATCCATCAACAGAATATAGAATTACATTCCTTCGATATTGATCAGGATCCATTCGTGCGTTATTCCTTGTGGCTTATACAAACATATTATGTCTAATGTCAAACCTGTAACATGCTTTCCGAGGTGATCAAGTTAAGTAGTATTAAATGAATTTGGAAAGTCATTCTTTGTGAGAGTCCCCTCAGTGGAATACCAGGTATGTGACCTTCCATAGGCAGCAGGGCGGCAGTGGGTATGGCGTGTTTGATCAACCCAGTCTTATCTGCTGTCCAAAATGAAAAATAAAAAAGAAGCATTTCTAAGATCCAAAGTAATCTTGTGGCCTGTCCTCTCTGATGCTTATCAGTGGTAGAAACATGTTTCCAGTTAATTCAGACCAGGAAAAGGTGGACACGAGGAGGGGGGCACAGTTCCCACGCCTAAATACCAAAGGGAAACACGATCTAATTGCTTATTAATTTATGCTAGGGAATAACATGCGGGACCAAACATTCAGCTCTGTGTTCACTTAACCGTGAAAGTATAGGAAGAGGATACTCATCTCTTTGCAGCTTAATAAAAGCCATCTTACTGTAGCTTAAGAGATGTTATCCTCCATTCTCTACTTTTCAATTTATCATTGACTAAAAAGCTTAGGTCATGGGGAGTCATCAACTGTGGAGATATGTCTATTCAGAAATTTCATGGCATTACTGTAGCGTGAAAAAGCAGACAAGGCATAAATCATAACCATATGGATCGAATTTAAGAGAAACTATGACTGGTGCATATTTGGAAATCATCTGTGGGATGTCCTGTGAAATAAACATATATTGTACAATTAAATTAACCTTACAGCTCGGGCCTATAAAGCCAAATAGACCATGTTCTGAAAACGTTGTACAAGAAGGATGTACTTCAAACACAGGAAAGGTCGTCAGCACCACATGTGGTGTCTGTTTTGGTTTCGAGATGTGGAATGAAACGGAGGGAAGCAGAGGAGAGGAAGACAACGCAGAGGGAGGTCCAGTGAGTGTAAACCGGAGCAGATTATTCTCCTGCCTCTTGGGGGAGACAAAACGTGGTGTAACTTCATCACGTCCTCCCTTCTTCCTCCACTATGCAAGCAGCAGCAAAATTCAACTCTAATTCACTTCCTCTGCGCCCGCCCACCATCTTAGATAGATTCTGATGTCAGAAACAGGCGTGACTCCTAACTCAATCGGTCGTCCGCCAGAGAATGTGGGATCTGCGCGAGGTCAGTGCCACAGGCTGCCATCCTCGCACCTCAAATGACAATAGATGAAGCTAATAGCAGGAGGAACCATAAAGCCTTATCAGATTAGAGACACAATGAAACCATGACATATTACTGCTGGCTAAACACCACAGTGGGAAAAGTCAGTGATAGTATTTTGCAAGAGTTTTACTGCTGTTTTATTCCTTGCTCTTGTTTATATTTCACCAGCTCTCTCCGGGCTTCAGCACAGCACTCCCTATTCTGTGTTTATCCCTTCCTTTCCCTGTAGGTTCCCTTTTGTTTGTATGATTACTCTGAAAATGAACATGCTTACGTGCTCCTCTATGGTTTGCATTTTTCCTGCCTGTGTGCGAGTTGCCATCCTGGGAAACATAAACGGCATCTCCCCCAACGATCATGTGTGTTTGATAAAAATCTTCCTGGTCTCTCTCCATTTGTCGGCAGCCGCTAACCAGCTCCAGCTCTGCCTTCAGCTGCCTCCCATTTTATCATGCAGGCTCTAATCAAAGCCAGGTCTGCCTCGGACACACACTCTTAACACACTCGTTCTCATGCACTATGTTTTATGTGCGCACATGCAAACGAGCGTGCACGCGCTGGCATATCTCTCACGCCCTCTAATATGTTTTCAATTGTCTGTTTGAGCCTCAGAAATGGTAACAGTATTCCATTGTGACCAATAAAATGTGTTGCCCACAGGGACATTTATTTATGTATGTAGAACTGGGTGAACAACATGATTTTTATCCTTTACCAACTGAGCCAAATGGTGATTATAGCGTTTCTTAACATTTCTGTAAATGTTGCCCGCAGGAAAACTGTTAGAGCAAGCAGCTCGTCCCGTGTGCATTGCAAGATTATTTACAACAAACCTGCCTGGGGTGTCTGTGTAATTTTCAGGCCGTATAGTAGGTCATATATTACAATATGAATATATATTTAAAATTACTGCAGTATGTACATGGGGTCCTCAGCGTGTGTAGCGGGGAAATGTGTTTCCTATTTGTGGTAATTGATGTGAGGCATTTTAGTACATTAACATCTTACCACTTGTGATTAGACATGAGCTAAATGAACATATCAAGCTTCAACTTGTTTCATGTTTACAGGGGTTTACAATGTGTAAATTTAAATAAAATAAATCCCAGCGCCCACCCTGCCACATGTGACTTTTGGTCTCCAAATGTCTCCGTGTAGGAAGATTCAGCCATTAAACACAGACCAGGACACAGGTTGTCGGGGTCAACTTCTCTCCTGTTGGCAGATTCAGAGGCCCAACTAGGCAGGCAACAGATTTTTATCTTCCCTTCTGGAGAGCACCTGGAGTATTCATACCCCTCCCCACACACACACACTCACACACACACACCACCATGCATTGGAGTGAATGCTAAGCCATTTTAGACCTTTGGCCTTCTCAAAGGGAGACTGAGTGGAAGAGTGTGTGTGTGTGTGTGTGTGTGTGTTTGTGCATGCTCGTGTCGGAGCGTATGTTTGCGTGCACATGTGCGTAGTCTGAAATTTAAAGAATGAGAGCGTGAGAAGGGTTTATACTTTCTAATCCCTCTGTGCTACGTTCCACTTAAATTGGCAACATTTAATTTGGCAACACTGTATTTTGCTGCTTTGCCAATAAAGCATAATTGAATGAAACTGAATAGAGTGCGAGTGATTATAGAGAGAACAGTAAAAGTAGTTCTCACATTTACTGTGGACATAATTTCCAACAGACAGGTCATTTACAGCTCTCTATTCAGTTCAACCCACAGGAGCTCAGCGGGCTCATTTCTGTGCTGTTTTAAATTCTCCTCCATTTGATTCAAATTAAAGGAGAATACCATTAAATTTAAGAACGGTGTTACAGATTTAAGGCAGGACACACTCCTCTCTCTTTTTTTATTGCTCGCTATCAGTAGCGGTTGTGAATGTTTTTCTAATATGGCAACTACTTAAAAATCTTTCCGGGCATTGTAATACCATATTTCGGTATTGAAATTCACAGATATTCCACCTTAAATATTTATGACTGCATAAACTCTTGTAGCTGGAGATGGTGTTTTTTTTTGTTTGTTTTTTTAAAATTGATTTTAGTGCTTGTGTTTATGCTTGGCAGCAAACTCTTGGGACACTCAGACATATTGTGACTGAGTGTCTGACATGTCATAGGGAAAATGATGCAGAAATAAAATATAAATCATTAAATGCAGAACCAAATACATACAAATATTAACTAATACCTACCCAGGACTATTGACTTAGATTTTACATGTTTGGATTTCCACAGAGAAATTCATAATTTATGTTTTGACGCCATTGTCCAAAATGTAACATTTAACCACATTTTACTATTCTTGATCACCATTTGCAATATTTTTTTTACATTATTTAGCATTGCTTTTGAAGACACATTGTGTTAGAGTAATAGTTGCAGATGTTATGACAACAGATATTTGCATTTCTACGTAAATAATGTGTTTTGAGGAGTTTTTGAAGCAAATATAGCTCAGTTAATCAAAAGATTTTATGACACTTACTTTTCCCCTGTAGTTTACTTTCATTCATGGATTGTTCCATTTGTTTGTTGCCTATCAACTAATTCTGTGAGAAAAAGTAAAGAAGAAAAATGCCTCTTGGCTGCAGGGAGGGAAGTGTTGTTTGAATAATAATAACAACAAGTATTTAAGAGGAGGAGTTGGCACTGGGGATATGTCACTTTGAAAGCCATTAAAAAGACATTAATGCTTATTTATTGGGAGATGTAACCAGCGAGTCTTTCATTAATGATACAGAGCAAGCTCTATACTTTAATATACACATTTATGCAGTATTGTAGGACCTTAGAGCACATGTGCGTGTGTATGTTTGTGTTTCTGTGTGTGTGTGTGTGTGTGTGTGTGTGCGCGTACACACACACACACACACACACACACACACACAAACACACCTACTTTAACTGTAAGACCATAGATCTGGGCCAGGGGTGAGAGAGCTTTAGCTGTTTGCTTAAGCCTTGACTTTATTGGGTGGCAGGAGTTTCCTCCCCTTTTCACACCATTAATCTTTTGGAAGGTTTCTTCCATCTGAGATCCTGTTCTCACAATTCAGATCTAAATTTATTCTTAGGAACATTTTTTTGTGGCCGTGATTTGGCAACAGCAAGGTGTAGTGGGAGTTTTCTGAGGAAAATGCTCTCACCATTTTTTTTAAAACTAAGTAAACAAGGCAATGAACTATTATGCCCTATAATGACTCATATCATATGCTTGAATAGTTTCCACTGGACCCAGGGTCTAATATGCACAGGGATTTCAAGTAATAATTACGAAAAAAACTGTCTATTTTGCTACTCTAAATCACGAATCCTCAGACACATGGGAAGTGATGCATTTTACATTACTGGCAAAGGAAACAGTGACTTGGTTGGATAAACAGGAGAAGAACTGTGTACTTATATATGCAGTTATTTAACAGGGCTGATTGTGACTAACAGACAAAGATCCCTTCCTGTAGAAAGTTTTCAGAAGACATGGAAAATAATTCAAATTAAACTTAAATACATGTTTTATCTACATAAAAACCAGACACTTTAAAACTTTCTCCCACATAGTGAATTAAGGTTAGAAGTTCATTGTGAGGTGCTGCAAAAGAGTGGATTCATAAATGTGGTCTAAAAGGTTAATAGTGAACCACAAAAGAATAGACATAGTAGACATAGACATAGACATAGACACTGTGCCTGACGCATCACCACATTAGTTTGTATACTACCGTTTGGAAGCCTCGATTTCGGGTCTTTGCTGTCTGACTCATAGACCATGGTGACACCTGGCCAATAGTCTGTCACTCAAAGCGACCATGCCCGTAGTTTTGCAATACTTTAAGCCTTAATAATATGATTAAATGTGAGTTGTACAAAACTTCATCTGCTGTGTAATTGCCATGAAAGTGGGAAATTAGCTGTAGAATCGAAAATTAACTATAAAGAGCCAACTGTTTTCTGTACCAGGCTGGAAATATGTTTCTGACATGCTGTTAACTGTATTTTTACATTTTATTTGTATCTTTTATCTTTAAAATGTATATTTATGCTGAAATTAACTTTACATAGTAATGTTACAGTTAAAATGACTTTTAATGTTTAAACTTTAACGTTTAACCTGCCTCATCCTCTGGTAATGAGCATGTGATGATGTAAACAGCTGATGGTGCTTACACACAGAGTGAATCTGATGTAACTATATGCGGAAATGTAGTTCAGTCCTTCTTTTGTTTTTAATGTGAACTATTAATAAGTAAGTGTCAACCTGAGCATCCTATCAGGTGGAACTTCATTTTTTGGTACAGGCTGTAAACATGTTTATTTCTGCTGGAAAATTTAGCATTTTAACATGGAGGTTTTCTGGAATTTACTCACTCTTGGAGCCCGCCTCAAGTGGCTATTTGATGAACTTTTTGACACATCCAGGTTGGCCTCATTTTACAGTCCCGGAGGCTGCCGCTTGGAATAGTCAGACAAGACTCAAACAGCGTTTCCACCAAACAGTTATATGTATATACCAAACTAGTAATACGTGCATCACAGCTCTGTTCAGGTCTCTCTTTGTTTCCTTTTCACAGACACAATACAGGGGTAACATTTGACAATGGAAACACACAAATAATCGTTCAAATGTGTAAAGAACTGAAGTAAACTAAACTGGACTGCTTGGTGGAAACAAGGTTTAAGAGTCTGGAGCCATACTGGGGCTTTGTAAGTCTGTACTAACATGTTTATTATGCTAATGTGCGGATGTTAAGCAGGTATAATGTTTACATCCTCACCATGGTGATGATAGTGCAAGATGAAAAGTCACCAAAAAAAACAAAGTTATTATAATTCATCCGGAAAAGGACAAGATTATGTGTAGCAAATTTCATAGCAATCCATTCAATAGTTGTGGAGACCAACCTTGGCCTCCTTTGAGGCATTATGCATGCATGGCTACAAACTGTAAGAATGTTACCCAGAAAGATCCCAGCTTGTTGGCTGGGCAGCACAGTGCATTTATTCAGTGCACAATGGGTGCATTTTGAACCCTGAGTGCTACAGTATTGGTTAAAATGAGAGTAAATGCTGGGAAGGGCAACACAAATTCATTACAGTACTTGTTTATTTGAATGATTGTGACAGATGTCCATTTATATAAAGTTTAACATGAAATCATGACTCTTTAATGGAAAAGTAGAAAGAACTGCACGTGAATTGTACTGTACACTTATCAGTGGAAACATCAATGTGTAAGCATAGGTTTAATTTGACAGACGGGTTGTGCCCGGCCAAATGTATGTCTCCTGTGTATCTCTTAGCATTCAGCATATTCATTACATGAGTGCCTCATCTGCAGCAAAAACAATGACCCCATTGTTTACCTTCACCTCCAATTCAAGTTGGACAAGTTTATGGCTGACCGGTTTGTGTGTGTATGTCTGTGCAAGTATTCATGCAGTATTTTCGTGTGTGTGCGTGTGTGGGTTATATAGTGCTATTAGCATATATTATAGCAATATTAGCATACAGAAGAACACTTAAAAATCCAGTATACATAAATTGAGGTCTGTTTTGAATAATTTTATTATTCTTGGCACACTGATTCCCTTAACAGATGCACTTTTGCAAGTATTAAGTCATAAAAGATGAATTTTCTCAACTGTGATGGTGCTTATGAGAATTTAGGACCGCAGAAATGTATCTTGACCACAAGAGTGGTGGGGCAGCATGAGTGTGAGAGAGGATATGAACAGTCTGGCACTGACAGTGCTCAAGGCATCGCGCCGAGCTGTCTGTTTGATAACAAATCAGATCTGGACCTGAAAAACAGAGTTTGACAAAAAAAACTCAGTAAACATTGCTGGCCATCCAGTGCTGAGGAAAAAAATCTATAAGGACAATAGGTGGAGAAGTTATGCAAATAGAAATATAGAGAAATACTGTTTTCAACTAGTGTTTTCGTCAATTAAATTCCACTTTCATTACAAGCATTATTGAAAAGAGGCCAGATGATAGCAGTTTAAAGCCAGCTGTTTATTATGTATTCTAGAGGACATAACAGATGAAGAGTGCCACAAATGTGCATATATAACCTGTGGATCTGTGGTGTGTATTACAGCCTATTGTCTGTGCTCTGTATGTGTTTTATGATATGTCAACGTGTGTTTACTCCACTTCCTTGCTTTCTAAACATCAAATTTTATCAGCTGTAAACAGAATCACCCCTTGTTTGGGCTTCAAGAGAGCATGATGTTTGTATATGGAAAGGTTTTTATTTAGTCTGGCTTGTGTTACAGGTAGTCTTGATTAAAACGCAATGGGATCATTATTATGACCTCATTTTTTTGCTGATAAACTTGTTTCACGGATTGAAATTTCCCTAACAACCTTGTCATAGTTATTATCAATCTGTAGCCGTAGGATGAAAACGCAGGTGCATCGGTCCAAGTGCAACACGTGAAAGCACTGATTCATGGCAGTCTGAACTCAAGCTGGAGAAGTCCAATAAGCAGTTTTCGCCCTTTTCCACAAACATGGAACTGGCCCAGTTTAGTCCAGTTCCCTCGTTTGAACTGTGCATTTTGACCAAAAATAAATAGGTTCAGAATAGAGGTGTGCAATATCATATTGTCCACGATAATACCCCTATATATTTTAATATGATAAGCAAAATTCATATTGTGATAATGTCAGAATTTCAACTTGTTGACATCATTGCATCATACCGCTAGGCAAGGCAACAACAAGTGTGGTGAAAAGAAAAGTGAAAATTCTTCGGGCTGAGGGCCATTTCAGTAGTGTGGAATCATTTTTCTGGGCATCCTGAATGATTTATTTTCAGCCACAGACTTTTCAGACTTTTTTTGCAACTTATTGATCAGAGTAAACTGTCAGCGGCTCCAAGCAGCACAGCTGCAGCTGGTTTCACTGAATATTTGAAGGTGAATATATTCATGTTGTCATTTATAATTAAAAAACCTTTGTCACAATAGTATGTTCTTGAAATGAATAATAAGATATTCTCAGTATTTTTGTCATATCATTTTCACAAAAATACCCAGAAATATTGTAATATTATGTTATGCCCGTATCATGCTCCTCTAGTTCAGACCCAGAAAAGCTGGCTCTCAGTTGGAACAAAAAAAGCAGGTTTGTCTTAACCTAAAATACACACTGTGACATCATCCGTGGACGTATCAAATACATTTAATCACGTTTATCAATATTTGAAATTTAAAATCAACCGCAGTTAATTAACGTGCTTTACAAATGAAAGGAATTGCACACAAATAGATAAAATTCAAATAGGTACAACAACAGCAATTTTAGTCGAAATTCTGAACAGATAAAGACTAGTAAGATCAATTACATACATATTATATGATATCAAAACCACCAGGAGCAACCAAAGGCCATTGAAAACATGTCAGAGGTAAAATTGGAGAAGTTTAGTGAGAAATTACCGTTAAAAAAGAGTGTACAGTGGTGGTGGTGGTGGTGGGGGTAAACTCATATATGAAATAACAGAACAAAATAAACAATGGAAATGCCAATTTCATTCACTACTCAGCCGAACCAGTTCAGTAACCAGAGCTGATTTGGAGAAAAAGCAGGTATTTGTCA
Organism: Plectropomus leopardus; assembly: GCF_026936395.1. NCBI lineage: Eukaryota > Metazoa > Chordata > Actinopteri > Perciformes > Serranidae > Plectropomus > Plectropomus leopardus. The sequence continues at coordinate 14,706,988 of NC_142179.1, read as the reverse complement.
CCGATGTGATCTTCCCCGATAGTGATTACCTTTAAGGCATTGCCACCTTGCATTATTTTGATATTTAATCAGAATGAAAGGTTTTTGTCATTTCCAGTACTAGCATGATGTTATAATTCTTGGTATACAATGAGTAATATCATCATCAAATAATGTACCCGACAGAAATATGACAATATCTTTTGGGTTTTCCATCCATGGGGCTACTTAGAGATCATATTACTGAATCCACTAGCGAATTCAATGAAATTTGTTTTTCTCTCTGGGGGAAAAAAATACACCCATCTTAATTTCTGAAATGCTTCACCAACACAGTACAGTTCCATCTGTACCATTTTTGTTCTTTTGATTCTTTTGTTTCGCCTCTTACAGGCTTGCACTTGAGTACACCGAAGGCCATAGGCTGAAACATCTGTACCTTCCTTGTTGAATTGATGAAATATCTTTGGCAGAGATGGTCATTTTCAGAGTGCAAACCTGACACTCTTTATAGCTTAAGGGGCTGATCAAAGTGGGGGCAGCCTCTTAAAGTGTGATTGCGCCATCCACTTTGTGACCAGCTCACCTCATCCCTGTCCACACATCGGGGAAGGTACGCTCCAGTGTGATCTCTGGAGACTTATTTGCCTTCTGATGGGATCTTATATCCCATTTGTATACTTTTATTTGTTTTCTGATCAATGTTGACATTTTTATTAATAGTTTGTCATGCCTATCTAACCTCTGAACTTGTTTTTTCGGGCAGAACTTATAGCTTTTTCTTTCTTGACCTTACATTAGGTGTTTTGTGACTCATAGGCCACAAGAGGGCAGGATGACATGAGTGTTTTATTTTATGACCGTGTTAAATGTGTTTTTTCTGCTTGAGTAATTAATATTTGTTTTCCATTAAATATAAATCTAACAATGCTAATATTGTCACAAATATACAAAACGCAAACTATTAAAAATGCTTCAAAAGCCAACATTGTCAAATATTGCAAGCATGATATCTTCAGCGTGCCATGAGATGACCGTTTGATAAACTGTATTCCACTACTGGAAGTAATTGAGTAGTAGTTTCAGGACCCATGGGATCCTTGACCATTGTTCCTTCCAATCAGTGTACTCCTTCAAATTAAAGCTGTATATTTGTCTTTTGAAGGGAAGGGACACATACATTACACGACACATTACACATTAAAAGTCCAGTGTGTAAGATTTAGGGGGATTTAGTGGAAATTATTGGTACCTAGTGGTGAGGATGTGGATTGCAACCAGCTGAAATTTCTCCTGGCTAGATTCCTTCAGTGTCCATTATACAGGAGGTTTTAACTAGAAGCCACATTATAAACAGACGTCCCTCCCTCTCCAAAACAAATAGGCAAGGTGATTAAAACCAATAAAAACACAGAATAAAGCGGTTGTACCTAACAAATCAGTGTCTCTCTTTTGCTGTATGTCAGAGATGGGCCGCAAACCCAGCACCTGCTTCTCTGTGCTCACCTTTTCTTGCCGATAACTTAAGATCCAGATGATCAGGAGATTTTTACCAGAAACTGAATTATCTGCAAAGGTTTCCTCCTTAAAATAATTCAGTTTCATATGAAAAAAAAACTGTGTTTTTTTCATCGTTTACTCCATCTGAAGAAGAGCATGTAGCTTGAAACATCGCTCAATAAGTAGCTCAATAAAATCTGTAAGGGGAGCTGAAGTGTGCAGACTTTTCTCAGTTTTTTGCTTGTACTTTGTGCGGGTCCAGCACTTTCTCAACGTCTTATGGATGTGCGCATTTTCTACCTTTTTTTACCTTCTACCTTTAGACCTTTTTATTCAGAGGAGTCAAGTCAAGTCAATTTTATTTATAAAGCCCATTATCACAAAACACAGTTTGCATCAGAGGGCTTTACAGTGTACGGCATCCCTCTGCCCTTAGACCTTTACATCGCCTAAGAAAAAACTCCCCAAAAAGAACCCCTGAAATGGGGGAAACAAATGAAAGAAACCTCAGGAAGAGCGGCTGAGGATGATGAGGGATCCTTCTTCCAGGACGGACATACGTGCAATAGATGTCAGACAGTGCAAACATTTTAAAGATGATGTTACTTACCAGCCGGTTTTGTGTCAGTGCTTGTTTTTCCCCTCTGTCCCCTCGGTGCCCACAGTTATTATGGCTCTGGTTAACTTTTAGGGCAAAATGTGCCACCACCCACACTGCTAAATCTAAATTCTGTCACACTTTCAGAGTAAGTTTGTGACACTGAATGAAGGTCATAATGCTTCCATTGCATTCGCTGACTTGTAGTTTATACAGATGCAGTGGGTGGGAGGGGGAAGGCAAGAGTTGTTGTCATACTCAGAGAAGAAGGCAGCATTTACTGGAAGCAGAACACAACCCAGCAGATGTACCGAGCTCAGAAAGTAATCACTAGTAAAGCATTGTTAGTTCATTTTTGCCCAGCACAAGCCCCTTGGACTTAAAGTGCTATCTAAGGCCCTCAGGCAGGGCTCTCTTGGCAGTCTTCAGCCTAGGTTAAAGACAAAAAATGATCAGGCTTTCACTGTCAGGCTGCTCTATATGAGGAGTTCAAAGTGCCAAATTCAGCTTTGTCCTTCAAATCAAACAATATTCACAAGTTTCTTTCCATAACCTGCATAGGTGTAGAGTGAGTAAATGTGTAAATATAAATGTGTGTATGCTTAATGCCCTTCCTTTCGCACACACACTTGCACACAAACCTGCCTCACACTGTATAACAAAACCCTCTGCGTAACTTAATGGTCTTTCCAGCTACAAGCATAGACTTAAATTAATTACCCCTAATTACTTTTAACTCTGTCACATTAACTTATTTCATTAACACCTTTTTTATTACTTATTTGACCAATTTAGGAGCCGGGTATTTCATTATATTCTGACACTATCCATCAGTTATTAAATTAACAGTTGCTGCAGCCCATTAATATTCTAATTAGGGGTTTTATTAACAGTTATCTGATCACAGGTAGTATCCGTTTATGACTGGTTCACACACTGTTTTGTACTGTGACCTTTGAAAAATCTGGGTGCCCTTCCTTATTTATGGAATACGTGGAGTAAAATCTATGCTGCATATCCGTCGTAATAACGGCTCCTGCTTTTAAGTTATCATACTTGAATGCTGTGTACTTTTCATCAGGATGTCTGTTGCAGTAGAGCACCACACCAGTTGTGACAATAAAGGTTGGCATTGTGCGTTTCTGCAAAACACAGTAATGTAAATTGAGCGTTGTTATAACACAGCAGATATGTTGAAACTTCATTTTTCTTGTAGGGTTAGCTACCAAACTTGGTACTTTTAAGGATATTGACCAAATTATATTGGTACTACTAAGTACTGAAAAGTTAAATCCATCGGTGCCAAATCTCAATACCTGAGAGTGCACCTGGGTGAGAAAGCTAGGTTCAGACAAGATGCTGAAGTGCTGCGAAGCGCTCTGAAGGCTGAAAGCCAGCCATAGAGCTTTGAAGCTGGCATCACAGCTTAGCAGAGCCACAGGGTTCAACTTTAGACAGGAAGTAGAAGTGGCCGAAATCAGGGAGGATGATTAGATTAGATTAGATTAGATAAGATCTTTATTTGTCCAAAATGTGGAAAATTTACTTTGGCTTCACAAAAACACAATGACATGGATTACAAACAAAACGTTTAAAAACAAAGAGATTAAGAGAGCGCTTGAAGAAAACGAAAACATCACCATCGTTAACATTGTTCATTAATAGAGAACTTTTTTTTTTTTTTTTTAAAGCCATCCACAAAGCTCCGCAGGCAGTCTGTCGGCTTCTGAGTGAGCAAGGGCTATTCCTGCAGCTCTGATCTGCTGCGATAGTTTTGGCTACTAGTTTATTATCTTTTCTATATTGTGATAGTGATAGCCTAATATCACTGTAATATGAGCAGACGCACACACAAGCAGACAGACAGACAGACAGAAGATAAGCTCTATGTGCGATTAGAAAAGAGCTGGGGAGCAGGACTGAGTTTAGTTTACATCACTCCTGCAGCTTGTTGAAAAAAAAAAGACTTGATTTAAGATTTGTGTTATTAGAGCCAGTGAAGTACCGAAAAAAGGTACCATAGGGTACTAGAAATGCATTTCATGTACCAGTATCAGTTTAAATGTGAATAGTACTCAATCATATGCCATTGTTAATATGTGGTTATGTCTGGGTACAAATACACTTGGTTATGGTTTGGAAAAGATCATCTTTTTATTTGGCTTTAAAATGTCCACCACCAATGTAGTGCTAAAAACACCTGTTTTTGGTGGCACAATTATGACTGAAAATGGTGCTCATGTCTTGCTAGAAGATACCCGGTTTTGGTGGCACAGTTGCCACTGAATATGCTGCTGGTGTCTCACTAGAAACCAAATGGCAGGATTATTTGTTGAACAGTGGTCTGCAGCTTGGCAGCCATCATGGTGTTACGACATCCACCATGCCTTCCACCTCCCAAAAATAAAGTTGATTCAAATACATGTAATCAGAACTTTGTCACTTAAGAAATGTCGATATAATGTACAAATGTTAACGTAACCATCAAGCTAGTGCACAGATAGACCACAGATGGGGCTACAGGCCCTTTTAGCCTTGGACTAGATAAGTGCCCTTTTTGAAATATTTTTTTGTCCTGTTTTGTCTGTTTAAAATTTAATATTATGCACAGCTGAAAGACATTGTAGCACACAACGCCTAATTGTTGCAACTGAACATAATCCTACTTGCGGTTTGGAGGGAAGTTTGGTTGGTTTACTGTTTTATTTATTCAGAGAACATCCTTTTTCATTTAATTTTGTCTGAACAATTGCTGGTTTTGAAAGGTTATTTATTTGAAAAAACACTAAAGCATACACAGTGCGGCATTGTTTTCTTTATTGCTGCCTATTCTTGTGATAAATGTGGGAAAAGTTAATGCTTAAGATTATTGTCTGTGTAAATTGAGAATTTTGTGGAAATCTGTTGAGTAATTAACATCTGCATAAGCACATGCGAATCCAACTAACTAATTTGATATGAAAGTAATAGATGCTACTGTGTGGAACTTTATTTTATTTTTATAAATAATAATGAGGGGGGTGCCCTTTTTTTTTTTTTTTGCTTGAGCACCTGCCGCCCAAAATGTCTGTGCACAGCCCTGATACTTGTGGTTTGCAGAAACGTACAATGCCAATATTTTCTCCTGCTGACTGGGCTGAAAGCACACCTCCCTGCTGGTTTGAGCATGTGAGCTACACATTGGACCCCACGTCATTAACTTTGACCCACCAAATTTCCTAATGTAGCTATCAGGGGATTTAAACCTTCTGGTCTCTAACTCACTCTCTAATATAACCATAAGGTTCGTGCTGTCTTGAGTCATTCCCCCGGCACACCCTTGATAGACACCATGCTTACGCAGTCTGTTGGGCAATTAGAAACACTTAATCTTAATGGGTTTGTTTAAAATCACCAAGAATGTGTTTAATTTCTTTAATCAAAACAGAGTTGCAGTTTTAATTGGAATGAACCACATGCTATGATTTTTTATCTCAAATTGAGTAATGCCCTTATTTATAATCTGAATATTTACTTGCTTTAAAGGCAAATTTGTGAATACCTATCTGAGGATACTGTTTTGCTTCTTGCTTGCTTTGTCAGAACGGCATTTTACCTTGATAGAAACCTGAAATTGAAAAATATTAAACCGCTAGACTGTTGAAACACATGAATGTAAGCCTCAAGGACATACACTAGTCTTGTGCAAACACCAGCACACCTCTTTGGTATGGATTGTAGCCTACGCTGAGGATCTCCAATCTGTGCACTGGTCTATTAGTATTGACCCTGAGAGTGGAAAACAAGACCCCTCATACAGAATATTGATGCCAGCGAGGCAGTGTACAGGATGATTTGTGCTGCACATGCTTCCTCATTGATTGTTTATTACAGCTGCACACTATGAAAAAGGGCTTCATCCATCACCCAGCAGTAATGAGTTTTTACATGCAGACTCAATTCGGGGTCTAGGCATCTCAAATGGGCTGTCTCTGAAAAAGACAAAGATTGAGCAGCAATCATAGCTTATTATGTGACTGCAGCTCAGGACTGGAGAGAAAGTGAGGCTGATGCGAGATGCAGGATGGGAGGAGGAGGGAGGTGGGTGGAGTAGTGACCTGTAAGTTTGTGCAGCCGGGGACCTTCACATCAAGATACCGGTCTAGCCTTCCTCAACCTGCGGGGCAAGTGCTGGATCAATGAGAGCGCTTTATCACGTGATGGCAAAGACTAATGTGCTCCCGTTAAAATGCAGACAGCAATCCTGGTGTGAGCTATGCATGTGCACTAATGAGCTGTGCTGCCGCATGTTGTTGCTGTGATTACCATCTCTTCTGGACATTGATCCCAGCAGGGTAAAAACGGGAAGGAAAGAGGACGGCGACCAAGATCGGCAGCAGCAGAGCAGCACAGCACTCCACCCTGGCATCACACCAGGAAGTTCAAGGTCTTTCAGAGATGTTCTCTCAAGCCACGGAGCCTCCTGTGGACCCTAATTTGAATTACATCAACATTTTTATTCCGTTGGATGAATGTAAATCCCAGCATGGAAATGGGAATTATTCACAGCTGTTTTTGCTCTGGAAGTTTTGGCTCCCGCCTCTTAGTGAGAAGCCAAAGATGGGTTGTGTCCTGACAGCTAATGATAACAAAGCAGAGTGCCCCTTGCCCCCTCAGGACCCACTCTACAGCCAGATGTGTTTTGACTGAGCTAATGAAAATTTGTCAGGTCAATCTGATATGTTGAACTTGATGGCTAGACCAGCTGTAGTGCAGGTCTGAATCCATAGCAGCTCCATTTAAGTGGATACACTGCCGGTGCTGATCAATACGCTAACACAAATGAGAACCAGCATCATTTTTATTGATGAGGAGCTGCTTGGACTTTATAGGGAAGCTCTCAATAGACACTCGGAGGGAGGTTTGTCTTTATCACATTGTGTGTACTTGTGGTTTGATGTGCCATTGCTTAAATACACAAGCATGACTTCAAGGGATTAAAAGGTTCCCAAATGATATCTGATGCAATTATGGAGAAGCTTTCAAGATAAAATAGGAAAAGATAAAACTTTAATCATCTCTGTGGGGAGATGGTTGTTGGAGCAACAATGAGCACTAGGATACATTAGTGGAATAATAGTATATGAAGAGAAAATAGAATATCACAGAAATAGAGCTAGTGCAGGGCTATGCAACAGCACCATAAATTTTCATTTATAGTTTACAACAAAAAAAAGGTTTGGATAAAAAAGGTTTTTCTTGAAAAAAAATTGCCTCGCTCTATATTAGCATAAGACGTTTACGTGCAGGAATTTCCTGTTTGTCTGTATTATTTCCTTTGTGTCTTGGGATTTAAACCAAGACACGAATGAAACTGGATTTTTTTTGGTGCGTATTGTGTACATTGACAGTAACATGGATAGTAGGAAGGCAGAGCCACTGAATCAAATGAGCTTTGCATGTTTTGCTGCAGAGACACAACAGGCCTGTTGTACACAGTCTGTCATTTGCAATCTGGTCGATCTGCAATGAATAGCCTGTTCCGCGGGGCTGCCTCCAGAGAATGGAAGCTCATACAGCTCCGAAGCCCTAAAACAACAGAGAAGAATCTCTCATATTGTATCTCTGGGTATAAATTTACATTTCTAATTTCTCTCTGGCGTTTAGCAGGCAGGCCCACAGGCCAATACAGATGTCTCTGGCAATGACCTAACTCTTCATTAATATGTATGCTGACAACCAACCAAAAAGAATAATAAAATTGCTCCTCTCCAGTTACAGTTTCTCTGGGCTCCCAGAGTACCAGGGAGAGCGGAGAGCTGTCCAAGTGTACATCATGAATTCCCCACTTCTCTCCTCTCAACTCTTTCGCTTCTTCTCCCCAGTCCATCTGGACCAAGTGGGGTGGTCGGCTCTTATTAAGAGACATTTAAAGAGGATCCTTTACCCGCTTCTCCTTTAATGTAATTGTTTAAGTATCAGAGCTCACATCATACCATGTCAGAGAGGGAAACCTCTTTTGTTGGAAAAGAGGAAACAGTGATGTGATTGTTCAGTGTTTTTCTTTTTTCTTCGGTCACATCTTAGACAAGTTAACCTCTTTAATTAAGAGTACTTAGCTGTGTGGGCCCGGATGGGGCAGGAAGCGATTGTTGAGACCCTGCCAAGCTGGATCGGGTTTCTCGGCGGCCCATGCCTCCAGCCAAGGCTGAATGGGAGGCTGGCTTGTCAGCAGATGCTGTGCTTAGGGATCAGTGTCTCTCTGTTGGGTTACAAGAGCCCCTTTCCTCAAGACAAGAGAGGGGGAAAAAAACAGAGGACGAGTAAAGGGTGTAGTGGCGAAACAAGGATGAGGGGAAACTTGTATTGTGAGATATGTGCTCTGATGTTAGAAACTGAATACTTGGCATAGGCTGTCAGTTTGTTTCTGGCCCAGTGAGCATGTCAGCACAGCATTGTCCTTTGTTGGGATATCATCAGTAGCAGTGCAGTATATCAAAATCTTAAGAGCACGACACAAGCCAGTCACTTAGCATGAGGGCTGGAATTTGCCCTAAACACTCTGTGTCGCACAGCAGCAGGAGAACACAGATTACGTATGTAGTCTGGGACAGAATCAAAGAAAAACAAACTCTGTTAGAGAGATTAGATGTTTTGCTTTAACACTGCGGCACACTGTGGTTAGTATGAGTTGATCGCACTTACACGGCCGTCAAAAATAAATGAATAAATATATGAATGCTCTGCATCCATAAAAGATGTGCGGAGCTGTTCTGAATTTTTCATCTCGCGTAAGTCCCATATAATGAATCACGGTTCTAAGTCTTCAGTTCCGGCAATAATAAGATCCAGCCTGCTGTGTTCGCATGGTAATTTCATCCAGCGTCTAACCCTAAATGAATACATACGTCATGTGGTTTATATGCTGTATCTGTATTAGTTTCCCCAGAGCTCCGAGAAAGACGCCTCTAATTTCAGTTTTTGATATCCTAAGTATGCTTTATGCTTGTGGTGACATGGAATTTTCTGAGGGGACAACCCCATAATCTCCATGTTTATTGGTCTGTTTGCCAGACACAAGAGTGAGACGACTGCACTCAGAAACTTTCCAGTGTAGAGAGAGAGGGACACATGGAATAACACAGTTAGAGCCAAAGAAGCAAACATTTCTAATGATACAGTACAAATCTATATAAGAGCAGAATTTATTTATCTGTATCAGCTGTGTCCTTTTAATGCATTGTGGGTTTTAAGTGATCTGGGTAAAACTGAATTTTCCTACTACACACCTTGGACATTTAATAATATGCAAAAAGATCTAATATAAGAAACTTTTATATAAAATCAAATAATTACTTCAGTTCTACACATTTATATGTATGGAACTGAACTGAATTTAATTTAGATACTTTACATAATAATCATATTAGTACAAATTGAATTGAATATATTGTGAGGGAGTTGGGATGCGTCAAATGAAAATTTGAAAATTAAGTAAAAGTTTTGTGATTACGTAAGCACACATTTATGCAATCATTTCTTAATTTTTTAAGTAGTACTTTTACTTAATTTTACTTGTACTTACTTTTACTCAAAAATTACTTAAACTTACTTTTAAAAAAAAATTATCATGTCTTTATATTTTGTAAATTATTGTACTGTTGTCTTATATACTATATATACAAACATACAAACACATTTCTGTAATATTTGTACACGTGGTACATTTTTTGCTAAATCAATTGAGAAACTTTTTAATGGGTGAAATAACCAAATGAAAATGTGGAACATTTTATAATTTTATAATTATATTATAATTATTGAAATTATGTACAAGAAAATATATATTGAAAAGTAAAAGATACCAAAAGGACATTTAATTTTTTATATTATGTATTAGTTTGTCTCATTTAAATATTTATTTTATTTGTACCTTGTCTTTACATTTGTAAGTGATTGCATTGTTTGTCTTATTTATAATACATACCGGCATAGGTGTGGATTATATGTATTTTATATTATTTTCTGCAAAATCAATTAAGACTTGACTTCTAAAAGTAAAATAACTGCAATTGGATGTCAGTTTTTTAATTTTAAAATTTAATACATCACATAATAATCTTAATGCAACAATTATATGAAAAAATTTACATTACCAAAGGCCAAATACTGTACCCAGAGATATTAAATAAACAGCTACATTAAATTAAACAGTATGAAAATTAAATCTTATGCTGAAATTAATGTAATTAATATTTTCCAACTTTATATTTCCTCATTTTTGTATGTGCAGTAACATTTATAAAAAGTATGATTTTTTTCACCCATGTAAACAATTTATTTTCACAGTTTTAATTACGAATTAAAGACTTGATCTACATGGTATTGTGTGTATGTGTAAGTGTGTATGTAGAACATGTGTCTGTGTGTGTTGCTCCTAACTCCCAGGTGCCCTACACTGACAATGTGCCCTGTCTATTATCTCCTTAATGGTGATTTCTTCTTTACCTCAGCATGCTGTGAACTGAACCTGGCTGCCCTCTTAGTGTATCAGTGTACTGAAACACACCCATATAGAGTTTCCCTGTCATGAACTAACATATACACTCTGGGGTCTACAAGAGTTCAAAGTTCTTGGGTGTCCTAGGGGACAAACCAGAGTGAAAGGATAGACTTATTTTGGTCTAAATTACTTCAAATGACTTTAAAATTACACCCTCTAATGTCTAGCCTCTTTGAAAAGGCACTGCAATGCCTATATGGAAATAACATCCATTAAAATGAGGTGTGCGGCTCCAATGAAATCTCATCTAGATTCATTTCTTTGTCTTTTTAAAGGAAAAAGGCTGTTGAAGGTAACATTTTAAATTTGCACCTGCAGATGCCACCAAAGTGTTTCCTGTACAACATTTTTAAGTGATCTAAGGGGAGATTTCAAATGAAATGAATGACTGTGTCTAATTGGCTATTCTCTTTGATCTGGGATCAATCTTTACCATATGAGCTGTGGTTTTGGTTTAAGGGAAAATTGAGAGGGATGGCAACCTCATTTCCCAAGTTTACCACAAGGTTCAAGCATCTATAGCCTGTGGTCAGTGCCTTCTTGTATGCTCTGGTTATGTCTGTCTGCTGCCCTCCATTGAAGTATCCACCTTTAAGACCTTTTGAAGCTAAAGGTGGCGGCCTCGCTCATATCTCACAGATTAACAACTAACCACATCCAACACAACACACATGTCCACACTCCTCAGTGAGCCCACTCCTGTATTCCATGCCTGTGCTTGATTTGTATTCATTCACAACAATGTGACCTCAGGGTAATGAGCAGAGATAAAATAAAAAGCATGAGTTTTTTTTTCTTAACTTCTCTGCACCTACAACAGAGCTTCCATTGTTACCGAGCCTCACTATCCAACATGCGCAGAGATATTTTTGCATCTTGAGATGTTTAATGGCAATGTCAACAGCAGCAGCAGCAGCTCAATTGAAATGGAAAAGTACTCTGAAATCAGAAAGGGGCTCTAGCAAGCTGCCTGTGAAAGCACTCAGGCTCATCTGGAGCTGTGGGCCGCAGCGCAGGGGAATTCAAACCCCACCTGTAACTCATTATACCCGGGCCCAGCACTATGCACCATCCACATTTTGATCTTTCTCCATTTCATCTGAAATAAGTTCCATGAAAAAGACCAGCGCATTCAGGGCGTCAGTGTGTTAGGCTCAGCGGCCGACACAGCTGCCTACACCGACTTCCTCTCCCCCTAGCCGGCCCCTGACTGTGGAAGATTAGAGACAGATTGCAGCTTGGGACTCTAGCCGCGCCGTATTGAGAAAATGACAAGGAACATTCACCATCACTAGGCTGCAGATTTTGTACTGATTTAGTGTTTATTTTACAGTTAAAGCAAAAGATTGAAAGCATGAAACAGCAGCAGGTTGGTATTTGATGTCCTTTTTGCATTGTTCAGGAGAATGGGCGAGTTGCACTTGGCTGCAGATGCTTGTATTGAAATTGTGACAGTTTAAAACAAACATCTTGTACCTCTGCAGTGTAATGAAACTATGCAGACATTATATTTTACACAGTGCATGCAAAAAAATGCAGCGCAATGCCTGGAATATATTAAATATAATGAGATCATTTAAACAGACAAATTATAAAAGCTGCTCTTAAGTCACTTCTTTGTCAATTGCATCATTCGATATTACATTAAGGTAAGCAACTAACTAACAAACTTAAAGATCAAGTATCCTCTTTAATTATCATTTGATATTTTTTCAACATACTTACTAAATGTCTGTGGAATGGTTGCATTTTACAGATGTAAAGAAACCCCCAGGGCAGGGGTTTCAGGTTTTGTTTTCCCTGTCTGACAGCTATAATGCTAAAAACTTGGCATCGCTGCTGTCTGGGCTGCATTCCAGAGAGCCCCAAAAATGCTCCAAAATTTTCAATGTCGATCCTTCATTCTCTAGTTTAGACACAACATTAACAAGCGGGCTGCTCGCCTGCCTCAGAGTCAGATGGATTGAGTTAAATAAAATGAGCCTTACTAATATGATTATTATATAAAGCATTTAATGGGGGTTGCTGATAGTGTTCTGCTGAATATACAGGTATACAGCATTCTGGTTGAGTCAGGTATGTTTAGCATTCAGCATATTCCTTACTGTAAGGCAAATTGCCTTTTGTGTCTTTTATGGAAAATTTGTGCTCTGCAACAACTGGCTGACAAAGTAGCAATTTGCCACTAAAATGGTGCTTGTTGGGTATTTTTGTTTCCCTCATCAGCACAATTAGGCCCATTTATTTCTTCCATCTTCTGCTAACCAGCTATTTTCCTTTGGAGAGCCAATTTCATCTCTGTATGAGTATACTATTTAGTCAGGTTTAATAAATACGCAGAGCACAAACCAATTTGATAATAAATTCCTTTTGCTGGGAAGGTCACTACAAGACAATTGGGAAAACAATGCTCTGCTATATTAGGGTAAAATGTAGTGCATAAACATTTAGATTTTGTATTTGTAAATGTAAAACAATTGCAACGTAAAGTGTTGATCAAAGCTATACAGATTGTCTTTTTAATTTTACAGTATCAAGAAACAAACAAAAATAAGTCCACAAGCTTTTTCACACCCTCCCAGATATTTCCTTTAAAACTTTTTATCATGGCAAATTACTTTTGGTAGTGGTCTACAGTTGAACAATTATACTGTTTGGGCAGCAATGAAGGCAGGTGTTTGGTTACTTACAGGGAGGTTTCCATGTGTCTTTCTGACCTTGGGCTCATTTCCCTGTTGGCACACTGCTGCAGCACACAGGAGCCCTCTGTGAGATGACTCATGCTTGACCCAAACGTGCATGCATGAGTAGAGAAACATCCTTCTTCATGTAAGACATGCATTTGTCTGTGCATTTTTGTTTGTAAAGTTTTGTGGAGCAATTCAAATGCAGTCATTGGAGAGCATTTAGAGGACTGTTTGTGATGTCTGATAATAAATTCATTCAGAAAAAAGATCCTTGAGGATCAGATTGATGCTTTTTAGGCGCTTTATCCAGCAACATATTTGAACTGTTTAAATACTGCCGATCAGACAAGAATAACTTTGTTAAGCTGATACATAAACTAGAGCTTGACTGATACTAGATTTTTGGGGCCAACACTAATACCGTTACTGTTGAGTAAAAAAATTCCGATATTGATATATGGGCCAGTGTTATTTAAATGAATTAATAAATGAATAAATGCATGAATATATATATATATATATATATATATATATATATATATATATATATAGGTATATGTATACACACACACACATACATACACAGGATACTTGGGACAAAGATATGTAAAGGATGCTATTTTACAACTTCATTGCTAAAAATGACTTCAGTGCACTGACATAGTAAAGTTAATTTGGAAGTTAATAATAATAGATAACTCTAAGCATCTTTTTTGCATTATATTTTGCTAAAAATATCTTTCCATATCATGCATCAGCCTATAACATTGTCTGAACAATATATCGCTCAGGCTTTGACAACAACAGTGGTTGAACTACTAAGAAAACATCAGGCCAGTGTGCATGTATCTTTCTGTCCATTTCAATTTCTCCTCATTTGCATTAAGCACCTGGCCAGAACTTTGAATGTGCTGACATTCTCTCACCGCTGAAAATCAAAATGAGACAAACATGCCAGTGTTCCCTCCAGACACCTTGTGTGAGTGTCTTTCCGAGACAGGACAGAGTCTGAATGAACTCCCTGTGGAGTTGCCAGAAGGAGAGTCAGGCTCAGCAAGGCCAGGTGATCTTACCTGCCGACAGATGATAGCTGCATTGTTCTCTCTGACTCCTCTGTTTGAAAAGTCCTCTGGATTCAATCGTGAATGCCCCCGCTGCTTTGATACAGTTGCCTGGATACCAAGTCCACCTGGACTAGCATATGGTCACAGCATGCCGCTCTTCATGTGAGACAACTGCTCAGCCAAAACAGTCTTTCCCTTCCTCTCTCTCTCTCCCTCCTTCCTTCTCTCTGTGTCTCTCTGCCTTTCTGTTGATATCTTACTTTTTTGTCCCACAAAAATTATTTTCATTTAATATAATGGAGTGAATAACTTATGCAAAAATAACAAAATTATACAGCAACAACATAGTTGCAAAGGTAGAGAAAACAAATGGAAAACTCCCCCAGCTAGGAGCTGATATACCTCAAACTGTCTCAGAGGTCTTAATTCTGTCACTGATGAGGTTGGCCTGCGTGTCTCCAGCTCTAATCACTTCTGCAGATAGTCTGAGAATAGACATGCATGGGTCTCGCCCTTTTTCTGAACACAGCTTGTAAAAGTTACAGTGACAGGCGGAGAGGTAGCTGTACGGAGTAATTATACACCAGATGATGGATGGGTCATAGCCAGTGACTGACAGGAGGGATATGGGGGTAAGGTTACACTGCGCAGCTCCTTGGAGAGCGGCTTAAAGACGTAAAGAACGAGGAGATGAAAATCATTAGATGCTGTACAGACTGTCAGGGCTGATGTGGAGCAGACAGACACTGCGTGGGCCCCGGAGGGAGTTTCATCGTAGAACAATAAGCAGCTAGTCACAGTAGAATGCATATCAACTCATCTGACTGACCCGCTGATGGAGATAACAGCTTGTGTCTGTATATGACTAAGTGCTTTGTATAACTATAAAAAACACTTTTTATGTAGTCTGGACAGGTTGTTGTATCACAAGATATGTCTATGTTGGGTTGTAAATTTAAAGTTTTCAGGCATTTTAGGTTTTTAGCAGAAATGGATAGAATCTGCCAATTATACGTAATCATCTGTTGTCATATTCAGCCTTAATTCTGAGGCCGTGTTAGTCTTGCCTTTGCATAATCATCAAATATGAATGGAAACAAAAAGTGCATTTAGACGGCAGCGTTTTTATCAGAGCTCAGTTCAAACAGTGTAAATGAATGAATGAGCACATTTAGTGTTGAACGACAAGCATAAAAGACTGTGATACAGCGTGTATGGCTATTGTGACTTCAAAGACATCTTCATACACTGACATCTTTCTCTTTGAACTGTCTCATTACATTTCAGAGCAGCATCGTTAAGAGCCCAGATACTCGAAATCTGTTGTTAATTTTTGCCTATATGAGTTTGTTCTGTGTGTCGTCTTTGGACAAAGGGAGAAAATCCTACACATGACTAAACTGTGATGAAAGCACAGAACTTATTACCTCTGCCAAAGTGGTGCAGTTTGTTTGTCTTTTTGTCAGCAGAATAATGGCCAATTTTTTTTTATGAAACTTGGTGGAATGATGGTGTAGCAAGGGTGTAGCATGGGCTGATGAAAAACCTCCAAAATTAAATTTTGGAGTGCATCCAAATCAAAGGGCAGATACACAAATTATTTTTCACTTTTATTAAAATTGTATAGGGCTTTTGGCCTTGGCAGAAAAAATGCTATACATCATAAAAGAGCTGTGTGTAAGATTTAGGGGGATTTAGATGGAGACGGGCCACAAACCCAGCACTTATTATTGTGTGTTCACCTTTTTTCACTGAAAAGTTAAGATCCAGACATTCAGGAGGTTTTTACTGAGAGGTCTCTTCCTATCCAAAATAACAGACCAGGTACCAGTAAAATCGCTGAGTAAAGAAGTTTCACATTAAAAAATCTGTGTTTTTTTCTAATGCTGCTCTCAGTATCTAGAGCCAGTGTTTGGCTTGTCTGTTCTGGGCTACTGTAGAAACATTGCGGTCCAAAGTTGCGACTCCGCGGACAAGAATTTGCTCCCAGTATAGCTATAAAAGGCAACGTAAATGTAACAGTTTTTATATTCAGGTGATTATACACTAAAGAAAACATACTCATTCTATTATATTCTATGTTTGCCAATTTGAAATCCAGGAGATGGTAGTAAAGTTCTAGCCTGTTAAAACCACTCCGATCATGCATGCTCAACATCCTGTTTCTCTCCCTCTGTCAGTCCAGATTCACTCCATCCCCAAGTGATTTTTCAGTGGGCGGGTGTTACTGGCTTTGACAGACAGACTCCTTCAGCCAATCCTGAAGTTAGCTTTAGCGTCTGCTCCTCTATTGTCAGTTAAACAGTAATAGTCTGAAAAATATAATTTATTTCTATTTTCCTTTTTTTTTTCCCCAGCACATTTTGGCCGTTTTCATTCAGCAGCCAGCTGCCCCTGGACCACAGAATATCAGCCGACAGCATCATTGCTGACTGTCCGAAGCATTAACACCGACCTGCATGGCTGTGATCGCCAGCTTTGCATCTTCTTGTATCTGCTCCTCCATTAGCGCAATCAGAGGCGACACAACAATAAACATTGGATTTGTACGGGGGAACGTCTTCATCACCAACAGAGCCAGTTAGTAAATCAAACATTTGCCAAATCCATTCAGACAAATGGCGGAAAAATCTTTTCGCTGGAGAAACTCTGCAAGTGCATCATCTTGTTCTTGTCTAATCGTTGTTATCGACTAATTTAACTTCACTTATTGCTGTTTTTACTCTGCTAATGCTAAAGTTAGCACTTTTTGTTGCATGAGCTGCCATTACGCTTTTGAAAGCAGCGGCCTGCATGCTACATCATCAAATATAACGCAGTTCCTGATTGGCTCCCTACATGTTCAGCTACAGAGCAGATCCCTGATTGACCTGACGAGGCTGCAGTGGAGTGAAATAGTTTGTGTTGAAAGTGAGTCCAGACTGACAGAGGGAGAGAAACAGAATGTTGAGCTCACGTGATCAGGTTCAGTAATGACAAAACAGGTTCAGTAGTGACAAAACATAGCCATTTGGAGAAATATAATGACTCCATATCACAATCCGCATTCATGGGTACCAGTAATCCTCTGGGGTATTCTACACATTCGAAAAGTTTTATATTTTACACACCTTACACACATATTATACACATTTATGATTTTAAATTTTAATTTTAAATATTGACATACTGGTGCTAATTGTTTGTTACTACATTTCTTTATTTTTTTATTTTACACACTTTACATACTCAGCACATTATACATACTTACTTATACATATGAGTGTTCATTGTTTAACTATTACTGTATCTCTATTTTGTATTTAATGTTTTACATACTGTATGCTGGTACTTATTTCTGTTTGCTACAATTCTCTATACTTGGCATCAGAGCGACTGTATCAAACCACAGTTTTTCCCCAGGGATCAATTAAGTATTTCTGATTCTGATTCTGATCATAAAATCAACTATCCTCTTAATCACATCCAAATGTGAATTGTCTGGAAATATATCAGGACATTGTTGTTGCAGATTTGCATGTCATAAAAGACTGGACTATTGGTCTCTGCAGATGTCTGTGCTCTCCGAGTGCCCTTCTAGTTTATAAAGAATTTTCCTTTTCTTTTGAACTCGCCCTTTATGAGATTTCTACAGATGAACACACAAAGACGCAAACTCAACACTCTAGTTCAGTGAGTGTTGCTGCGGGGAGTGATGAGAGATGGGATCAGAGGTCAGCACCACATATGGTGAACTCTGTAGATGGCTCTGGTTAGACAACAGATGCAAACACCTGCAGCTGCAACACACTCACCTCTGATGTTGGTGCAACCACTGTCTGATCAGAATAACATCTGTGGGAAAAACCTCTGAAAGCTTTTAGACAGATTATTAAACATTCAGTGGCTTTATATACAGGTATAAGGAAATACAGGTTGATGTTGACACCACCAGTCAAAACAGTGAGATGAAATGAAATATTTGTTGGACTGCATTTCCTTTGAATTTTTGAGGCATGAAATTAGGTTTTGCACTATTATTTTACCTCCACAGACGATTCAAAACTGTACAGTAGACATTTTGTTTATATTCCTATACACTACAATGTCCAGAAAGCCCCTCTGTGGACTTTGTGTTGCCTTAGCTGTGTAATGTGAGACAAAACTGTAGCTTCTGTGTGAATTTAATGCATTAGTTTACTTTTTAAAGGTTACCTACTGTATATGTGAGTAGATTTATATCAGTAAATTTCTCGCAGGAGCAATGGCCATTACCTCAATGTTGAATAACTTAAATTATTGAGAATTTATGAAATTTTGCATGCTTCCTGTTTGAAGTTACAGCTAATGTACTCTAATATATGAAACCTCTTATTGGCTGATTATGGTATATTATTTAATAAATAAACAATAAAACATATTAGATACACTTTCCATATTTATTATTAATGTTTTACTTTCAAAAATGCACTGCAATTTACTGAGCCCATTTTTAACATCAGTCATTTGTATTGGATTATATTCAATACAGATGACTCTATAATATTATATATTGAATGTAATCAGTCAACATTTGTCCCAACATCTGTTATGACCAAATAAAGTTTTGGTTGCATGCCTTTTCCTGGCTCTGCTCAAGTATCTGCATAATAAGTGATTCTACTAGGATTTTTTTTCCCATCTTTTTAATATTTCCTTGTCGCTTGAGTACACACATAGATTAGTCCAAAAGAATTTTTTTTGTGCTCACCTTTGTCAAAATGGACAATTATACAAAGATCTAGTCCAGAAGCTGTTAAATAATTCAGTGCTGACAATGACAATTTATTCTAAATACCTACCATTATTTCTTTACTTTAAACTGTAGTTTTTATCTTAGTGTTTCTATAAAAACCTCCCAACATTTGTCTTTGGGTGGTTGCACCTCATGAAGCAGCTGGATGAATAAAACATGACTTGGGTGCATCGTTTAGCCGATTCTGCATCAAATCTGGTCTGTGCTCAGCTTGAATAATGTAGATGGGTCCCATCGAAAAGGTCATTGGATATTACCTTTCATTTTGAGCTTTAATGTATTTTCTCCAAACAGGTGGTATCTATTGCAAACAATGTAAAGTCAGCAGGCTCCTCCAGAGCCACCCAGGCAGATCTGAGTGGGTAGAATCTCAATGCACAGTGACTGGTGCACTGTAGAATATTTCACAAAGTTTGAAGTAAATTACTGGTTACTACTTGCATTACCGTCACAGTTGCATGACTATTTAGATGTGATTTTACAGGGTTTTACCCCAAGATTACTGTGATTTAACAGTATGCTATTGTAAAATTACAGCAGAAAAATAATACATCTCAGAAGCCAGTAATTAACTGATAACTGTAATTAAATGTATTTACACTTAAAATATTGTAAAATACTGTGCATTTGACTTACCTATCACAAAATCTAAAACATTGATAAAAGAATCCTGTGTAATCGTCATACCTGCACTGATGAATTATAAATACATTATTACATTGTGAAATATCACATTAGCAGTTTTGTCCGTACAGCACAGAAGACGTCACTGTCAGTAGAATTCTATACGTCTCTTTCCAGGGGGAAAAATTAGGGATGGTCATGCAACACTTTGCCAAGTTGACGAAAAAAATAAAGTTATAGAACGTTGGCGCCAAAACAACCACCATGTCCTACACTGATGACGTTGTCCTTTTCAGAGATGCTTCAGGATGGCATTCACGTTTATACTACAAAACATATGAGGTCAAAAGCTTCCTAGACCACATCCGTAAGTGGTTTCAGTGATGGGATCGGAAATGCATCTTGTCTGGCTATTAATACCTGTACTTAGCACTATCCAGTTGTGAGCAGACGCATGCTAATGCAAAGTCTAAACAGGGTGAAAGACGGTTACTGTGGTGCTGTTAAATGTGATTATTTATCGCTGTAAGCTACAGTTCTTTAGATAATATTTCAGTAGTATTTGCAAATCTTAGTAGCGCTCCATAGTCGCAAAGTGCAACTAAATCGTCATGGTCTGGACCCTCCCTGCAAGACCAATGCTTTTTGTGTGTGTGTGTGTGTGAGTGTGTGAGTGTGTGAGGCAGAGAGCCGTAGGAGAGAGTGGGAAATTCAAAATGTAGTAATTCTAATGCTGGTGGCTTAAATATTTCGGGACATTTTAAACTCAATGTTTGTAACATAGTCCTTTTTTTATATGTTATGTGGAAAAAGTCAAAACACAAAGTATATTCAACACTGACCACCCTTAGTTGTCACACAGGGCAGAGCTTGTTTTGTTTTCGACTGAATAGCTCAGAGCAGAAGATCTCATATGTGATAATGGCTGCTGATAGTGTCCTAAAAGGATTACACAACAGTTGTGTCTAAATAATTTTTGTCACTCTTACTTATTTCAGATAATGGGCCCCTGTGTGCCCCGTCATCTTCATGAACTTCTGCCACAGGTGCCAATGACACCACTCTCATCACACTAAATTAAACAATCATTTCTAAAATCATAACGGGCTGCAATTAGTTAATTACACAAGCAAGAGCAATTAGGAGGTGAGGCAAACAATGCGTCGTGACTGGAAACAGCCAAGGGAGTTCTCCTCTTGTCAACACTGATTAATTCAGCTCAACGCTAAACTTATTTGTCCCACAGAGAACGCTGCCTATGACAGCTCACGTGTCACTTACAATTTGTGTCACATCGAACCAGAGCTGATCTGCTGTGATATTGACAGATTCTCTTGGTGGCAAAAAGAGGCAGGGGGTCGTTAAGTGATGATTTCTGGTCAAATGGAAATGCCCTATTCTCATCTACTTTACCAGCTGTTCTTTGTTAAGAGGAGACTCTCAACATTTTCGCCAGCAGGTGTTTGACAGGTAATTTGCTGCTAATTTATTTGCCGCTTTAAATCATGTGGGCAAGGCTGGATCCTGGGGTCATAGTTCATCCTGGACATCCTGTAAAAGTGTCACTGAAGCAGATTGGCTCGACGGTCTCCACTGAGAGGGGGAATAGCTGGAGGGTGAATGAGAGTGAGTGAGAGGGGGAGAAGTTGATGTAGTCAAGGGGACAGAAAGAGAGACAGATAAGAGCACCAGAGCGAAGACATCGCCCATGGGCAAATTCACGTCGGCCTGAGGCTCCCAGACATAGCGTCAAAGCTGGGTGGAAATGTGTAAAAATGTGCATTTGTAGCCAGAGCTGTGGTGGAAGTGGACTGGAGTTTAACTGACAGCGATTTCTCATAGGTATAGCAGAGAACAGACACAGCACCTCCAAACCGCAACACAGCTGCTGCAGAAATACCTTAAATGAGGCATTCCTGGCAAAGAGGCGAGACAACAAATCAGACATGTGTAGATTTAGTGCTTTTCATTTAATATATGTCTACTTATGAAGATTGATGCTAAACGAATAAAGACTTCACTTCCTTACACCCACTTACTCCTTTAGCCATCCATTCCATGTACACAAACATTGAGTACACACACAAAGTTTTAATTAGATTCTATATATTAATTTCTCTTTTTTTTCCCCCAAAAGCCAATAGAAGCCCACACAGTATTAATTTGTTTCAGGTAATGGAAAAGGATGTGATTAAACCGGCGAAATATCAGAGACTGGCCCTCGAAAGGAAGTTTGCATCCCCAGCCACTTAGCATTCTATGTATTGATTGTTTTTTTGACTAATGCTGATCGATCTTACCTCTCGGTCCATACTGCTCTCTCTGCTCAGATGGCTGGAGTCTTGTCAGTTGTCTGTTTCCCCTCCATTGGGTTGTCCTGTCAGCTTTTAGCCAACCTCCATCACCAGCATTATCTTTGCCTCTCCCCTTCAATATTCATCTCTTCCTTTCACACCCCATAATACTGGACAGGATGGCCCCTCTGCTGAACGGCCAATACAGTGGATGTCTCAACCAATTAGAGTTCAATAAAAGTCCTGTTAGAGCAGAGAGAGGAGTGCATTTGTCAAACTGTAGATATCATTTGGAGCAATGTCTTGGTTCATAATGAGCAAGTGCCAGTGAGGATGCAGGCTATGCACCTGGATGTAGCTTACAGTGTCTGTTTAAGGCATAACATCGTCAGTAGGTTAATCAAAATGCATTATAAATTGTAGAGATGCACAATATATTTGTATGTTTTAATCTTTTCTTGAGGTGAAGTCCCTAAAATGAGTTTCTATTTCACCCTTAAATGTAAACTGTATTATGTTATCATAATGTTATCTGGAATTGGCAAACATGCAGATTGTTTATATGACAAACTGAGTTTTTTGATATTATTGATAGATTGAACATGTACAAAAATCACCCCTAAGTTAAAGGATTTTTTATTACATCACACAATAAATGAATATCACATACAGTGACAAGCTTCGTATTTTATGTCTTCATCTGCTGCTGCCATCACGAGAAGAGTATGAACAATATTATGTTAATATAGAGGAGACTTGACAATCATTAGAATTTGGTTGGGAAAAATATCTATATCAGTATTGGTTATTGACCAAATAAGTTGTTATTGGCATGTCAGATATAATAAATTGATGTCTGTTCTGAGTTTAACACAACTTAAATATCACAAGTCTGTGAAATAGTTGGTGAAAGCATACTATGCAGGATTGTGACTATTTGTAAAACATGCTTGCCAGCCAAAAGCCAACTCCAAATTCACACTTATTTGGACTTTCACCTCGCTATATTTTGTGTAAATGTTGCTGGTCCAATAACATGTGAGATTAGCTGAAGACTGATGAACACACTCACACATTCGCACTTGTGGTGCTGTGTCTTTTGGATGCCTGCCTCTTATCGTCTGGCACCTGCTTTTTTATAACGCCCTTGATCTCACCTGAGTGCTTTGGGGTACACGCCCATAAATGTCCCAAGCACATAAAATAAGAAAATACGTAAGAAAATATAGGCAGATGGCAGCGTCTCTACAGATAAATACACAGCCACACTCTTCTGGTGGATCATAAGTGATGATTGGGAGGAATTACCTCAGTAAAATTCTATACATTGTTTTTGTTTCATTAGGAAAATCCTGCAATATCTTTAACCATTAACTACAAAATAATGTTTGTATAGTACAGTTTTCAAACATGACAAGAGTCAATGTCTTAATTTTTCTAGAGAGATTCTTAATTCAGTATAGAGTGTAGGATTGTGTGCACTTATGTGTTTGGGTTGCTCTATACCATCATATGTTAAGTATAGGAGTCAGAGGACCAATGTGAATTATACAGATTATCCCATTTTGCATATCACCTCCGACAACCAGCGTGTAAGCTGTTAGGCTCAGGAGGAGACCCTTAACATTAAGGAAAACCTGTCTGCTGTGAGATCCTTGAACTCTGAGTAGCTGCTTCATATAATAACACTCTAGTACACACAAACACACACACACACACACACACAGACATGTGCAACTTAGATACTTGTGAGGACCCTATTTGAAATAATGCAAATTCTAGCATCTAACCCTAACCTTTACCATCATAATTATCTGCCTAACTGTAGTATTCATAACCTTATACTGTCCTCACCAAGAAAAAAAAAACAAAACATCAATTGTTCTAGCAAATACCTCAGAATTAACTGTGTTTTTTGCATTACTGACAAATCCTTCAAGCAGTCATAGTAATTAAACTCTTGTTGGTTATGAGCAATAAAGGAAGTCTAATGGTGTTGTTATAGAGTTTCAAAGTTCAGATAGGCAGGAAATCATAGTGGATTGTTTAGACAACAAAATGTTGCCGCTGGAAGTTGCCTTTTACTTGTTTCCCACATTTCTTTTAATGATGACCATTATGTTCCCTTATCTCGCACAAGTGGTTATTTTTGTTACCATAACAACAATGGTCCCTTAACCCTAATGAGGTAGTCATTTACAACAATACCACAAAGTTTACCCAACCTTAACCAAGTTGTCCCTGTGCCTAAACCTCAACAAACTTGCATTATAGAGTTTTCATGTCATAGAAGAGATTTATTTCTCCCGCAGTGATTTATAATATGTTTGGAAGGCACAGACAAATAATGTTGTCCTTCTGATACGGATGTCAGATCAGGAAAAGCTTGTATATGCTGTTCTGGTTGGCAGTTTCAAACAATGTCTTTTGTCATTTCATTTATTAGAAATATGACTCTTTTGCACTGAAAGCAAAGGAAGAAAAAATGTGATACTGTTATAGAGGCACAAAGTACATTTAGGGAGGGAGTTGGGGAGTATGAGAGATTAGCAAAACTTCGGCCCTCTTGTTTCCAACCGTCAGTCACATTATTTCTCTAACCCTAGATACATTTTTATTGTTCCTAAAACTAACCTAACCTTTATCTCAGCTGTATCAGGTCAGAAAGCAGTTTTGGGCAGTTACTCTGGTGAGTGTCTACAAACAAATTAATTTAATTTGAAGGACCTCTTGCACAAAAAACATTTGACAAAGTGACGACTAGCAAAATGCCCTTGATTTACAAAAAAATGGCCTCACTCTAATGGTCAAAAAATCTTAACATTAAAGTACAAGAGAGCACACACATACAGTATTTTTCTGTCTCTCATACATTTCTCTTTCTATAAAGGAAAAATCCTGTTGTCGGGCCACTTTTGTTCATAATTGGGATGTCTTTACCAGTGCAAGGATTACTAACCTTCAAACTGCATTGTGAATATGTTGCATTTTTTTCTATCAATATATTTCTGCAATAACAAAGATGTGCATATGTATAGAAAAACATACATTTTGACTTACAATGCTTAATATGCCCACGCATTCAAATGTGAACAAATACACACATGCAGTCACATGTGCAAGCTCGTACAAAGCTGGGAGGTGAATAACCATCTGGCTTCTGTTTCTCTGTGCTGTGATTTACACTCTGAGGCAGAAGTCTGAAACTTTAGCTTGACATTGCACAGTGTGCTGCTCCAATCAGGGCCTCCATCTACTGTTTATGGATCGCAGCTACCAGCTGTTAAGCACTTCCACTTGAACTATAGTCATTTCCTGGCAAAGACCAAAGGAGGCCAGCTAGTCAAAGGTTCACTCTGACCCAAGAGGAACAAGGAATGCTTGATTCAGAGTTCACTGGCGAGAGGTATTCTTTCAGGTTGAGTCAAGCAATCAGGTGAGGTAATATAGTTTAGTTCACCAATATATGTATAGTAGGTGGGCTGGTGTAAAAAATGTTAAAATTGATTTGATATTCAGGCGAACATTGGACCAGATTTGTATACCAGATTTTACCAATAGATTATGCACTTACCAGCCGCTGCCAAATGATATAAACTGAGACAGAGCCTGTAAAGTCGAATTTAGCACCTTTAGTCCACATACTGGGGGTAATGCACCCTTAAGCTGGCTAGCCAACCACTAATGAACACTAAATAGCAACAAGTGAACCAGTACAAAAAAAACAAACAAAAAAAAAGAGTCTGGCTGAGAGAAACACCAGGCGCCTAACTATTGCTGCACAATTCTGCACCATAGCATAGCCTGTTTGAACAGCTCAGTTGGTTAACATGGTTGCTGAAGTGCCTCCCAGCATGTCAGGGCACTTTGTGGTGCTTCCAGCTCCTGTCTGCAAAAAAGCAACCCCAAAAAAGCACATGAACCTTCTAGCAACCAAACACAGCATTTACCATGCCCATTCCCCTCCTCCAGCTTCGACTGAAATTTTGTCTTCATTGAGTTGCTGTCCTTGGCTTGGCAGTATATTGCGTACAGCCTGTCAGACAATAGGTGCTACTAATGAAATGGTTAAATTAAGTGCCATGACGCTGTTGGCAAAGGTTGCTGATAAAGGCTTTTTTGCCAAAAAGTGCCATATTAACAAAATGATGGTTCAGCCTGTTTACATATAAACTGGACCAGACCGGCAAAACCAGAATCAACCCAACTCTAATCTATAGGATAAATGTATTGCTTTTATGCTGAGATTTTTTTGGTCAAAGGCAAAAGAACATCTAACTAGTAACAACTGAAAGCTGAGATGAGTAGGAAAGATTTATTTGTTTTGGTTTTGTCACATTTTCTTGTGGTGTTAGTATGAAAAGTTTTGCTTTTTCTCGAATGGTAGGTATTTTGGGGAGAAATTAAACAATGACACTGCAAAGGGAAATTTTCTTAAATAGTGTCAGTCACAACTGTCATTAACTGAAATATACATTCACTGTTAATTATCTAAACCAGCTGTAAGCCTGGAGGGTATGATATGTTTGCGTGTGTGTGTGTGTCTTTCTTTAAATCTGCAGCTAATCTCGCTAGACCAATCAGCCTAATATCTTTTGTGCAAATCATAAAGCAAAAGGCTGGCTAAAAAGTGTGATCTTTTTTTTCTGCTGGGTATACCTGCTCAAAGTGCATTGTTTAGTGTCCACCCTCAGCTCTGGCAGTCGCATATTTTAAAATATATTTCGAACACAGTAAATTAAAGCTTGGTTTTAAATCTGCTAAATTACAATCACCCTCCCCATTTTGAAAAAAATGCTTCTTGGTGCTGTAGATTTGCTTCTGAAATTACTTATCATGTTTCTTCCCACTGAAACCATATAAAGCTTTTGAATAAAGATTAGTGAATTATTTTTTGTTTTGGTCCAGCAATATCATTGTTAATTTTTATAGTGTAAATGTTACTGTTATTAACTTGCAGAGGCATCATTTTAGAAATTACAATAACATGGTAAGCTCTCCCCTAAGTTTCCATCAATTAGCATATGTATTAGATGAGAGAGTAGGAATCTTTATCTGCATGAGCGCAACACAGCAAAAAGGAATACATGATGATAATCTAACCCTGTCTCCTATGTTTATATGGCTCTAAATTGTTTTTCCGATAATGTTGTGGTGAGAAAAGTGATGGCTGGATTCACAGGAAGGTGGGTGTACAAAGTACAGAGCTTTACATCCCGACTCCCATCTGTGGTTAGGTTTAGGCAACGAAGTCCTCTTGGTCAAGGTTTTGGAAAAGTTTCAATGTGTAAAGACTTATTTCTCAAGCCAGTGCAGATATTTATACTGACTAAACCAGACCATTATTTCTCTCGAATATCGTAAAATTTAGATTTATTTCAAGATCTAGTATTTTCCCATGAAACAAAGTAAATATGTTATCAGAAAAGATTTTATTTATGTTTTTAGTACAGCAGTTTTGCAACTTGCCAGACGTGTTAATTACAAACATTTCTCCATCTTGATAATACAGCAGAAAACATAATCCAGTCTGAATTCCTTAAAAAATAATTTGACTTCACAAAGTAGTTCGTAAATGTAATTTCTTGGAGACAGGGCTGGATAGTGCTGATAATCGCCTATGAATGGGGCTATCTGTTGTTTAAACAACCAATACTAGTTCAGATACCCAAGTTTTAGGACTAATACCATAACAATGCTTTTTTGATACCTTACTTAAGAAATATAAACATGCTTTTCCATGGAACCTTTTTTTCATTTAACAAAATTAAACAAACGTCTTACATGTTACGTTTTGTCAAAACACAAGCAGCTGTACAAAAATTTTGCCCAAAATAAAATGCAGTCTAAAGATATGATTTAAACCAGTAAATATCCAATTAAAGAGCAAGTAAACAAGATTACAAATCTGACCAAGCATGCCAAAAATACGAACATGTGCAACTGCCATCGATCTCCCAATATGTACAGTTAATTCTTCAGTTCAGCACACTCTTTCAGAAATGGTATGCATATTTCCACAACTATACATATTTCGAGGTCAAAGTTACATTGTGAGAGATCTAGCAGGACTTGAAATGAGTTTCCTTTGTACTGCTTACATGTGAAAATAGACCTTTCGTTTGCAATCTTAAGACAACTTGGAGCCACATAGCGATCTCAAAAAAGTCATGTTGGTCATTGGTTGCCAGGTAACCCGGTCGTTATGTCATTGTTGTATCTCTGACAGGTCTACTTAAGACCAATCAGAGCTCCTGTTGGCTGCGTAAATAGCACTTCCACTTACATCCACGCAGACTGTACATGATATTTCTGTTTCCCAAATAATTTTCTCTGAAAAGAAGCAGATACAGCCAGAGAAAGGGAAAGCCGGTGAGTGACAGATGCACAGAAGAAACTGACTGAAAAAAGAAACAGGCTTATAAAAAATCTGAGCTCACATCCACACGCAGTACATGAATGACGCAATGCATTGTAATTAATATTTTGTTTAAAATTCTTACATGTGCAATTCCCCTGAATGATCCTGATTAGACGGATGTGAGATTAATAACATAAAGAGACATCATGATTTGGAATGCATTGTGTAGCGTCTGGCTCTTGGTCAGGTTTATATGCCACAGGCGATCCCAAGGAGCTGAGCCAGTGTTCTCCCCTGGATAAACCTCCAACATTATGATTCTGCACGCACTGTCAAATCAATGGCAACTCCAAACCAAACCCAGCCACTGATCTTAAATTACAATTTGCACAATTCATTTATGAGAGTTGTGTGTTTGCTGTGATAGCAAGAGCACTTGCAAGTGCTTCAAGGTTTATGCTGAGGCATTGGGTGCGCAAGGTCAACAACATATTTATTTACAATGGATTTCTAACCAGAACTCAACACAAACTAAATGGTGGCTATTTCTTCTCTACACAGAAGGACACAGTGCTTTAACCTGGGATGTGCACATACAAATCAGTTGCAGAGCCATCATGCTTTTGATGCTGATTAGCATGTAAATGCCCTCAAGTTGTACCAGAGCAGCTAAACACTCTGAAATGAAAACCTTGTGTTCTGCTGCAAGGATTGAAGTCTTGTGTTTCAAACAGCAATGCCATAATTGCTGTAGTCTAGCATAACTACAGTCAAGCATGCAGCTGTGCAAATTCTAAGCTCACACAGTCTTTTTGCATTAATTCAATTTAAGATGTGTATCCCTCTGAGAGTAAAAATAAGAATCCTGCCTGTGATGGATTTGTAAACTAATCAGATTGAAATATCAGAAAAACTCAAGGGGACTCATCAAGGTGTCCATGACGTGCACATGGCAGGACTTTGGTTTGCTTTTAACGTAAAACATGTAATACAAAAGCACGATGAATATAAATGACTTGAGCGGGAAAATGGATGAGACGGAGGAGGCGGTCAACATAACACAGAGGGAGCATGCAAGAGAGGGAAAGAGAAAGAGGCAGAGAATGAGAAAGCAATGACGGTGTAAATCTCTCTGTGAGCATGTAGTCTCCTCCATAATGGAAATGGGAAAATGCATTTTCATGATTCATGGTGGGCATTTCCACTTATGGTCTGCAAATCATTAGCGCAACAGACGTCATATTT
Source organism: Plectropomus leopardus (assembly GCF_026936395.1). Classification (NCBI taxonomy): domain Eukaryota; kingdom Metazoa; phylum Chordata; class Actinopteri; order Perciformes; family Serranidae; genus Plectropomus; species Plectropomus leopardus. The sequence goes on along the minus strand of NC_142179.1, from coordinate 14,677,320 downwards.
CTGTGGCCTAAATGGCAGCTGAAATGCTTAGATGCTGGAGAAGAAAGAAGCACAGCGAGAGAAGGAGTCAGATAAAGGATGTAAGAGGAAATAGGTTGGGATGGATGGATGACGCAGAACTGGCTTTGCCCACTGGCTCCTGTCTGGTAACTAGCAAATACAGCATTTTACCACATAACCACCAGCAACCTCAAGCTGTAGCAGCTTCCAAACACACAGATAGGTGTATTTAAAGCTGAGGGTGTGTTTTGGTTCAGTTTAGTGCATCAGGAACAGGCTTTACAACAAGAACCCTGGTAAGAGTGTGGATTTGGAATAATATTCAACACCAACATAGTTTTTGAGCCTCTTTTCATGTCATGGACTGAAACTCCGCTGTGGTTACCTCCTGTGAGCCCGTCTTTGCAAGCTGCCACATCAGCACTGTATTTTATCCAAATGCCTGGCAAAGTCTTAGTAACATTAGGAAACACACAAGTCATAACCACAAGCATATGGATGCACACAAAACACAGACGATCGCATATATACTTAATTCCAACAGATGGGCACATACACAAGAGCGGGAGGGAGGAGGAGAGAGAATAGTTGTAAAAGGAAAAGTAACATTACAGTTGGTATTACAGAGGGTAACATAAGGGATTCATGTGTTCCAATGCCAAGAGAAAATGAAATCTATCCAATCTGTTGCAAAATAGTAGTGTTAAGGAACAGCAGTTCTTTTAAGGAGGTGTAGAAAATTAGCTTGGATAAAAAGTGGGTACAAGGAAAAAATGTGTTTATTTTTCTACAATTACAATTAAATAAATAATGTTTAATATATTAAAAATCTTACGAATTGAAAGAGGTGTGACCGAGTGATTGATTTGCAAGTCACAAGTAAATCACAAGTCTTAACACACTTTTGAAAATTTGTATTTATTTTTTGAAACAAGTTTTTTGAAACAGGTTTATAATATAATATTTATCTTCTTATGTTGAGATGACTAATTCCACATACAAAAGCAGTTCACTAGCCACATTATGGTATTCAACACATAGTCTATGTTCAGTCCACTGATGTGTCAGTGGCCACTAAAGCAACAAGTGTCATGGGTTCTTCCAGAAAGAAAGGCGCTTATTTCCTCTCTTCTCATTATTCTATGGTCCATAGGTAGTCATTAAACACAGCAGGACTTGTCTAGGTATGCTAAATGCATTTAATATGTCTGCAGTATTCACATATGCACACCTACTCTATTCCCTTAAGTCTTCTTTTTCAAATATGTTTTGTTTATTGTGCACTGCATATTCAATCATACATGGGACTTTATTGACAACCTTGTGAAAACAGCTCCTCATTTACAAGAGTTCTCTGACAGGAACAAGTCAATGATCCTTAAAGGTCTTAATACCGCTCTCACACACACACGCGCACACACCGAGGGAAAATCTTACTTTGTCAGCCTCTAAACATTTTGAAATATTAAGGTTAATTATAGTGCAACATCATCAGGTTTATAATAGAAATTTGCATATTTCATTAAAGCCATTTGGTTGTATACTGCAACTTACATGACACCTTCAAAACGCTGCCTATTAAACTGACAGCCTCCATTGGTCGCTGGCTATTTGGGACAATTTGTATCTGCATGGCTGGGGTTTAATTGAGCTGCGATTGCTCCCGCAGAGTACAGAGGAAGGCAAGGTCAGAATGCTAAAATGTATGCTCATTCTAGCGCACAAAGGGTAACATAAATCATATTTTGTTCAGAAAAAAAACACTCAAACTTGTAATTAAGATGTGAGTAAGGCAGCGCAGACGCTTTGAGTTGACACATCCGGTTCTCATTTTTTCATGAATCGTAGTCTTTCTGTCTCCGCTCTTGTGTCGTCCCTCTTTGAAGTTGTCAATCTCTGGAACTGAACGAATGTCTTTCTCTCATTCGTCTATTCATCTCCATTTACTGTAGTTCCCCTAGAACTGACCCCATGCACTTTCTCAACCCTGATTGGTGGAGAGCTCTGCGTGGCCTAACATCACACCCCAATCCCTCGCACATTACTGTTTCCACTCCCTCGTCTTGAGGATGACAATTAATTGCCCTGACATCTTTCGTGTAAAATCAAAGCCCAAGACAGACTCACAGAAGATAAAAGCAGCAAAGAATCATGTTGCCACATAATTGACGGCGAAAAAAAAATACACATCAATATACTGAAATGTTATCAAAGACAGAAAGTGGGACACACTGCCTGTGCAGTCACATAATTTTCCTTTGTTGGGCCAAAAGAGAAATAGTCGAGACAAAAACATCTGACAAAAAAAAAAAAAAAAATCTAGAGGCTTTTATTATCTCATAGGCTTCTGGAGTATTTCCTTACTTGCCTTTACTGGGTGTTAACTTCTTGGACCTGTACTGTTAAGTGATGTTTAAAATCCCACTTGTACAACTGCCTCGTCTCTGCTGTACAATCTCATATCTCCTCTCATCTTTCTGTCTAAACTGCTGTGTTAGAGCAGAGTCACAACCCCAGCGCTCCTCGCTTACTGTTGAGGTCTGGCTCACAGTTTGTCTGCCGCCACTCCTATATATAAAAACACAGGTCTACTCTTCTCCACCTCTTGTCTCGAGAGGCCCCTTCTCTCCATGCCTCGGCTGCTTGTTCTCTGTGATTGCGATCTTCGTGCCTTTGGTGGTGCCCTACGCATCCCAGGCTCCCCTGTTTCAGAGGAGCTTTATCGCCCACCGCACAACCCGCATCCCTGGACTAATATTCAGGTGGCTGTTGCTGTCTCCCTCAGGGGGGACATCTATCAGATGGAGATAGACAACACGGAGTAACACACTTATAGCCGAAGACACGCTTACATGCAGATGTGAATTTGTGTGTTCTCAAACTAAAGGCATTGTCGGTTGTTATCAGTCTGTCTCTGTCACATTGAAACTGGCTGAGACACAGATAAATCTAAACAAGTCATTCATGGTGGAATAACCACAGAGAGGAGCTTGTTTAATTCCCTCTTTAATATCTGTCTCAGCTTTCATGAGCACATCTCAAAAACATCTACGGAGACACGGCTCCGCTGATAGCCATATGAGAAGGCAGAGAATAGAAGCTACAGAATCCCAGAGCAGCATTATAACAGCGCTCCTGCAAGAGGCCTGCTCAGCATGGGGTGCAGAAATGACTGCTGCAGAAACAACATCATACTTGGAAAAGGAATCCGTGCATAAAGGAGGAAATTAATTGCTCAGATGAAAAGAATAAGCCTGGTCAAAATTACAGACACTCTCTGAGAGCTGCTCACAAATTCTACTTGGTGCAGGTTGGGTTTAGATGCGAGTTTGAGGTTGCCTCTTAATAGTGTCCTGTAGTTATTTTCTGGAGATTGTTTGCACTCGTGGTTGTGCAGTGTGCAAAAAAATGTGGTGGGATTCACTCACACAGGTTGGCAGTGGTGGTCAGCATCCTGCTTGGAGAACAGATCCGATATCCAACAGCCTGGGAAATACACACATGAGCACAAACAGAACCAGGCAGCTGTAGACTTACTGAGCACTATGCCAGCTTGTCCTCCAGAGACCAGCGAGGGAAAGCTGTAACACAACTAAATCTGCTCTTGCATTATGGCTTCACTCATGCCCTGTTTACACATGGACAGATATTTTTACCCTCCTCCTAAAAAATAATTCTTTATACAAAACCTTCAATTTACAAAAATCTCCTTCCACACTAGGATGCAAAATGCACCAATGTTAGCTGTCATCAGCAGTCTCCCTCATGACAAAGGTAGTAAGGTGCACAGGTAAGCATTACCTTTTTCAAAACATCTACTGGAGATCATATCACTTGCTTTCTGTTTGATATAAGGATGTTGGTTCTCAAACATATGAGTGTTGCTCTGGACATGCATATGTTTTTCCTCCATTCCTCAATAACAACAATCCCACTCTGTAGTCCAAAACAATTGATGCTGGTGGACTTAAAACTGCAGACACGGAGGAGGAGCAAAAACATTTGACATTTTGTTGTTTCTAGCGTATACTCATTCAACATGTTCTTATCCAAAGTCAAATACACACATTGGCAGAGATGGTTAGGTTAAGTTGACAAAGTCACAGATGGTTAGGGTTAGAGGAAGAAGGCACATGGGTAGGTGTAGAAAAAAAACCCTGTCACATTCAAATGGGAAGCTGACACCAGACTCCTAAATCAAAGTTGGCGTCATGGTCTTATGCCGAAAGCACTGACAAACCAGCGCTTTTTACGAGTTTGTAATGAGAACGGACTGGCTTATTACCATAGACTATATTGAGACATCTCATTCACCTCCTGGTGGTTGGTTGCAGTAGAGGTTGTAAATCCCACCCCCTCCATGTTAGTGGATGTGACATGGGTCAAACTGCATGTTTGTACAGCAGGAGTTATTAGAGACACGTCATCTATCTTTATACAAAGTTGATGCTCATTAAACAAAGCAAAAACGGGTATGTACAAGTTTAGATCACATCACAATTTCCCAAACACTCCATTTTACATGTTAACACAGATAAACAGTAACCTGAGTTTTGAAAAATGTGCACCTTAAAAAAATCTCTATTTTAGTGACCTTAAACTCATTTGGGTGTGGACAAGAAGCCAATCATTGAATTAAAAATCATTTTTCAAAAATACCTGTATATGTGTAGACAGGGCCTCAGTGTGCAGTTACATCGCCTTTCATTTCCTTTGCAAATAGGTGGACAAAGAAGCAGAGTGGGACAGCATCAAAATGACCAATGACCAGTAACTGGGATCATCCATCCAAACAGTGGTCATCTGTTCCATTTGTTTTATTGTACACCTACACTTAAATTCAAATATGTCCACTAATGTAGACTCATAACTACAGGATGGACCATTTCACTCATTCTGACTGCATTGCGAGGGAGGGGATCAACAGTGACTCCCTACGACTTCCACTGATAACATACAGCCATTGGTTTTACTGTAGTATATACAATGGGAGATAACGTAGGAGTCTGCCAACTAATGGATCTGTCCCAAGGTGTTACAGGATTTTCCAAAAAGATCCATTTGAGAGTTTAGGAATAGTGTGCAACAGAGAGAGATGTATGAGGTGGTGCTTGTACGATAGCTATATGTCAGTGTTAACCACACTGCTGCTGAAGCAAGGTGTTTGCGCAGCTGTGCAATGCTCGAAGCCTGCCGTTATCATGATATATCAACTGCCTGTTTTACAATCAGCAGTCGAAGCTGGTATAGCAAATCACTCACTTAGGCTCATCAGAAAATGTTATCATCTCATTTGTTGTGGTTTTTAGCCCAAATTAGCTAAGGGATTCTGGGATTAGATGAGAATGGGGATTATACCAGCTACAACGTGGGGATGCAGGAGTTTGTGTGTGTGTGTGTATGTGTATGTATGTGTCTGTGCTGAGACTCAATGAATAAGAGCTTTTTTATCTGTTTATAAGCTCCTGTGTCTGTGTGACACAGAAAAAAAGATGAGTGCCATGCGTATATGTTAGCATTTTTGTGTTTGTATATATATTCATGTGTGTGCGTGTGTTCGAGTGCGTGCGATTGATCCATAACCACACAGCTCTCTCCATCACAGATGGTGCAAATACGGATGCCAGCGTGATGATTCTTCCAACCCCAGTGGGGGCCAGAATGATTGTCTGAGATCTTGGAAGAGCTGGAAGACAGAATGAGGCACAAATTAGACTTGTTAACGAAGGACAATGAGTCTGACATGCAGCTGTCCAATCTCATATTTTTGAAGCATGCAGAGAACATTCAGAGGAGAGCTGCCTCTCAGATAGAGGCCAATAACATGTTCTGTGTGCAGCAAAAGGCACTTGCTGAGCCATACTCCGTCTGAAGATCTGGCGTGACACGTCGGATATTACACAACGGGGAAAAGCACTTTATTCATTCACTCATTTCTCTGCGTTCAGCCCATAAATCAGCCACTGTGTTACTGCGTCTGCTCTCAAAGGTTTCTCTTATTTGACTGTGGTTGGAAGCACATTCAGATCCCACTAAAAACTCAGTGTTGATGCCTTAGAAATGTCACTGGATTAAGAGACACCATATTTATTGCTGTTAGCATGGAAGAACAAAGTGTGAGGCTATGGTGCTAAATCAGAATGTCTGTGTTGGTGAAGAACATCTAACAACAGTGTTTGTGTGTGTTTCATCTGCTCCACTGACACACTCACATGTAGTTACTGCTGCTGCTGCTGGATGACTTGGCCAATCATTGATAGCTGCCTGCCAAGAATTGGCCACCATCACTTAGCATTTACAGCTCGGATATAAACTCTGAAAGATATAACAATATCTCATACCAAACCAGAAATGAAGAGGAACAACTGGCAGTCATTTCCCATAAGTCTCATTTTTGGGCTCCTTTTCTCTTCCTGTCTTATTCTCACACTTTCTATCACCCTTAAAATGAGCTCAGAGTCATATGCAGTCATATAAAGGGTCAGTAAGTAATTATGGTGCGGCACTCATTCACTAATGTGGAAATCATATATTGTATTTAGATAGAAACCAAAATTGTCACTGTTGATGTTACAAGATATTCTACGAAGGACGTAACATTTATCATACACATCATATTAAAGCTATCTCATAAAGTTATCGAATCCAGAATCGGAGTGTGGGATTTGGATTTCACCACACACTTTTTGGCCTCATGTTTACTTTCTTTGGCATGAGTGGAAGCCGAACTTTGAACCCATCATAGTCTCCAGAGCTTTTGGAGCGTTTACAGACCAATCACAGGAGGCGTGGATGTGAGATGTTAGAATTTCAGCACGGCGCTCATCGCCAAAAGCACTTAATGTTATTTCTTCCCCTCTGTCAGGGATTACAAGGAGACAAGTTTAAGAGTTATAATGTTCTCTTACATGACCTTACAAGACCAAGCTGAATGAGTTTAATGTGGCTGCTCATATGAGTTATATTCTTCTTCTCCTCCCTCACAGGGAGATTCATCCCCTCTGCCACTTCATAGCTGTTGTGGTTGAGGCCAGTGGTTAGACAGCCCTTGTCAACAACTGCGGGACCATGACTTTAATGTCTCCTCATCTGCAAACGGAGCAAAAAATCACCATAATGTATGAATAATCTGGCCTATAATAATGAATAGAGGACATAATAAGATTCAACAAATTGCCTTTCATTGTGTTCTCCCTTTTGGATCATTAGCCGCAGTCCCACGTGACACTGCAGATCAGGAAACTACATGTAACCGTTGGAGTACCAGTCAAGCACATTTTAGGGCTCATTTGTGCAGCATGTGAGGAATGTGCAGCTAAGAGCTTGCAAGTGTGGTGATTAACGCCTGGCTCCATTTTATACTTCATGAAAATGAATTACTTCAAAATAATCCCATTTATGGGATCATAAATATCTTAACTCTGAATTCATTTGTCTTGGAGCCTTCAAATGTTTGTGGCAGGCAAATGTTGCTATTTCACATCTGGAATTACTTTTTATTTTTTAGAAGAGATGCACATGTAGGCATGAGTGCACATACGCACACATTATGTTGATATTGCTCGAACAATAGCCATTGTTTAAGCATTTGAATAGCAAACTGGGACAATGTCTCAGCTAGCTAGGTTGTTTTAAAAAATGTGCAAATGGAAGCGGCAGCGGTGTGAGAATGGGTCCCAAGCTCTTCCTTTAGACTGGGCTGGGTATCAGAGTTGACCCTGTGGTCCCCAGTCACATTTAATTACCACTATGACTCAGCGAGCAGGACAGCCAGCCAGTCAGCTCGCCCGCCTGCCCGGTCCAACCTGGAGCCACAGCAGAACTGAGCAGACTTAGAGACCAAAGCTTTGACATTTTGAGAGATAGCAGCCGCACGGCAGTCTGGGGTTTGCACCAACTGTCTTTCTTGGCCCCGAGTAGTGGGGCCCGTAATATTCAGCACATTTCCTACACGGCTAATATCTTCTGGACAGTGTCTGAGCCAGTAAAAATACACTCATTTCCAGGCCTTGAAGCTGGTTTTCATCCAGGTCTCCTTGACAATTTATGGAAAAATATGAGAGGAGGAAGGAGGGGGTGAAGGGAAGTTTCGTTTTCTTGCATAAGGTGATGTTATTTGACTGCCACAAAGAAAAACAGTAGCATATAGCATTTAGCATCATATCTCATGGGATGAAAATGAATGAAGGGGCTACTTTTAAATGTTCTTCTTACTGTGTATGTGCAAAAATGTGGGGGAGTAATGACATAAACAAGAAAGATATAGCATTGGCGTTTAGAGGTGAAAGTGCAATATTGAAACCTCTCCCGTGCGGCAAGCGTAGCTTGATGCAAGAACGTAAATGGCCCTTAGCCAGTGTTTGATTTGTCTAATCAGTGCTTCTGTAGAAACAAGGCAGACTCCATTAGAGAGGACCAAACGCTAACCTCCACAGTTTAACAATGGAGCCAATGCAGAAGCACCAAAAACTGCCGTTCATTGATTGGCCATATCAGGCTGGCTCGAAAGCAAAGTTAATTTCCATACACCCCTAAATTAAAATACCAAAACTTTATAGCAGAAATAAAAATGTTTACAGCCTCTTACAAAAAAAGGAGAAAAAAAAGCTATAGCTAATTTTTTAACAAGCGTCTGTGAGTCAGATCCACTCTCAGATCCTTTGCAATGGCAGCTTATCATCAAAATATGCTCACCTCTGGCTCCAAAAAACAAAGATGCTGATGGCTGAAATGCCAAATTCGAGGCTTTCAAACGGCAGTTTTCAAACCCGCTGTGATGTAGATATAGATGGCTATTTCTAATCTAATGGAAACACAACATTTTTTTTTTTGTTATTTTGTAGGTCTTTATAAACTAATGAAAATATAGTTATGAATCCGATAGACCATTTCTGCCAATAGATACCCCTTATTCCTACACAATAGACCTTTAAATGAACAAGAAAGAATATCTTCAAAACAGATTTTGTTTGTTTCATCTTCTTATTGCTATTGTGGGTTTTTGTCAAAAATATTGTGATATTTAATTTTCTCCATATTGTCAAGCCCTAAAAACAGCCTCCTATAAACTGTTGTCTGATTTTAGGCCCAGTCTGACACGCAGATGTGCACATGCACATCTATACACACATACTCAAGAACACACATAAAATACAAACAACATGTTGGCAATACCATTTAAATGGTTCTCACTGAAAGATGTTTGCTGTTATTAATCTGCTGGATTGAACCAATGTGAACTTGTCTCAGCCTGTTTCCCAGCTTGCAGCCAAACTTGGCTATGGTTCAAACTGCTGTGGTTTGCATTCTTGTGGGAGATTTTGGACATGATGGTGGACAGTTAGAGTTGTACCAACATTCTCTGTATATTTCCCCAAATCTATTGGTCATCAGAAAACACTTAGGCTGAATCTGTTCAGTTGTTTTTGGACACACTCGGTCCTCCCACATGAAACAGGCAAAATTTCAGTGATCAATATCTCTGCGTCTGCCTGTCAGCATGAGATAATCAATTTTGTCTGCTGAAATATCAGCTTATGGATACAAAAGCATTCATTGGTGGTGTTCCTGTTCCGCACGTTATGATGTTTTGACATCAGAGCGCTGTTAAAGGAAACCAATGCCTTGCCTGCCTCAGGTCAAGATGGCTGTGTTGAGAGCCACAGCCCAGACCAGATTCCCCATGGTCATTGAGAAACTGGCTCATTCTGGGCTCCCCTCTTCCTGCCTTTTCCTTCCTCGCATCTATCCCCTCCGCTTCACCTCCCAGGGACTATTCCACCTCGAGCTGCTGGAAATCCCCCTGTCTGTTGAAAGGCATCCTTCACTGGCACTCAGCAGCCATTTCAGACAGACATGTGATTCGGCCCAGAATGAATACAACAAGCATCTCAATCTTTCAGTCGCTGTGAAATGACTACTGACTGCTGTAGGGGAAGGAAATACTTTGACAGGAAAAATGTTTATGTCCTGATGACTCAGACGTGTAAGCGTGGATGTGAGACAATATTTCAGGGGTCGAGCAGTCAAACAAAACAGGATCGTGTTTGCTTATCTTGACAAACTAGACAAGGGTTAAACAGCATGTTTTCTATCCAAATAACGATAATGTTAAGCCACTGAACAACTTTATTGTTTTAGGGACAATGAACAATGTACTGTAATGCTGCAGTGAAGTAACAACGGCCAAGGACCAATTACACTCTGGGAAATTCGCTGCCAAATAAGTGGCAATGAGTGTTTTGCACATTTTTACTATATAATAAACTGAGCTAATGGAGGTGCAGGGTACATTTCAAATAATTAAGACAACTTTGCTTTGAAATACACCAAACAGTGCCAAGGAATTTAATTTGTTGTAAAAAGACGTTTCTGTGCTTGATTCTAAAGTGGAACTGGCTTAAGGGCTTAAAATTTGACTATATTATATAATGTTATTTAAAATCCAGCTTCCTTCTGTTTTACTAGGTCCAGTGTTATATGGCTCTAGATGCCTGTCTCCAGACTCAGGTTTATGATTCTAGCTGTTGTACCCCAGAGGTATGTTTTGTCTCAGCATCTATCCCCATTTCACTTTTTAACACTGCTTGTCAGAAAGGGGATATGTCATTTCCCTCTGTAAATCTGAGTGGAACGTTAGCTTCCCCTGGAAACACATCTTTTACCTTTACAGACCTGATGAAGGTTATAGCCTCTCAGTCATCGTAATATCGCACTCTGACACACGAGAATGCAATTTCCCATGCACAAGCTCTCACACCGGGGTGCACGCTCACACGTTTACACACACTCACAAGACGCACAACAAGCCCTCTGCTCGGCAAGAGTGATATCATGTGACAGTGCTAAAGGCCTTCAGTGGCGCCCCATAGTGAAACTGTGAAATGTTATTATTTAGTTCCTTGCCAGTGGTCTGTGACGCTATGAAGGACGGCAGGGCATACAGAGGAGGGGCTTTGGGTTAAACACATGGTGCTAAGTACTGAACAGCTCCAGCGATACACACACACAGTCCAACTTATTTCAACTGGTGGTCTGCATTTTAACTGTGAACCAGAGTAACATGTTTTTATTCCTTTGCTTGAAACTGCATTAAATTACATTACACACTCAGTCAGGTCTGATATACATCCGATGAGTTTCGTTTTAGCTGCACAGTAATGAAATTATCAAGTTTTTGTTTTTTTCCAATTCATTTTTCCATTATCATTTTCCCAGTGACCTCTGTGGTAATTGCTCGAATAATTTCCCATTAGCCACAAGTGTTTGCTTGAGTTCAATGGCCTTGACTAACTGTATCTCAAGGTGGAATTTCAGTTTGAGGACAGACTTTGGATGGATAATGTCTGTAGGAGAGTACACTGACACAATTACTTTAACCATTAAGGTTGGTATAGGCTTACACTAGACCAGTGATTAAATTAATGCTTAGAAGAGGAGGGGCGGGTGGCCTAACAGCCAATTACACCAACTCTGAACTGCTGGACCGCATTATCTAATGAGCACTTACTCACACATTGCACAACAAAGGAGGAGGTGAGGCGCGTACTATAAGAAAGTTTAACCCCCTGCTGTTACAATTTGTGTGAAAATAGGAGATTTTCTGCAACTTAGAATGGATTTCACATCCTGGCTACCACTCACAAGCATGATGGCTTCCTGTGGTGTATGGACCAACTTCCCCCTACCTCTCTACTTCTTAAACACACACACACACACACACACACACACACACACTTAGAGGAATGTCTAATTGATAAAATATGGCATTCATTAAACCTAATGGGTCCTCTTTTTAACTGCACACATGATATGGAGAGGCAAAATGGCTTCACCTGTGCCCTGCTCGACACAAGCACACAGCTCAGGGTTCACCATAATGGAAGCAGGGCGCTAGTTACAGGAGACATTTTAAGTGCACAATTTCAGGGTCTGTAACTGGATACAGTTCAAGGAAACACTCAGCGCTCCTCTGAAGAGCACAGGGAACTGCAGTTTTGAAAACTTTTTACATAAGCAAATCAACAATACCCCCTGTTTCCTTTGTAAATCCATTTGGATAGATTTGTGCGAGGGAGATTAGATTCTCAACATGGGTATTCTCACAAAATTCAATTCAAAAATCACTGCATGGAAGCGTGGAAGACTTTGCTTTATTCTAATTACATTTTCTGTATTTTATACAAGCATATGTCTGTTTATCAGTTTCTGTGTCTAGATAAAACATACATTTAAGTGCACATATGCATTGATATAAGTATATTATTTAATTTTAAAGATAAAAATCTTCAGTTTGAGTTCCTCTTTGGGGCTGAAGCTAGACAGAGTTAGCAGACCACTGCGTCTTTTGTTATAGTTGGCAGTACAGACAATAAGTGATCACTGAGGTAATGATGTGCAAACTAGCCCCTCTCCCTGTTAGACTGCTCGCTTGACCCGGCTCAGGGCACTGCAGCTGTGGACAGAAAGTGTGCCAAAACACTAGTGTTCAGGTTTGTGGATAAAACAGAGGATAGTGGGGAAATAAAACTGATACCGAATAAATGCAACACAACCTCTGAACACTGCATTATGTGGTGGTGGCACGTATCACATTTGGCTGCACAGTTGGGTTTAGGAAAAGTTGTGTTTTTGGTTAAAATAACCAAGTTTGTTATAAATGGGATGCAAGAATGTGATAAAGTGACATAAGTGTTTCCTTTAATGTGACATAACTATGTAAAGGACATAATACATAAAGTTAAAAGAAGTCAACAGTGACATTTTCTTACACTTGGGAAATGAACAGCTGTCTCCTAGGTGAAAGTCCAGTGTTTCTTTGACCCATCCATTATCAGGACCTCCTCTTTATGCAGACTTTGTCACTTTTTACACCACCTACAGGGTCATAACATTAACCACTGCCCATTGCATGACATCACTGAATCTGGGAATCAATCTGTTCAATTGAGGATCCTTACTGACTTTGCACTGACACTGTTTCTGTGTGACCATCATTTTAAAACAATATTTGCCACCATCACATAATGGGGTGTCAGGAGGTTGTGGTCATTTCACAGAGATCAGGTTGTTTTTTAATGTTGTTTTCAAAACTACATTACAAAAGGAAATCAGAAATTAACTTTCAAGTCTCCTTTTTCAAAATTGCTATAGATGTCTGATCTTATTTAGTCATACATGCAGCAGTTAAGTGTTTTTTGGTTATAGCCTACTTGGTGTGTGTTTATTAATATTTATGCAACCCAAGTGAAAAAAGTGAAATTCTACCACACAAATGCTACTGCATCACATACAGCCACTGATTCATTTCACGCAGTGCCCCATAGATATATGATGAATGGAGTTAATTTATTTCTAATCTGTTACAGATCTAGCTGGGGAGGAATAATGAAAAGTGATCATGCAAACTAATCCAGCCGACCACATCAGTTAACACTGAGGTAGGCAGCCTTTGTACAACTGACAAACATATGATACCTCGTCGGGTTTTGCGGTTTACAATGCTACTGCACAAGCAAATGGAGAAATATGCTTGTGCATGATCAATTTTAAGATTTGGAGAAGTTCTGTCAAAAGAAGACTGATAAGGAAGGGGGATAAATCTGTAATCAATCATGTGTGGCTGCAGTGATGATAACTTCTCTGTGTCATTTGATTCATTTGGAGCATTAAAAATCAGGATGTGAAACACCAATTTTGCTGTGATTGTAGATGTGTGTGTGAGGGCAAATGTTCTAGTGTCCAGAGTAATGTGTGTGTGCTGTTATCTATTACCCTACAGCACAATAAATGATTTTTCCAACCACAAGACAGGGATTATACATCAGTGAGCAGACAAACCATGATAACCACCTTGTCTCACACAGACCATACAGTAAATGTATTGTCAATAAATTATATTGACATATTTTTATTAATAAGGTGAAGACACACTATCAATAACAAAAACGAGGGGGGGGAAATCCATACATACGGCTATATAGCCACACCATTTACAGATTCAAGACAAGAAAAAAACAAGAAGGTGCTACTAAAAAATTAGGACATCTACTTTGTAGAAAAAAGAAGCAAGAAGAAACTCTTTTCCCCTGCTTGGTAGTGCTCTCATTTTCTGGTGATGTATTCAGCACAGTGATGTGATTGCAAAATCCCATCTCGTTCTTCCAGACCCTATAAAAAGCGAGTATGACGGCGGCAATACTGATGTGTGACTGTATGGCCCTGAGCACACCACCAGGTGAATGTCCCAGAAAAGCCAGAAAACACAATTTGGCTCTGAGCTGGGGGTTCTGTGGCCTCTTTCCGAGAAAGGAAGAGAAAACCTATAATTTCATTCATGTCTGTGGAATTCCACACATATTTTCTTTTGGTTCTTAAGAGAGAGGGATGAATCAGTTGGTATCATGGAGCAGCAACTGAAGCATAATTCATGATAATGATTCACCTGTTTTTTTTTTGTGTTTTTCGCTATACCTTAGATTTTTTTTTTTTGATATTGGTAAAAAAAGTATGTCACTCCAGACATCAGGGCTGGTGGGATTTTTAAACACCTCTATATATCTCTCTCTCTCTCTATATATATATATATATATATCTATATATCTATATATATATATATATATATATAAGCTATGGTCTGTTGAAAAGAAAGAAACATTGATTTTCGTTATTACAACCTTTTGGAAATAAAAAAAATGCAAAGAAAAAAACATAAAAGGAGAGACTAGGTGAAGGGAAGGAGACGGCATGACAATACTGGGAGTGAATCCACAACCAAAACATTGCTCTGTGACCTTGAGATGAGCTGCTGGCATTGTGCATAGCAGAGCCACAGGAGAATGAGGGCAAGATCATACCAATTAAAGAAAATAAAGCCATGAAATGTCGAGAGAGAGAGACAGAGACAGAGAGAGAAAGAGAGAGAGAGGGTTGAAATGTGGATGCATTTGTGGATGTTTGTGTGTCTGTGTTGAGTAGGGGGCTGGAAGAGAGTTGAGGGGCTTGAGTGGTCTCCCTCATGAAAAAAACAACTCTACACACCTCAATTAGTGGTACTTAACAGTGCTCTAAGAGAACCAGCCTGAAAGCAGTTGAAGTGGTTCAAGCGAGGAGGAACTAGAGGCAAATCAAAGACATTTCCAAGCAGAGGGAGTCCGTATATGCTTTTATAGTCAGACCTATGTTTTTAGTTAGTGGGAGGGCTGTGTGATGCTCGGAGTAAAGCTTGACACAGGCTCTGAAAGCTTTTTACAATGATACGGAAAGTAGATTCTAGTGTGTTCTAATAGGATCCACATTACTGCCATGGCAACAGAAACACCAAATATAAAGTCACAAAACAATACGAGAGGAATATAATTGAGATCAGGAAGAGGAAAAAAGAATGTTCCCTGGATGAAGTGTATCATCTGAAGTAAAAGACTAGTTTGTGGTCTACAGTGGGAGAGAGTTCTCCCCCAAAGGAGCTTATTATCCACATATAGACACATCACTTTCCTTCTGAATGACACAGAAGATTGGGGCTAGCTACAGTAGATCTCTCTCTCTTTCTCTCTCTCTCGCTCTCTCTGTCTGTCTGTCTCTCTCTCTCTGTCTGTCTCTCTCTCTCTCTCGCACACACACACACGCACACCAAGACTGTTTTAAAAGCAGACACACTACAGAGAGAGTTTCCACCATGTTTGACCACCCTGCTAATCTAAGATGATGAAGTGTCGGTTGCTCACTGCTGTGGGAAACACATGTGTATGTTTCTGGGTGTGTTTATATGGCTACATATGCATGTGTGTGAGTGTCTTAATCTATTTGAATCTCGCTTGTTTCCTCACTGTAAATAATTGCTTGCCAAGAGAGGTTGGTTTTGGGGTGTTTTCCTTTTCTCTCTTTTTTTGTAGGTTTAGTGACAGGGTTTAAATGGGCCTCAAGCTTCCGCTGGAATGTTGGATCTAGAGTTTTATTGCATCTACGGGAATGGCTGTTTGAATGAATGACCTCAAATATAACCTCTGGTGGTAGGGATCAACAGGTACTTTCCCGCTGTGTCGCTGGTCAAAGGAGGGGAAGATATGTTGTTGACCCAACAAAGCAAGTAGGGTGATTTTAAGTTGATGTGGTTCAAAACTCAGGTCAGTTAGATACTGTGGTTTAGTCATAGACTGACTGGGCTGCTGTTGCATGCAAAAATTATTTCAATTTTGGTTTTTCACTTTGTGAAAACTCAGAATTACACAGGGTTATTGAAACATTTTAATCTAAAAAAAAACCCAGCATAGCAACTAGGGATGTGCCACAACATTGAGATTATTATTTTTGGCTGGACCACGGAGGGGAGGTCAGCCCTAGAAATTCTGTCCGTAAGTGAGTGAGTGAGTGAGTGAGAGAGGAAGATACAGTAGGGTCGATATGGCGAAAAAGGTCATCATGATAAACATTTCATATTGATCGATACAGATGATTATCTACTTAAAAAGTCAAATCATTATTTCTTTTAGGTTTGAAGCTGGTTTTTGTCCATGGGTAAAAGATGGAGAAATCAATCTGGTAACTGTAGTTTAAGGTATTATTTATGGTCAAAACATAAAAACATTATCCATACAGCAGAAATGTTAATTTTGGCTTAGCGGCATATCAAACTCTTTCTGCAGAGGTTTTAAAACTTTTCTTTTTAAGAGTTTTCGCTGACAATGCAAACAGAATAAATAAATAAGATAAAAATGTAAATTGTGATTAGTTTATTCTGAAAATATTTTACACCCACAGAATATAATTTCTGCCATTTCTAGATCAAAACAAAAACAAAGGACAGACTTTGATGATGTGAATGAGCAACGAAAGTTACTTAGTGCATGTAAACGTAAAGCCCTCTGAGGCAAATTCTGATTTGTGATGGGCTTTATTAATTGACTTGACTTGACTTGACTTGACTTGACTTGACTTGACTTGACTTGACTTGACTTGACTTGATTTGATGTAACCATGCAGTCAGTCACACCCTCCTAAACTGAAATCTTCCTACAGTGGAACAAGTATACTTCTCTGGAAATCAAATCTGATGAGAGGAATATCATTATTTTCATTATTTTTATTAAATCAAAAGGCTTATCAAAGCATCATGCTGTAAATGTAGTTTTAACATTGCCATGTAATCATCTAAAGCGAAGGGAATCTGATTTGTGTTTCAAATCTGATATTTCAAGCTTATTTTCCACACTTTGGCTCAAGTGAGCAGAATTAGTGTGGTGTAGTGGTGCAAATCTTTCTGGCTGCATCTATGTTGGGTATTACAGGCACTAGGCAGGCATGCATCCTTCTACAGAGGAGACTTTTATCTCACTCTTTAAATCAGCAGCCTGGTTTATCTTTTGTTTGACTCTGAATTATACAAACTGTGATTTCCATGCAGCTTGTGTGCAGTGTTTTGGCCAGCAGGCATTTGAGGAGATTGATGCTCACCTGCACTGCTAGTTGGTTAAACTCTGTTGCCATATTTATTTATTTACCGCTCACAGCTTATGACTTAGCATCACAAAGACTAGAAAATATTTCCACATTACCACAAATGTGGCTTGTAATACATTTGTAACCACATATAAGATTGACTGATATAAAGTTTGAAATTACTGGTTTTCTGACGATACTGTAGGGCAAAAAGCTTTCTGTGGATTATGAACATCGTGTTATTTTGGGGTAGCAAGGTGGCTAAATGGTTAGCACTGTTGCCTCACAGCAAGACTGTCCTGTGTCCAAATCTCAGAGTGCAGTTTGTATGTTCCCCCCGTCTTCACATGGATTTTTTCCAGGTGCTGGACTGACAATCTGTTCATGATATTTCGCAGCCTTTGTCCCAGTGCATGTTGGATTCACTCCATGCCACCTGTGAACCTCAATAAGTGGGTGTAGAGAATGCATGAATGAACAATTAATTTCTCTGTACACCACCTGATTAACAAGCTCCTTTAGCGAATACAATTTCAAAATGAAGAATTTGTTTCTTACTGTTCCTTAAAAGACCTTTATTGCATCCCTTTTTTGTCTTTGGATGTCTGGTCTGCTCAGTTTAGTTGGGCTATCAATCTCCATCAGGACACTTTGTCCACTCGTTTCATTGAAAATGCTGCATACTTAATGGGCATTATTTGAAGACTAAAGGGTTGCATTGCTCTAAGTGGGCAAGATAGAAATAAATGAAGTGAAAACACCATTATCTGGAGGAAGAGATTAAAATGCTTATAGGCTGTTAGGCCCAAAATAAAGCAGGGAAAAAAACACTTTATGTGACTTTATTTCTTTCTGTATGCATTTAGTAATGGTGCACATAAACTGATTATTTCTTTAATCCTTTCAGGATTAGGGCTCTTTTAAGACTTGACTGTTTGTGATTATACCCCACGCAGTCAGCTCTGCCTGGCTCAGCCCAGAACATGTGTTTAAACACTTCATTGAGAGTTTCCATGGTCGCTCTGGCTTCCAAGATGAACTGCAATTCTGGCTTTTTTAATGTCCTCCAATAAAAATTCACAGTAGTCCATTTATCTCAAATGCTGGTGTGTGTGATGGGTGCCACAGTGCCACAGTGCTGCGGTGAGATCCAGGGAAGGGTTGTTTTTTTTTTCCTTTTTTTTCTCCATAACAATACTTTCAATACTTCCCAGGTGCCCTAGAAATTTCTGCATCATGCACACCAAGAGACAACATGTTAGTGGCCCCACACACACACACACACACACACACACACACACACACACACACACACACACACACACAGATAATTCTCTCCATTTCATTTTTTACTGTCTTCCTCTGCCCACGTTCCTTGCATCACCATATTCATGTTCATTGATTTGGCAATATTAACATGATGTCTGTAATAGAAAAAAAAATCAAAGCTATATAATAAAACTAGTCCAGTGATGTAAGTCTGATCAATACTGTCGAGACAGTGGGATCACAGACAGCCCTAAAACTAAACAGCTTTAATGGTGTTTTGGGAGAAATAACATCTAAGGGCACTTTGCCTCTGACATATGGGTATTATTCAAGGTTATTACACTGTGTCATCACAGTCATCACAAATCACTTTTATCCACTGAATAAACTTTAAGACATGCAACACATTAGAAATGAGAGCATGGAGCCTTTTTCTGTTATGCATCAGTGAATCACAAAGGTTTATATACTGCATATGGATTCCCCCACGTGCTTGCAAAGGTAACAAGAAGTTAGCACTTTGTTATGCAATTAAAGTGGCACCAAATATATTTTTTCCATTGTGAGATAAATAATAGGGTAAATGAGCATTGCTGTGCAGCGGGTGAAATAAGGAAAAATCAATATGACTATTATAATTCAGGGAATGAGCATTATTTAGAGGAAGGAATGGATATAAGTCATCTACCCTCAGGGACCAAAGCCAGATGATATCATTGAGAGCCTGTTGACGTCAAGCATCAGCCTCAGCAATATAAAAGCAGGGTAAGTAGCGTGAACTGCCAGAGTTCATTTGTATAGTGTTTTTCTGTTGACATTATTCAAATAAGGGAACTTACAAGCGTGCAATGTAGTGCTCCCCTTTCCTACAAATCACTTTTAAAAAAAAATACATTTTGACGTATTATTATTATTATTATTATTATTATTATTATTATCATTATGTCAGTTACTCACTGCTGAGTGCATTTCATCTCTGAAATGTTGCCTATTGAAGCATTGAGATAACCACAGCATGCAGCCTGGTCAAGTTGACCAAAGCCAGGCAATGATGTTTAGTCTTCCACATAATCCACATTACACATCTCTCATACAATGACAATAAGCTTTTTCAATTTCACCGAACATGGAGGGTCATACTGACTCGATTTAACCATGGTGGCAATCTGATGGGGCAGACACATAGAAGAGTAGTTATTGAATTGTTTGGTATCTGGTTTCTGCAATAGATGCAAGTGATAAATTATTGTGTGAAACAGGCCTTGACATTGGTGCCATGGCTTTGATTAATAGTCTTTTTATGTATTACCACAATACAATTCAATGATATATATGTTTAAAAAACAGTTGCTAATGTTACTGTATGATTAAAAAAAAGGAAGATGCAAGGTTGCCCTGTGCAGCTGTTGTCCAATGATACCAATTCTGTGATAAATGCCAAAGGGCAGAGAGGGCAGAGGGGAAATATGTAAGTACACTATGTGTGTTATTCACTCAGAGCATGAGCTCCATTTGTACCAAGTAATTTGTCTACCCGTCCTCACTCATGCACAATATAATAAAAATCACTCTTGAGTTTTGCCTCATCTCACCGCTTTGTAGCACCTAATTTTACAGGTCCGTCATTTTCCTAAGAATTTTCCTGAAAAGCATAATGTAATTGAGTACTAATTGTGTGTAAAAACGAAGACAGTATTTAATTGGTACACTTTCAATTAATTAATTCCAGTTAATTGCAAGTGTAACCCAGAAACTCTTTTAGTCAGTGCACAGCAGGTCAACTGAATATGAATATATCAAATGTTAACGCTGGCTACAGGAAAGCATATGCCACTAACAAAGTAAGCAATGAATGGGCTTGATAAAAGCAGGTATTGCTCTTTGAATGAACATTTGCTTATCAACTAAATTCTAACTAATTCTGTATCAAAACTTTCTGTCTCTCCCCTACATCAAGTAACAATTTGTGTACTTTTCTCAGAAAATGCCCTAAAAAATTGCAGGAAAATGATTCAGTCCAAGTGAGGTGCTTAAACTAAAATTATAGGTGAAAACAATGGTACAAATTGTTGATGCTAACTATAGGATTCAGTTTCATAACATGTTTACTATTGTGTTGTCCTGCATACAGCCTAAGAAATCTCTGATATATGCCCTTGTATTTGCAATTTGCATGTTTTCTACCTGCAGTTTTCACACAATGTTCAAAAGGAGGATAATAATCAGGGCAGGGAACACAGTAAGCTGTCTCTTGTTCTGAGACAATCATGATACTCTGGTGCTGATTTGTTTTGTATTGCAATTTTAAGGTAATGCTATTCCACAAGTATGTGATTCAATTTTAGTGTTTATTGTAATTTAGCTATTACTGCTTACTGAGCAATCGTTGATTTAAAGCAGCTGCCACAATTCTATTTTGTTGCACTATTTAAAAAAAGTAATATCTCATATAATTGTAGAGCTGAGTGCAGTGCATCTACTACTATCTAGGTCTAAACTATATAATGGTAGCAACAGAAAGTTTGCTGCTCTGACAGTAAGTCAGTAGACTCTGCAATAAGACCCCTGGTGCTTGGGTTTGTGCTGGCTGAATTTGAAGTTACTACAGAAGCTAACCAAAGGTCCTTGTCCTTGGACCATCTGCCATTGTCTGCTCTTTTGCTTTGGCTTTGTTTTTCTTGAAAGTAAAACACACTAATAATGGACTACCACAATAAAAGTGATAACTTGATAACTTTTCACCTCTGCATAGACTAAAATGATGCAGCTGAATTTGAATTATGTTTGTTCAGGCATTTAAAAAAAGATTAAGAAATCAGAAAGTTAATTGATTTTTTTCACACCACTAAAGAAATGCTGCTGAAATGTTCTTGTCTGTCAAGTTTCAAGTTTCTTGCCAGAGTCTCAGGGGAATTATCCTTGATATATCATGTCTCTGATCTTCGCATACTGTACTACACCCTCAGATCTTGGCATGGGTTTGTGGTTTTAGCCTCACATTACTACAGTTCACTGTGCTTATATCTGGAATTAGTAGCTAAGCCTACCTAAGAGGTGCCCACCTGCCTGCTTAAAGCATATTACACTGCACACCTTTGCTCTGTCATCATCCACCTACCCACCAAACCCACAACCACCCCAACACATTCTCAAACACTTACTCAAAAGCTTAAACACACACAGGCTTAAAGTGTACAAAATCTAACACACACACACACACACACACACACACACACACACACACACACACACACACACACACATATGAGTGTGCACAAAAACTAACACCCACACACACACACACACACACACACACACACACACACACACACACACACACACACACACACATGAGTGTGCACACGCACTTCACTCAACAGCTACATTCCAGGTGGGTTACCTAATTTAATTTTCTGCATCTAGTGGCTTGGGTCTGCTCTGCCCTTGACCCTGTTGCCGCTGGTCACCACCCCCTGCCAAGGGGCCTGCCTGACTGGCATATTTATAACTAGGCAGGACAGAGACAACAACACTCACACCGAGTGCTAAAAAAAACACAGACCCCAAATCTGGGCATCTGCCAGTCATCGTTCCATTTTCAATAATTACACAAAATCAACACATACGAGCAAAGATAGCCACTCTGTTGACAGGCTAATGGAGGAGGAGGGCTGCAGGTTAAACAGAATAAAATGCGGCTCCAGCTGGGAAGAGAGTTTTGTGATGTTGTTGACACATCTAAACATATCAACTCTATGATTTTAGTCACATGAGTCATGTCCTTATGTGAAACACTGAAAGCATACAAGTGTTCTTACATAGAGCCCCCTCATAAACAGCGAATGCATTTCTAAATGTAAAATACGGAAATACAACACATCCTCCCAATGAGTTT
This sequence comes from Plectropomus leopardus, assembly GCF_026936395.1. Classification (NCBI taxonomy): domain Eukaryota; kingdom Metazoa; phylum Chordata; class Actinopteri; order Perciformes; family Serranidae; genus Plectropomus; species Plectropomus leopardus. The sequence goes on along the minus strand of NC_142179.1, from coordinate 14,654,720 downwards.
TTATTGTTTTCACAGTGAAAACCAGGTCAGTCTAACTTGTTCAGGTTTCGACGTCCTTGTCGATGTGATCGTATTACATCAACAATGTGAAACACCGACACGACTAATCCTCCTACACCCCATCCCAAACTTTTGTATCTGACCATAAGGTTATAGTCATGACAGGTACTGAAGTGCACAGCATTAGCTCTCACAGTGTATGCAAAATCCCTGTCATATCGGCTGCCCACACACCAAGCGGGGCCTACTGCACCTGTCAGATAACATCTGTTCATCTGTCCTCTGTCGTTCTGTGTGCTCTCTCTCTCTCTCTCTCTCTCTCTCTCTCTCTCTCTCTCTCTCTCTCTCTCTCTCTCCCTCTCTCTCTCTCTCAGTTACCCTCATGAGTACATCTGAATTTGATTTTCATCACTGCAACTGCTTTAACTTCTACATTTTTATTCTTCTACCATTATCCAAAAACATGATCCAGGCTATTAAAACATTTGTGACACACCCCCCGTTTGTTCTCTCCATATGCAGGCTACTCAACATGAGTAGGTCTTTCACTAAACTAAATAATGCAGTGTGATGTGATATGATAATTGCTCTGTTTCAACAACCTGCGTGGAGGCTTGCAAGAGTGTCCAGACGTAAAATGCTGATAATTAAATCCCCGCAACAGCAGGACCGGACCCCACAAAAACAACAGTTGCTTCACAAGAGTTTTATATGAATTGCTCCCTTAGTTATTTCCTGCAGTCTGCAGAACTACATTATTTTTCCTCATTAGGTACATTGCATTTTATGGTTATAATGGTTGCTCTGAAGCACCATTTTCATAATACGTGACTTTCAACTTTGTGAAGTCTCTGTTCTGTGGTACCAGAAGTATGTTAATACTGTAGCCTTGCCATTGGTTTCATCAGCCTTACCTTCCCAGTGAAAAAAGGGATTTTCAACACTTCATGAGAAATGGGCAGCAATACATTTAGATGGCTTAAAATATTGCACTAGTCCATGTGTCCTTGATCTATCTTGCACAACACTCTGGGAGACACAGCTGGCATTCAGTTATAAAATTATATATACATTTAGCTTTTATACCACATTTATCCACTGCATTGAAATCGGGAAACATACTGATATAAAAGTGTATCAGTTTCTACAACTCATGCAATGGGAGAAGGTGCATACTTGTTATCCTCCATTATGGGCATACTTACTATTTATACTGCTGCTGAGCGACTTTTGTATTTCAATAGACATTACTTTCATACTTTTTGCTCTGATGAAGGATCACATACAGAGCTGGCCCTGACCTCCCTGAGGCCCGAGGCAAAATTCTCCTACCTGACCTGAGAGCTATGTAAACCTTTGCCATTGCCACACAATCACAGTACCTTTTACTTCACTATATTATTTGACAGCTTTAGTTACTAGTTACCTTTAAGATTGCAATTTTTATATCTTATGGAAAGGGAAAATTCTATTTTTTAGATGAACAAACTACTTTAAAAATGTTCTTGGATTAGCTGAAAAATATATTGTCACAAAGCTATAATGTGAAAAGTTTTGTTTTTAGAGATCCATCTCTCTCACATGACAGCTACATTATGAATACATGGTGATCTTGTTTAATATAATGGTATAAAGGCTAGTTAAAATGAGCTCAACCTTAATTATCTGCAGCAGTAAAATGCAGCACATAAATATGCAAAAATATTAACCCCAAAACGTCAGATGTAATAGTGAAACACTGACAAGGGCCACTTCACTGCACTCCAACTATTTTCAGCTTGAGTACTTCAAGTACATTTTGCTGATCTTCATACTTTTACTGATAATAAAAATAGTAATAATAGTAATAATAATAATAATAATAATAATAATAATAATAATAATAATAATAATAATAAATTGTTATTACCATATTATTATTATTATTATAATTAGGTGAAGCTTGGCTGGGGTGCCAAATGTGCTTGGCACTGTCAGCTGTGACAACTCATGTCAACCCACTGTGTGAGTTAATGTACATGCTGCCTTGACGGCCATATTTAAAAGTTGACCTTGTGACCCCTGACATTTAGGATTGACCCTCAGGGGTAATACAGGAGCACCTTGCAACCAGACTGAAAAGTCAGGGGTCAGCAGAGGCGCCAGTAATGTAAGGATGTGACTACAATGAAGACTGAGTGGTACAAAGCTGAGGAAAGCAGTTTGGTATATATATTTGTTCTTCTTTATCATGACTCAAATATAATATATGATGGAGCGTAATACTGATTAATAGCACAAACAACTCTTTTAACCTACACATTTTGTTAATTTGCATGTGTATGTGCCATGACTAGTTTGTAGACTGTGAGCTGGAAGTTCTCACCAACCTCTGATAAAATAGTATTAAATAAAAGTGAGAGGCTAATATAAAAGAATTTATTGCAATCTAATGTGTGTGTGTGTGTGTGTGTGTGTGTGTGTGTGTGTGTGTGTGTGTGTGTGTGTGTGTGCCTAAGTGTGTGCACTGTATCTGTGTTTGAATGAGAGAATATGCACATACTTGTGTGTGTGTGTGTGTGTGTGTGCGTGTGTGTGTGCAGGGGAAAAAGCAGGATAGAGGACAGCACGGAGACACAGAGAGAGGCAGAAGCTAGAAAGGTCATTTGCATGATCTTTGGAAATATTGCCATAGCCTCAGGCTTTTACTAAGAATACTGAGCTTAGAGAAACAGACTTATTTCCCATACTGTGTTCACTCTGCCAATTCCAGATTAATAAATGCACTTCCATGGTGCATTAAAACAACCACATAAGGCAGAACTTTCACAATTAGCTCTGCCTTTTTCCTTAATTAATGTTATACAGTAACACTTCAGGATAATGACATTTAATAAGATCCACTAAGAATATGACTCCAGATGCATAATTTGGACAGGATTACCATAACCGATTCATTTTAATTTTTTATTATGAACTTACATTGCCCTCTGTGAGGACTAATTCTCAGTGCTACAAATGGTGTATAAATTACAATATTACTATATAAAGAGTATCATTTTAATATGAAATACTGTATGCATGTTACTTTGCTTCTTGTTTGTATCATAGAACAGATCAAATAGTAGATAAATATATTTTATCTTTAGAATTAATATGAACAGCCAAATGAATATTTGACTGTTGGTTCATTCAGACACTTTTGTGCTGAAAGAAGAAGCTCCGCTCTGTTTGTCTGTCTCACTGCGCTGCTGTCAGACCATCAGCTGTTTGATTTATGATAATGAAACGCTGCTCGGTTGTCAAATAATTGGCTGCATTCTACAGTCTAAGTCGTTCCTTGTATTACATGATTGTTCAGCTCTTCTGCTGTCGCAGTGTTATGGTGTGAAATTTGCATTGTTGTCATGAGAGTGTAAGACTTACAGAGAAAGCATGTGTCACATGGCAGGGGGGTGAGAGTTGGCAAGCCTGAAATATATGTTAAAATGCAGAACAATACACATACCGTTAGACAGAGTCACACAACGGAGTGGAGCTGCTTTCTCTGGAGCTGATAATAGACACATCCTCCCTCTGCAGCTCCAGTTGAACAGGGGGATGCACATCCCTGTGTGACCAGTGGAGGCTGTGCTGCCTGCAGCTGCTATCAGAGCCAAGCTCCGCTGATACCGATAGTTTGTGAATCGTTCTCGCGCCACTGATAAACCAACTGAGAATTTTGTCTTTGTCAGCAGCACCCAGTTCAACACTGTAACACATAATATTCACTTCAGTTTCAATCAGTGGCTGATTTTCTTCCTCTCTTCATAACAGCAGTGGCGCTTGTTCAGACACTGTGACACGAATCAGTTAATAACATTTAAAACTGATAGAACAACCACAGATGGCTTTTTTAGCTGTCTATCTTGCTATTCTTCCACCATGCTGCCAAGTTACACTGCTTAGAGAGAATGAGGAATAACATGACTGTAATACAGGACCGTCAGCTTCTGTCAGCGTGTCCTCTGTTTCCAGGCCAATTTACTTTGAAAGAACAATGGCTAATAGGGAAACAGCTGCGTCACATCTCAGTCACACTAACCGGTGTGGTACCAAGTCTATCACTCACTCACCCACGGAAAACTCCATGTAAAGCTCTACGACCACATGCTGTGGTCCAGCTGAAAATGGAGCCCAGTGACATAAGTTGAATTACATCATACTCAATGGTTGTGTAACAGTACAACCAAATATATATATATATATGTGTGTGTGTGTGTGTGTGTGTGTGTGTGTATGTATGTTCCTTAGTTGATGTGAGGGTCTAAGGACAGAGGGATGTCATATGCTGCAAAGCCCTCTGAGGCAAATTGTGATTTGTGATAATGGGCTTTATACATAAAATTGACTTGACAATATTGTTTTTGTTAAAGCTAAATTTGATGACTTGATGAAAATAACTGTCATTTTTTGCTGAAACTGTCACTATATTCTGACAGAAGTACCAGACAGATAATTTGTGAAAAGCAAACATGTCATTCCTCCAACCCCTGTAACTAATGGCATTTGCAAGAATTGACCATGATGCACCGAAAACAACCAATCAGAGCCATGGAGTCTCTAACGCAGCTGTCAGTCATGTCAGTCACTGCTAGTGAATTGTACTCAAACTGTCAAATTAGGCAGCGCTGATCCAATATGAATCAAGATTCTGTCACTGCATTACCTATTTCTCATCTTAAATGTTTTCAGATTCAGTGTATTTCAGTGTACTGTTTAGCTGTAAAATGAGAGAGTTTTGCTCTTGCCAGTGGCCGGTGTTTTGTTTAGTGTGACTGTTTCAGACATTGCAGCTGAGTCACAAAAGTTCTCATTCTACAGCTAAACAGTACACTAAAATATGCTTCTGAAAACATTTGAGATGAGAAATAAGTAATGCAGAGACAGAATCTTGATTAATGTTTGATCAGTGCTACCTAACCTAAAAAGTGCTTTGGAGACTCCTAAGCTCCGACTGGTTGGTTTTGTTTATGTAGAGTAAGGTCTTACAAAAGTATACAGAGGATTATGATTTAATTTTTTTTCAAATATTGTTGCTCATTTAGTGCTGTGTGAGAATAGTGACAGTTTAAGAAACTATGACAATGTTATTCTTTATAAAAGCTTCCAGCTTCAGCTTTAAATAAGTGGGAGAACTTAGTTCTAATATGACTGATGGTCATCACTTAGCTTTTAGAATAACAGTAGAATATGCTTTTATGTTTATATGTCATAAAATGTAAAAATATTGCTTAAGCTGCAGACATTCTGTACATTCGTGCTGGCAATTATAATCTTAGCCTCAGACTTATTTTAATTCTCTTGATATTTAGAGACTGAACATTTAAAATGTTAACTAATATTAATGAAAAGATGGACAGTATCTCAAGCTGTCTGCTAATCTAAACTCATACTCTGCATTCTTGTTTGAAATACAGTATGATGCTATCAGGAGCAAAAGTCATAGTCCACCTGAAGACACATTTGCAGAGATGACGGGCTTCCGAGAAATCGTGAAAGAATGACGTGAAATATTGTCCAAGGAGGAAAATCTTGAATTAAGAATCAGATTAAAGTTATGGCCAACTTCATGAATAATGCAGCCGACGTTTATTTCCCAGGAAGTCAACTGTAAGACACAGTCCTCTGGCCAAGTCTCCCCTCTCTCAGTGCTCTCTACATTTCATCCACACCAGTAATGATGGATGGCATTTTAAAGTAAACTAATTAAGCCAGAAAAAGAAAATGAATTGTGATGATATTTCATCGCATCAACATCGTAATGGCGTGAGTGTCAAGACTATTTCTTGCCATCAAAAAATTAAAAGCATAAATCATAAACATTATGGAGGCAAAAAAAAAATAAGACTGGGCTTGAAAGTTATTGTTTAAACAGGATGACAAAATCATTAGAATCGAATTTATGACCCCAGGGCAAAGACTTTTCTATGATCTACTGTTGGCATGTCAGTGTAATATCCCTGTCATCGCTTTTGCCTCATTCATTCAATGGGCACTGGCAGGAAATACTTTCATTTCTATGGCACACTTACTCTGAGTGGAACGAACTGCTCGGGAAATGACCAAGGCTTTCTCCCCACTGGCAAAGCTGGCAAACTGGTTTTCTCAAGTTTCACAGCAATACACCACAATTATAACTCATCTATTTTGTGAGGGAGGAAGTAGATAGACGTGCAGGATGTCATTCTATCTCTGGTATCTGATTTCTGCATTGAAAAGATGTCCGTGATAGTTAAATTATGTTACTGTAGAAATAACTTGACGTTTTTTTGCTAGCTCACACCGCTGAGGTTTATTTAACAATGCTTTTTAATACCAGAACTGTGTGATTATCAACTTCATAAGTGGAAAAACAACTCTCTGATCAACACTTTAAATGGATGTCATTGGAAATCAACACTTCTGACAGTGGAAAATGTGCCATGTAAATTTTATTGCAACCTTTTGGCACTTGACAAACTAATTTATTTGTATCCAGTTTTGTGTGTTTGTTTGTTACAAACCAGCCACCCACTTTTCATGCTCTAACCAGAGTTCTGTTGGTTGCGCAGTGAAACTTTTGGGTCACATCTCCCTGTGAAATTAGCTGTCACTTCAAATGAGGAAATCTTCATTTCCGCATGTGTGAATACTAACTGTAACATATCAGATGTGGTGTGAAACACTGTGTGAAAACCTGCTGTTTTCCTCGCTCTTCGTAGCATCTGACTTCCTACACACAACACTGAAAACAATCCATCCTACTGTAGTTCACATCTCACAGGGATGTTTTTTTCTCCTTTTAGTTAAGATTTGAAAATGAGACAACAATATCTGACACATAAGCTTGAGCCACAAGACATACAGGCATGCAATCCTTAGTCTCAGTCGTCACCTTCCACCATCACCTCTTTCAATCTCTGTCTCATTTCCCTTGAAGTTGATATTTTGTAGTGGCGTCACATCTTCCCGTAATCCTCCTCTGGATTGGCTGCAGCCCCTCATCTCTCAGCCCTGAAGGTCAACATGTGAGAGGCATCAGTAAAATAAAATGACCTGCGTAAAACACGTTGCAGTAACCTCCACCCGAGCTGAGGGTAACCTACCTTGGATTTATAGAAGGACGGGCAAAGAGACAGAGAAGACTTTGTCATCAAAGGCTGATCTTTGATTTAAAAACTGTTACAAACATCTTTAAAAACTATGTCAGACGATTTCCCTTAAATGTCCAGTGTGTAGGATTAAGGGAGATATATTGGCAGAAATTGAATATAATATTATTCATTTGTTTTCTTTGATGTATAAAGAATAGTTGTGTTTTCATTACCTTACAATGGGCTGCAGGAAGCAGGTCCTCATCCACAGAGTCTGTCATGTTGCACCACCATGTTTCTACAGTAGACCAGAACAAACAAACACTTGCTCTACATTGGGCCATTTGCATTTTAGCATCAGCCACCTTAGATAGCAGCCTCTCCACAATGAGAGCATCAGAAAAACACTGATTTTGAAACTGCTTCATACAGTGTTATACCAGTTTAAATCGCAAGGTCCATTTGTTCTGGAGAGGAAGAGACCTCTGTGGGTAATTCAGCTCTCAATTACAACCTCCTGTCTGGATCTTAGGTTATCGCTGTAAAAAAGGTGAATATGCATTATCAGGTGCTGGGCTACCAGCCAATCATGCCAACAGCACTGAAAAACACTGATTTGTAATGTGAATGTATTTTGCCAGTTTTTTTTTTTTTGTTTGTTTTAATCACGGGTTCACTTCTTTCGTAGACAAGGAGACCTCTGAGGATAATCTGGCACCCTGTAAAAACATCCTTAAAAATGAACACTGAAGGAATTCTAACCAGGAGAAGTTTGAGCTGGTTGTAATTTGTAATCTGCACTGCCAGATACCACTAAATCTGCCTAAATCCTCACTCAAACCTCTTCCCACAACCACGTCACCCCCATCCTCCTGAACCTCCACTGGCTCCCCATCCCTCACCACATCCAGTACAAACTGCTCCTCCTGACTGCCCCACTCTTATCTTGCTGACCTGCTCCACCCGCACACTCCCTCCCGTAACCTCCGCTATTAAAAAAAAAAAGAAGATTTTTGGTAAAGAAAGGACGATGGATGTTGTCCAAATTTGTCCCGTTTTATTCACACTGAGAAGGGATTTAAATAAGTCATTTTTTAGCCTGAGACCTTTCAAGGGTTGAGGCAGTTTTTAATTTGGTGAAAATTCTGCCACTCATTCATAATTCTGTAACTCAGATCTGTGACCTTCTGTTTTCTCTAAGGCAACTAAAACATTTTATTTTGATAGATATTGATCAAACATAGCTCAGTGGAAAGATACATTGCGCCTGCTTTGACAGAGACAAGGTGTTTCAAATAAATATGTTTTGTGCTGATAAATCTGCTGTATAAAACAATGTGCCGATGTCTTTGTTCAGAAATCTCTTTTCTTTTTCTCCAGCCAACATTTTCTATTTTATTTCCATTTCCCCTCTCTGTAATTATTTCAATCTTTCTCTCTGAACTTGTTCTCGAAACATGTCAGAGCTGTCATAAATCATAAATCCTGACCTTGAATTCAGTTCCAACTTTCTAACCCAGTAACACTGTGACATTCCACAGTGTGACTGAGACCCTGAAAATGTATTCAGCTTATCAGTTATTTCTGGCACAAGCAGCCACCCCCCAACTCCCTCTCAATAAATACGGGGTTGACTAAGTTGATATGCCTCTGAGGCATTTTAAATATTCCCCCAAAAATATCTATTCATAAAGCAGGCAACATAATTGGGTGATTTATGACCTTTTCACACCACTGGAGCGATTAACTGAAGACATCATTCAGAGCTGTCAGTCAAACTGATTGTTCACATGGAAACGAAACACCAATAAGGGAGCCAGCTGACTTGAGAATGACGCCTTCAAAAGCCTTTCACTGAAGTGGCCTCTTCAAGACTGTCAGTTAGGTTGTTATTATGTAAAGATAAAACTTCTTCGATCGGTAAGCTACACCAGAAAGAGGACTAGAATCAAAAGCACAGGTAAATCTGTGCACATTCATGTTGCCGTCTCAAGGGTGACATGGTTTCAGTTGAACGCGATCTCGTCCCGGTGCCCTCCTCTCTGCTGGTCACAGACCTTGACTATGTTCATAGCTTAATAGTTCATCTGGGACACATCTTCACATAAAGCTATCATTACCTCAGATTTAATGATCAGGCGCAGTGATTTGTCTTTATTGGTCTTTGTAGACACACACACCTGCATCTCCAGAGCCTTCCTTTGGTAATAACACCAGGAAGTGCAACTTGACACTAATTGGCTCATCATGTCAAGTGTATTCGTGCATAAAGCATTACTTCTTCGGATGCTTCAAAAAAGAGGATTGCATCCTGGATGAGATTTCATGACTTTTGTGTTAATACAAATCAATTTCTAACTAATCTTCACTGTAACCCAGCACTATTATCATAGCAGAGACATACTGGCATTATAACTTTCCTAAATAAATCCAAGCTTTTTTTAAAAAAAAAAAAAGTTTGGCAATTTATCTTTCTATTTATATATGCCCCCTATATGTCAAGTATATAGTGTTTGTATTCTGTTAAATCAAATTCTGCTGATCTTCATAACATCGCTTCAATTGGCTTATCAGGAGGCCCCTCTCCCCCCCTTTGGTCCTCAGGGCTTGCTGGCTCTCAGTCTAATTACCAGAGATAATGGAGGGTGAAGCTAAATGGCGCTGATGGGGTCCAGCAGAAGGTTATTAGGTGTCCTCATTAGTGCCCGACTGAAGTGAAAGAAGGTTTAAGGTCTTATTCTGATCCTGATGGATGGTGTTCCTCTCCGTCTGTCTTTAGAGGGGGTGATTCCACAGTGTGGACGGCCAGGCAGAGGCAAGGATAGGGAGATACATAAAGAGGTGAGAGAGTGTGTATTTGTGTGTGTGTGTAACCTACATGGTAATGGTGCATTCACTTTGACACATGATTGTACCTGAGTTGAAAGGTGTATGTTCATATGCTGTATTCGATACAGTGGCAGCTCAGCACTGTATGTAATGTTGCAATAGTCATAAGTCTGCCATAAACATTGTGTTTTGGTCAGACGGATATTTAAACTTTTAAAGTTAATCTTGCAAAGAGTGCTGCAGGGATGGAAATTATTTGTTGGCTAACATGTAAGTTAGCATCGCCCTGGCTCCCTTGACAAAAAGACTATAGAATTTTTTTATTGGATCTTTGATTTTTGCAAAAAATAAGTTCTGTGGTTCATAAAACCAAGTTTTGGTTCAGCAAGATAATATGCACAAAAGAACACCACATTGAAAGTATTTGTGATGCACAAATGCAATTGCCAGAACCAGGGTCACATGTTGTTCGTGTTGTCTGTAAAGGTTAAGTCTCATTTAGCTGCTTGTTAGATACAGTCTTTTTTAGACTAAAAAGGCTTCACATTTTATGATAGGGGTATTTAAGGACATATTTTATGTTGCAGAAAAACAACATTAAGTTTCTGAAGCTTGTGTTAAACACAGACCTTATTGCGGGAATCTAACCAAAACCCATGAAAAATTGATGTTTGATGTTGATGTGTTTGATGACATCTGATTGTATGACATTTTTGTGCTATTATCAACAACATACTATACTTTGACTTTTTGTAGTATATTGATGACATACTATGCTTTGACTTTTTCATGCATTTTTTAGCATTATTTTTTACAAAATGCTGTAATACAACTTTCAACTGTATTGTGACCCTATGCTTTTTGTGCCATTTTGGACAAAATACAATTTTTCTTTGCGCCATTTTGGGTGACATAATGTAGTTTGACCTTTTTGATGCTCTTTTCAAAGACATACTGTAATATGGCTTTTTGTGCAATTCTTGATGACATACTATAGTTTGAATTTTTATGGTATATAAGATGACAAACCATACTGTTAAATTATTGTGCTGTTTTCAAAGACATACATTACTGTGTGAGGGAGCTCCAGACACTCCCTCACCAGTCAGGTGAAAAGTTCCCTTTATTTGAGTTCTGTTGAGTTATTTGTTTCAGTTATGTGGTATCTGTGTATTTACTAAGCTTAGGATCCAATTTGGTTGATTAATACATTTGCTTCACTTAATATGTTTGTTGTTTGTTGTGATATCTAATCATTTTCTTTGATGGGGTCAACTTCCTGGTTAAATTATTGAGCTATTGTTGAGCTCAAAGACATACTGGACTGTGATTTTTTTGTACTATTTCGGGCCAAATTCTGTAAGATAACTATTTCATGCCATTTTGAACTACATACATTAGACTTTTAAATGTTATTGTGGATGACATGCAAAACTATGACTTTTGCTATTTTTAAATTTTTTTTCATTTTTTATGTGCTACTTTTGATAACGAATTTTGCCACAACTTTTTCATGCTGTATTTGACAATATACGATGACTCTTTTTGTTGTATTTTTAACAACATGACTTTTATGAAAACTGCAGCACATGTGAATGCAGCAGCCTGTAGTTGGTCAAATCCTTGCTACTCTTGTGCTCTATTTTGCTCTATTTTTCTATTTTTTCTACAGAATGGCCCCTTCTGCTGAAGCACGACTTTTCTATGATAGAGAAGCACTTAACAATCAGGAAAAATTGTGTGGGGCTTGGACTGAATGCAGCAGACTGTGAGAGGATCCCCACAAATGGCTAAGATGTAGCACGATCAAGGACAGATGTAATTTCATTTTTTAAACAAAGTTTAAAAAACTTTTTTTTGCTATTTTGGATGACATTTACAGTGATTTTTTTGTGTGGTATTTTTGACAATATACTATATTTTGACTATTTTATACTTTTTTGGTCAACAAACTATACTATATCTTTTTTGGTGCAGTTTTTAATGACTTGCTATCCTATACTTTTTAATGCTATTTTTGTTCACTTATTATAATTTGACATTTGTAGGTAATTTTTGATAATGTGCTATACTATGACATTTTTGTGATATTTTCAAGATAACTATGAGATAACTTTCCTTCGGATGGCAAATAATACCATGCCTTTTTCGAATTAAAAACTATACAATTACTTTCTTAAAGGCTATTTTGACCACACACTTTACTATGACTTTTTAATGGATTTTTAAAAGAACAATTCTACGATGACTTCTTGCCATGGGACTACACACTATGCTATGACTTTTTAAGCTATTTTTGACAACATAAATGGGACTTTTTTTATGCTGTTTTGAGTGACAGAATGACTTTTTTGTTGTTGCAATTTAAAAAAAAAAACTAATATATGATGATATTTTTAATGCTGTTTTGGACGACATACTTACTATGACTATGATATGCTATTTTTGACGACATGCTATACTTCTTTTGGGTATTGTTAACAGCATACTATTATATGGATTTGTATGCTATTCTGGATGAAATACCACACTATGTTATTTTGAATGACTTACTAGACTGTGACATTTTTGCGCTACTTTTGAAAACAAACTATACTACAACTTTTTCCATGCTATTTTTGGACAATATATCATACTCTGATTATTTTGCTCTATTTTCGACAACATACAAGTGCAACCCAGGTTAAAACTCCAGTAGCCTCGTAGCCACTCCCCGACCACGCCCAGGTTTGGAATACCCGGATGAGGCGATGGGTGAGGGCGGATCATTTCCTCTGTTCCCTGATGACACCAGGTTGTTTCGGCGTAGTCGGACCTGAACACACAACTTTCTCCACACATATACGTACCCTCTCACCCTTGTCCAGTGGTGAGTCACATCTACATGATTCGTAAAGGTTCTCGACAGTTAAGCTGCTTATCAGATCATGTATTGTGTGTTCGTTTGCTAATGTGCCCCGCTAGCTTAGCGCCTAGCGGTTAGCATCGTATAGTGTGTTTGTGCAATTGTTAATGAATACCGCTAGCTTAGCGGTTAGCATTGAAATGTGTATGCTAAGTTGCTATTGAGTCCCGCTAGCTTAGCGGTTAGCATCGTACTGTGTTGCTATGAGCAAAAGCTACTGTTTACTTCAGCTACCACTGTTTATTTTGCATTGTGCTATTTTCATGTTGGTTAGCAGCTGTTGGCCTAGCAGTTAACATCAAAGTTGATCATGCATTGATTGATTTGTATGCTAGTGACTAGCCACTGTTAGCTGCACAGTAGGCATCAGTGTGGAATCCTACTCAACCTGTGAATGAGTAAATTTTGAGTTAGGTCACTGTAACCTGAGTATCGCTGCACCTAACCATTATTTTATTAATAGATTAATCAATTGATTATTTTTTTTAGATTAATTGATTACTCTAGTGATTTTTTTTTTACTGATCTCTCATTTTTTTATTACTCAATTAATATAACAATGAATTTAATGAAAATTATTTTTTAAAACTTGTCATTTATATTCCAATATTTTAAACAATCATCTTCAGTCATGACAGAGTGTACACTGCAGGGCAATATTCCCCAACAAAAAATAGCCCAGTCTTATCTGGTAATTTGTGTTTTACAGTCTCATACAAAGTCTCAACAAAATAAAATTAATGCAAGAGCTTGTTCCATTCAAGTAAAAGTAATGTAGTGCAAGCTACAACAACAATGTAGAATACAAGTCACTTTTAGGAGGAGTAACAATACAGTAACTCTTTGTTACAGTAACAAACCTCAAATAGTAGGTTTGTTACTAGTAGTAGTAGTCCAACAAAACATCTTGCAGTAAAATTAGTGCAATTTGAATAACACAATAACTTTTCTCTAACAGAAATAATAATAACCAGTACATTCTTTGTGCATCAAAATAGTCCAGCCCTAACTGGGCCTTAGGGCATATTGCTGCCTGCTGATATGAGTGCTGTATTTTCATATTTATAAGCACATATTCCACTCATTTATGAAGTTATACAAGCTCCTGCACAGCTGACAACCCTGTCCTGTAAATGTTTCAAAATAAGCAAATCAGCTACTGATGGCAGCTCAGATGCACCTCACAAGCGCTGTTCAGACGGGCAGTGTACATGCTCTCATTTGATAACATGAGTGTGGAAACAAAAAACAACACGCTCGGCACTGCTCATGTTCTCCCGACGCACTGTGTGAAACGGTGCGACGCTTCGACGCTTGTCACGTTAATCAACGTGTTTATGTAATCGATTATGTGAGTGCATCGCCCAAGCCATAACCCGAGTACATGTATATTTTGATGCTAACCTTGACTTAAAGGTGCCTTTGCTTGTGATGAACACGATTTTGATATGATGATTGATACGGCTTTGATGTTGTGCAACAAGAATTGAGATATTGATTGATTAATTATTCCCTATGACCTCTCTAGGTCAGTTTTTTTTGGATTGGACTGTTGATGATGGAGAGCTACCCACCCAACACCGGAGTCCCCTCCTCCCACAAAGTGTGGTAGGAACACATACTCTGGAACTTGAATGAACTGAACCGAACTGAACTGAACTGAACCGAACCGAACTGAACTGAACTGAACTTGAATGAACTGAAAAGAAAAAAAAATACAGAAGCAAACACATGCATACTGGGAGAAAATGAGCTGAACTCAAAGGCCTATATGTATTTTTGTTTGTATTTATGTTGGTTTATGTTGTGAGAATTTCTAATATAGATCATTTGAACTTACTTTGCCTCCTGTCTCTGTATTCACACACATTTGGCTCTGAACTACTTACTGGTTATCTTCTGTGTGGTCCTAGTCCATTTGAACATTTGTCACCCTTTTTTATACAATTTAGCTTAGCCTACTTCGCTTCACAATACTATTACATTAATATTCTATTTTCGATTTTTAACAACACACTATACTATTACAACTTTCGTGCTATTTTTGATGACATACTGAACAAGGAAATTTAAAAGGTATTATGGATAACATACTTTACTATGACATTTATGGGCTATTTTCAAGAACATTCTATACTATGACTTTTTATAGTGTTTTGGATAACATCCTGTTGTGTAACCTTTTCATGCAATTTTTGACATACTGTACTATGACTTTTTGCTCTATTTTCACCGACGTATACTGCTGCTTTTATCAGCAACATACTGTACTATGACATTTCTTTTTCAATTTTGTACGACTTTTTTAGTGCTGTTTTCAAGATACATTCTACCATGATTTTTTTTGGTTGCTATTTTGGATGGATACTACAAGATGACTTTTTCATGCTGTTTAGACAGCATCCTATGATATTTATTTTCTATGCTACTTTAAAGAAGACACGATACCATAATGATTTATTGCTGTTTTGGATGACATCCAAAATTATGATACTCAAAGGTATTTTTAATGAAAAACTATACAATGATTTACAATACAATATAGTACTTGACTAATATGACTTTTTTTATGCTGTTTTCTACAACATACTGTACGATGCTTTTTTAATCTTATTTGGACAAAACACTATACTATGACATTTTTTCTGCCATTTCAGATGAGATACAAAACTACGACTTTTGAAAGGTATTTTCAATGAAATACTACACAATGGCATTCTTTTATTTTAAACTACATACTTTATTATAACATTTGTGCTATTTTCCCAAACAGCATGCCTGCATGATTTTTTTTTGCTATTTTCACCAAAATACAATTATTTGACATATTTATGCAATTTTCAACGACAAACTATCTTAGTTTTTTATGCTATTTTGGACGACATAGTATATTATGACAATTTTGTCCAATTTTCAACAACAAATTTTACTATGACTTTTTTAATGTTTTTTTTTTTGGACAACATGCCATGACTTTTTTGTGCTATTTATAACCACATTCTATTCTACGACTTTTAATATGCTATTCTGGACAACATAGTATACCAGGACTTTTTTATGCTAGTTTGAATTAGAAAATTATGAAAACTACTCATGACTTCACCGCAACATTTTTGTGCAATTTTTGATAACATACTTTATTATGACTTTTTCATGCTATTTTGGACAACATACTTGGACTTTTTTTGGTCCATTTGCAACCACATACCATAATATGACTTTAATGTGCTATTTAGGACGACATGTTATACTATGACATTTGTTAATAGCATGACATTTTTATGCAGTTTGAGAAGAAACTATGATAACATAATATACTATGACTTTCTTATTGTGTTTTAGATCATACAATACAGTATTACATTTTTGTATTGTAAACTACATATTATGTGATAAGTATTGTTATTTTAAACGGCATACAATACCATGACTTTTTCATGCCACGTTGAACAACGTACTTAACTAAGACTTTTCATGCTATTTTCAATGACACACCATACTTTGACTTATTCATGGTATTTTTTATGACATACTGAACTAACATTTTTGTGCTATATTAAATTACATACAATACTATGACACTTTTGAGCTATTTTTAACAACATAATTCACTATGACATTTTTATGCTATTTTGGAGGACATATGTAACTATACCATGCCCTTTTTATGCTATTATCTGTGACTTACTGTTATATGACTTTTTTATTCAATTTCGAACTACATGCTATATTATGACATCTTTTCATCATTTGGACAACATACTGTACTTTGCTTTTATTTGTGATATATTCAAAGACTTACTGTTGTATGACTTTTTTATGCTATTACAGACGACATACTATACTATGATATGTTTGTGATTTTATGAACGACGCGATAGTATGACATTTTATGCATTATGACCTTTGCATGCAATTCTAAGCTATTGTGGAGTATACGATGATGCTATTGTATGTCATACAGTTGTATGACTATTTGTAGTATCACTTTTTTGTGCAGTTTTGAGTGGACAAACTATAGAAACTTTTTATGATATTTTGGACAACATACTATACTATGTCATTTTCATGCAATTTTGAATGGCATACTATAATATGACTTTCTTATGCTATCTTGGTATACGAATTATAGTATGACATTTTTATGCAATTTTGTACATTTTTTTTGCTTTGGACGATATACTATAGTATGTTTTTCATGCAATCTTGAATGAAATACTATAGTATGATTTTTTATGGTATTTTGAATGAAATACTGTAGAACCCTTTTTTGTGATATTTCTGAAAACATATTTGGTATGACATTTCATTAATATTTCTGACAAACGAAAGTATAATTTTTTTAATGCTATTTTGGTGTTGTTTTTAAAAGAAAAACGCAACACAGAAAAAGGAGGAAATATACTGTCATCTATTACCATGCTCGCTGCTCTTAGTAACTGCTGAGCACTGGTGTAAGCGGCCGCCATCTCCCCTCTCTCTTCTCCTGCTCCGTGTGTGTGACGCTGACATGATGAGAGGAGATGCTGCACGCAGTGTGAATTCAGGTGTAGTGTTTAGAAGTTATAGTTCCACTGTAACTCAAACGAAATTTTATTTTCAGCATAATTTTCTTACAATGCAAGTTGACATAAGAAAATAAGAGGGAAAAAAACAAAAGATATAAAATTGAAATTGATGTTGCTCTTGAAAATGACTTTCTTTTACATAATGAAATAATATACCATGTTGATAAAACGGCTGTAGACCTCATGCTTTGATCGAAATGCTTTACTATGACTTGTTTCAGCGTTCTCTAAAATGTTGTTTTAAGCAATTTTTTCAATGTGTCAAAATTTGAAATTTTTGGACATACTAAACTATTATGTTTTCAGGCGTTTTTTTTTCAGCATGCTATGTTATGATGGTTTGGCTATTTTTTCAACATGCTATACTTTGATGTGTTTTGCATGCTCTAATCTGTCGTTATCAGCTTTTTTGACGTGTCAAAATTTGACATTTTTTAACACTTTTTGTGTAAGTCCAGTTGGTGAGTCTGCATGTGTGGTCTGCTGGGAGCAGTGCTTGTTGTACAGTCTGTGGGGGGTGGATAGTGTCAACTCTTTGCTAAGTGAGCAAAGCAACGTGTCAATCGTTGACCTTGCTTCTAGAGAACAAACGTAACACTTACATGGCGTGACACTAATGTGACATTACACTTACATAACATTGAATACAATATAACAGATAGAATTTTTGTGTCACATACGTCTTTGAGTTGTGGAAACGCGTTGCTCTGCTCACTTAGGAAAGAGTTGAAACTATCCACCCTCCACAGTACAGTCTAACAGCAGCAGGAAGGAAGGACCTGTGGTACCGCTCCTTCACACACTTTGGATGGAGCAGTCTGTCACTGAAGGAGCTTTCCGGTGCAGTCAGAGTGTCATGCATAGGGTGGGAGTCATTCTCCAGTGATGGTCCTCCTTTCTCCAACCACCTTCACTGGATCAAGCCGGCATCTCAGGACAGAGCTGGCCTACCGTATCTGTCTGTCAAGCCTTATTCTGTCTGCAGTCGTGATGCTGCTGCCCCAGCAGACCACTCCATAGAAAATGGCTGATGCCGGATAATGTCAAAGACCTGACCCGAAAGACCTGAGTCTGCTGAGCAGGTAGAGTCTTCACTGGCCCTTTTTGTAAAGTGCAGTGGTGTTATCAGTCCAGTCCCATTTATTGTTCAGGTGAACACCCAGCTACTTGTAACAGTCCACTATCTCAATGTCCATTCCCTGGTTGTTCACCGCTGTAGGTGGGGCGTGCCTTGTTTTTCCCTACGTTGATCTTGAGGTGGTTTTGCCTGCACCAGTCCACAAAGTTATTGGTGAATTCTCTGTACTCTGTGTCGTCCTCATCTGTGATGAGGCTGACGAATGTAGAGTCGTCAAAGAACTTTTGCAGGTGACAATTCTTGGAAGTCTACATGACATCTGCAGTGTAGAGGATGAAGAGAAAAGGGGCCAAGATGGTTCCCTGAGCGGCCCCTATGCTGCAGACCAACATGTAAGACACAGTCTCGAGCCCTCACGTACTGTGGTTGGTTGGTAAGGTAGTCCAGTATCCAGGATGAGAGGTGGGGGTCCACCTCTGTCTGCTCCAGCTTGTCCCTCAGAAGCACAGGCTGTGTTTAAAGCACTGGAGAAATCAAGAACATGATTCTCACAGCACCCCCAGGCTTTCCCACGTGAGAGAGAGCTCTGTCAAGGAGGAAGATGGCTGTGTCATCCATGCCGATGCCAGGTTGGTAGGCAAACAGGAGTGGGTCCATCGAAGAGCTGACCCAGGGACGCAGATGGACAAGGACCAGCCTCTCCAGGGTTTTCATCAGATATGAGGTCAGTGCCACTGACCTGTAGTTGTTGAAGTCCGCCTGTTGTGATGACCCTTGTCTTCTGAACTGGGACCAAACAGGAAGTCTTCCAAAGCTGTGGCACTCTACCTAGCCTCAGCCTCAGGCTGAGATGAAGATTTGCTCAACTATCTCGGACAGCTGGTCTGTGCAGGACTTCAGGATCCTAGAGCCAATGCCATCCGGACCTGCGGACATCCTCGTCTTTGTCTTTCTCACTCCTGACCTGGAATGTTGAGATGAACAGCTGGGGGGGCTGGATGGTGAAGGGTGTGGCTGGGGTGGTTGAGGCTTTATGCAAAAGGAGCAGCAAGGCAATAGTATAGTATGTAGAAAAAGTCATCTTTTGACTGCTCCAAAAAATGGCTGAAAACCACATAAAATACCTAGTAGAGACACGTTATAGCATTCAAAGTGAAATAAAGTCCAAAAAAGGCCAAAAACCTCATAATTTAGCATGTCAAAAAAGGGCCAAAAAGACAATAGTATAGTATATAGGCGAAAAAAGTCAACATTTTGACTGCTCCTAAAATTGCCTTTGTAGAAAAATGTCAAAATATGCCATGTCCCAAAAACAGCTGAAACACCTCAAAACAGCATAAAATAGCGTGCTGACACACGCCATAGCAAAAAAACCCTTTCAAAAACGGCCAAAAACACCCAAATACTGCAGGTCCAAAAAATGACCGAAAAGGCAAGGCTATAGTATGGAAAAATGTCAAAATATGACACGTCCCAAAAACAGCTGAAAACACCTCAAAACAGCATAAAATAGCGTGCTAATACACGCCATAGCAAAGAAACTTTCAAAAACGGCCAAAAACACCCAAATACTGCACGTCCAAAAAATGACCGAAAAGGCAAGGCTATAGTATGGAAAAATGTCAAAATATGACACGTCCCAAAAACAGGTGAAAACACCTCAAAACAGCATAAAATAGCGTGCTAAGACACGCCATAGCAAAGAAACTTTCAAAAATGGTCAAAAAAACCAAATACGGCACGTCCAAAAAATGACAAAAAAGGCAAGGCTATAGTATGGAAAAATGTCAAAATATGACACGTCCCAAAAACAGCTGAAAACACCTCAAAACAGCATAAAATAGCGTGCTAAGACACGCCATAGCAAAGAAACTTTCAAAAACGGCCAAAAACACCCAAATACGGCACGTCCAAAAAATGACAAAAAAGGCAAGGCTATAGTATGGAAAAATGTCAAAATATGACACGTCCCAAAAACAGCTGAAAACACCTCAAAACAGCATAAAATAGCGTGCTAATACACGCCATAGCAAAGAAACTTTCAGAAATATTCAAAAACACCATAAAGTAGGATGTCCAAAAAATGACAAAAAAGGCAAGGCTATAGTATGGAAAAATGTCAAAATATGACACGTCCCAAAAACAGCTGAAAACACCTCAAAACAGCATAAAATAGCGTGCTAAGACACGCCATAGCAAAGAAACTTTCAAAAACGGCCAAAAACACCATAAAGTAGGATGTCCAAAAAATGACAAAAACGGCAAGGCTATAGTATGGAAAAATGTCAAAATATGACACGTCCCAAAAACAGTTGAAAACACTTCAAAACAGCATAAAATAGCGTGCTAAGACACGCCATAGCAAAGAAACTTTCAAAAATGGCCAAAAACACCCAAATACGGCACGTCCAAAAAATGACAAAAACGGCAAGGCTATAGTATGGAAAAATGTCAAAATATGACACGTCCCAAAAACAGCTGAAAACACCTCAAAACAGCATAAAATAGCGTGCTAATACACGCCATAGCAAAGAAACTTTCAGAAATATTCAAAAACACCATAAAGTAGGATGTCCAAAAAATGACAAAAAAGGCAAGGCTATAGTATGGAAAAATGTCAAAATATGACACGTCCCAAAAACAGCTGAAAACACCTCAAAACAGCATAAAATAGCGTGCTAAGACACGCCATAGCAAAGAAACTTTCAAAAATGGTCAGAAAAACCAAATACGGCACGTCCAAAAAATGACAAAAAAGGCAAGGCTATAGTATGGAAAAATGTCAAAATATGACACGTCCCAAAAACAGCTGAAAACACCTCAAAACAGCATAAAATAGCGTGCTAATACACGCCATAGCAAAGAAACTTTCAGAAATATTCAAAAACACCATAAAGTAGGATGTCCAAAAATGACAAAACGGCAAGGCTATAGTATGGAAAAATGTCAAAATATGACACGTCCCAAAAACAGCTGAAAACACCTCAAAACAGCATAAAATAGCGTGCTAATACACGCCATAGCAAAGAAACTTTCAAAAACGGCCAAAAACACCATAAAGTAGGATGTCCAAAAAATGACTAAAACGGCAAGGCTATAGTATGGAAAAATGTCAAAATATGACACGTCCCAAAAACAGCTGAAAACACCTCAAAACAGCATAAAATAGCATGCTAATACACACCATAGCAAAGAAACTTTCAAAAATGGCCAAAAACATCCAAATACGGCACGTCCAAAAAATGACAAAAACGGCAAGGCTATAGTATGGAAAAATGTCAAAATATGACACGTCCCAAAAACGGCTGAAAACACCTCAAAACAGCATAAAATAGCGTATAAAGACACGCCATAGTAAAGAAACTTTCAGAAATATTCAAAAACACCCAAATACTGCACGTCCAAAAAATGACAAAAACGGCAAGGCTATAGTATGGAAAAATGTCAAAATATGACACGTCCCAAAAACAGCTGAAAACACCTCAAAACAGCATAAAATAGCGTGCTAAGACACGCCATAGCAAAGAAACTTTCAGAAATATCCAAAAACACCCAAATACTGCACATCCAAAAAATGACAAAAACGGCAAGGCTATAGTATGGAAAAATGTCAAAATATGACACGTCCCAAAAACAGCTGAAAACACCTCAAAACAGCATAAAATAGCGTCCTAAGACACGCCATAGCAAAGAAACTTTCAGAAATATTCAAAAACACCCAAATACGGCACGTCCAAAAAATGACAAAAACGGCAAGGCTATAGTATGGAAAAATGTCAAAATATGACACGTCCCAAAAACAGCTGAAAACACCTCAAAACAGCATAAAATAGCGTGCTAAGACACGCCATAGCAAAGAAACTTTCAGAAATATCCAAAAACACCCAAATACTGCACGTCCAAAAAATGACAAAAACGGCAAGGCTATAGTATGGAAAAATGTCAAAATATGACACGTCCCAAAAACAGCTGAAAACACCTCAAAACAGCATAAAATAGCGTATAAAGACACGCCATAGTAAAGAAACTTTCAGAAATATTCAAAACACCCAAATACTGCACGTCCAAAAATGACAAAACGCAAGGCTATAGTATGGAAAAATGTCAAAATATGACACGTCCCAAAAACAGCTGAAAACACCTCAAAACAGCATAAAATAGCGTGCTAAGACACGCCATAGCAAAGAAACTTTCAGAAATATCCAAAACACCCAAATACTGCACGTCAAAAAATGACAAAAAGCAAGGCTATAGTATGGAAAAATGTCAAAATATGACACGTCCCAAAAACAGCTGAAAACACCTCAAAACAGCATAAAATAGCGTCCTAAGACACGCCATAGCAAAGAAACTTTCAGAAATATTCAAAAACACCCAAATACGGCACGTCCAAAAAATGACAAAAACAGCAAGGCTATAGTATGGAAAAATGTCAAAATATGACACGTCCCAAAAACAGCTGAAAACACCTCAAAACAGCATAAAATAGCGTGCTAAGACACGCCATAGCAAAGAAACTTTCAGAAATATTCAAAAACACCCAAATACTGCACGTCCAAAAAATGACAAAAACGGCAAGGCTATAGTATGGAAAAATGTCAAAATATGACACGTCCCAAAAACAGCTGAAAACACCTCAAAACAGCATAAAATAGCGTGCAAAGACACGCCATAGCAAAGAAACTTTCAGAAATATTCAAAAACACCCAAATACTGCACGTCCAAAAAATGACAAAAACGGCAAGGCAATAGTATGGAAAAATGTCAAAATATGACACGTCCCAAAAACAGCTGAAAACACCTCAAAACAGCATAAAATAGCGTGCTAAGACACGCCATAGCAAAGAAACTTTCAGAAATATCCAAACACACCCAAATACTGCACGTCAAAAAATGACAAAACGGCAAGGCTATAGTATGGAAAAATGTCAAAATATGACACGTCCCAAAAACAGCTGAAAACACCTCAAAACAGCATAAAATAGCGTGCTAAGACACGCCATAGCAAAGAAACTTTCAGAAATATACCAAAACACCCAAATACTGCACGTCAAAAAATGACAAAAACAGCAAGGCTATAGTATGGAAAAATGTCAAAATATGACACGTCCCAAAAACAGCTGAAAACACCTCAAAACAGCATAAAATAGCGTGCTAAGACACGCCATAGCAAAGAAACTTTCAGAAATATTCAAAACACCCAAATACTGCGTCCAAAAAATGACAAAACGGCAAGGCTATAGTATGGAAAAATGTCAAAATATGACACGTCCAAACAACAGCTGAAAACAACTCAAAACAGCATAAAATAGCGTGCTAATACACGCCATAGCAAAGAAACTTTCAGAAATATTCAAAAACACCCAAATACTGCACGTCCAAAAATGACAAAACGGCAAGGCTATAGTATGGAAAAATGTCAAAATATGACACGTCCCAAAACAGCTGAAAACACCTCAAAACAGCATAAAATAGCGTGCTAAGACACGCCATAGCAAAGAAAACTTTCAGAAATATTCAAAAACACCATAAAGTAGAAGGTCAAAAAAAGACCAAAAAGGCAAGGCTATAGTATGGAAAAATGTCAAAATATGACACGTCCCAAAAACAGCTGAAAACACCTCAAAACAGCATAAAATAGCGTGCTAAGACACGCCATAGCAAAG
This sequence comes from Plectropomus leopardus, assembly GCF_026936395.1. Taxonomy (NCBI): domain Eukaryota; kingdom Metazoa; phylum Chordata; class Actinopteri; order Perciformes; family Serranidae; genus Plectropomus; species Plectropomus leopardus. Next base: position 14,630,580 of record NC_142179.1, on the reverse strand, counting down.
AAACTTTCAGAAATATTCAAAACACCCAAATACTGCACGTCCAAAAAATGACAAAACGGCAAGGCTATAGTATGGAAAAATGTCAAAATATGACACGTCCAAAAACAGCTGAAAACACCTCAAAACAGCATAAAATAGTGTGCTAAGACACGCCATAGCAAAGAAACTTTCAGAAATATTCAAAAACACCATAAAGTAGGATGTCCAAAAAATGACAACAAGGCAAGGCTATAGTATGGAAAAATGTCAAAATATGACACGTCCCAAAAACAGCTGAAAACACCTCAAAACAGCATAAAATAGCGTATAAAGACACGCCATAGCAAAGAAACTTTCAGAAATATTCAAAACACCCAAATACTGCACGTCAAAAAATGACAAAAGCAGCAAGGCTATAGTATGGAAAAATGTCAAAATATGACACGTCCCAAAAACACCTGAAACCACCTCAAAACAGCATAAAATAGCGTGCTAAGACACGCCATAGCAAAGAAACTTTCAGAAATATTCAAAAACACCCAAATTCTGAACGTCCAAAAAATGACAAAAAGGCAAGGCTATAGTATGGAAAAATATCAAAATATGACACGTCCCAAAAACACCTGAAACCACCTCAAAACAGCATAAAATAGCGTGCTAAGACACGCCATAGCAAAGAAACTTTCAGAAATATTCAAAAACACCCAAATAGGATGTCAAAAATGACAAAAAAGCAAGGCTATAGTATGGAAAAATGTCAAAATATGACACGTCCCAAAAACAGCTGAAAACACCTCAAAACAGCATAAAATAGCGTGCTAATACACGCCATAGCAAAGAAACTTTCAAAAATGGCCAAAAACACCATAAAGTAGGATGTCCAAAAATGACAAAACGGCAAGGCTATAGTATGGAAAAATGTCAAAATATGACACGTCCCAAAAACAGCTGAAAACACCTCAAAACAGCATAAAATAGCGTGCTAATACACGCCATAGCAAAGAAACTTTCAGAAATATTCAAAAACACCATAAAGTAGGATGTCCAAAAAATGACAAAAACGGCAAGGCTATAGTATGGAAAAATGTCAAAATATGACACGTCCCAAAAACAGCTGAAAACACCTCAAAACAGCATAAAATAGCGTGCTAATACACGCCATAGCAAAGAAACTTTCAGAAATATTCAAAAACACCATAAAGTAGGACGTCCAAAAATGACAAAAACAGCAAGGCTATAGTATGGAAAAATGTCAAAATATGACACATCCCAAAAACAGCTGAAAACACCTCAAAACAGCATAAAATAGCGTGCTAAGACACGCCATAGCAAAGAAACTTTCAAAATATTCAAAACACCCAAATACTGCACATCCAAAAAATGACAAAAACGGCAAGGCTATAGTATGGAAAAATGTCAAAATATGACACGTCCCAAAAACAGCTGAAAACACCTCAAAACAGCATAAAATAGCGTGCTAAGACATGCCATAGCAAAGAAACTTTCAGAAATATTCAAAACACCCAAATACTGCACGTCCAAAAATGACAAAAACGGCAAGGCTATAGTATGGAAAAATGTCAAAATATGACACGTCCCAAAAACAGCTGAAAACACCTCAAAACAGCATAAAATAGCGTGCTAAGACACGCCATAGCAAAGAAACTTTCAGAAATATCCAAAAACACCCAAATACTGCACGTCCAAAAAATGACAAAAACGGCAAGGCTATAGTATGGAAAAATGTCAAAATATGACACGTCCCAAAAACAGCTGAAAACACCTCAAAACAGCATAAAATAGCATGCTAAGACACGCCATAGCAAAGAAACTTTCAGAAATATTCAAAAACACCCAAATACTGCATCCAAAAAAATGACAAAAGCAGCAAGGCTATAGTATGGAAAAATGTCAAAATATGACACGTCCCAAAAACAGCTGAAAACACCTCAAAACAGCATAAAATAGCGTGCTAAGACACGCCATAGCAAAGAAACTTTCAGAAATATTCAAAACACCCAAATACTGCACGTCCAAAAATGACAAAACGGCAAGGCTATAGTATGGAAAAATGTCAAAATATGACACGTCCCAAAAACAGCTGAAAACACCTCAAAACAGCATAAAATAGCATGCTAAGACACGCCATAGCAAAGAAACTTTCAGAAATATTCAAAAACACCCAAATACTGCATGTCCAAAAATGAAAAAAACAGCAAGGCTATAGTATGGAAAAATGTCAAAATATGACACGTCCCAAAAACAGCTGAAAACACCTCAAAACAGCATAAAATAGCGTGCTAAGACACGCCATAGCAAAGAAACTTTCAGAAATATTCAAAAACACCCAAATACTGCACGTCCAAAAAATGACAAAAACGGCAAGGCTATAGTATGGAAAAATGTCAAAATATGACACGTCCCAAAAACAGCTGAAAACACCTCAAAACAGCATAAAATAGCGTGCTAAGACACGCCATAGCAAAAGAAACTTTCAGAAATATTCAAAAACACCCAAATACTGCACGTCCAAAAAATGACAAAAAGGCAAGGCTATAGTATGGAAAAATGCCAAAATATGACACGTCACCAAAACAGCTGAAAACACCTCAAAACAGCATAAAATAGCGTGCTAAGACACGCCATAGCAAAGAAACTTTCAGAAATATCCAAAAACACCCAAATACTGCACATCCAAAAAATGACAAAAACGGCAAGGCTATAGTATGGAAAAATGTCAAAATATGACACGTCCAAAACAGCTGAAAACACCTCAAAACAGCATAAAATAGCGTGCTAAGACACGCCATAGCAAAGAAACTTTCAGAAATATTCAAAAACACCATAATACTGCACGTCAAAAAATGATAAAAACAGCAAGGCTATAGTATGGAAAAATGTCAAAATATGACACGTCCCAAAAACAGCTGAAAACACCTCAAAACAGCATAAAATAGCGTGCTAAGACACGCCATAGCAAAGAAACTTTCAGAAATATTCAAAAACACCCAAATACTGCACGTCCAAAAAATGACAAAAACGGCAAGGCTATAGTATGGAAAAATGTCAAAATATGACACGTCCCAAAAACAGCTGAAAACACCTCAAAACAGCATAAAATAGCGTGCTAAGACACGCCATAGCAAAGAAACTTTCAGACATATTCAAAAACACCCAAATACTGCACGTCAAAAAATGACAAAAACGGCAAGGCTATAGTATGGAAAAATGTCAAAATATGACACGTCCCAAAAACAGCTGAAAACACCTCAAAACAGCATAAAATAGCGTGCTAAGACACGCCATAGCAAAGAAACTTTCAGAAATATCCAAAAACACCCAAATACTGCACGTCCAAAAAATGACAAAAAGGCAAGGCTATAGTATGGAAAAATATCAAAATATGACACATCCCAAAAAAAGCTGAAAACACCTCAAAACAGCATAAAATAGCGTGCTAATACACGCCATAGCAAAGAAACTTTCAGAAATATTCAAAAACACCCAAATACTGCACGTCCAAAAAATGACAAAAACGGCAAGGCTATAGTATGGAAAAATGTCAAAATATGACACGTCCCAAAAACAGCTGAAAACACCTCAAAACAGCATAAAATAGCGTGCTAAGACACGCCATAGCAAAGAAACTTTCAGAAATATTCAAAAACACCCAAATACTGCACGTCAAAAATGACAAAACGGCAAGGCTATAGTATGGAAAAATGTCAAAATATGACACGTCCCAAAACAGCTGAAAACACCTCAAAACAGCATAAAATAGTGTGCTAAGACACGCCATAGCAAAGAAACTTTCAGAAATATTCAAAAACACCCAAATACTGCACGTCCAAAAAATGACAAAAACGGCAAGGCTATAGTATGGAAAAATGTCAAAATATGACACGTCCCAAAAACAGCTGAAAACACCTCAAAACAGCATAAAATAGCGTGCTAAGACACGCCATTGCAAAGAAACTTTCAGAAATATTCAAAAACAACCAAATACTGCACGACCAAAAAATGACAAAAACGGCAAGGCTATAGTATGGAAAAATGTCAAAATATGACACGTCCCAAAAACAGCTGAAAACACCTCAAAACAGCATAAAATAGCGTGCTAAGACACGCCATAGCAAAGAAACTTTCAGAAATATTCAAAAACACCATAAAGTAGGATGTCCAAAAAATGACAAAAAAGGCAAGGCTATAGTATGGAAAAATGTCAAAATATGACACGTCCCAAAAACAGCTGAAAACACCTCAAAACAGCATAAAATAGCGTGCTAAGACACGCCATAGCAAAGAAACTTTCAGAAATATTCAAAAACACCCAAATACTGCACGTCCAAAAATGACAAAACGGCAAGGCTATAGTATGGAAAATGTCAAAATATGACACGTCCCAAAAACAGCTGAAAACACCTCAAAACAGCATAAAATAGCGTGCTAAGACACGCCATAGCAAAGAAACTTTCAGAAATATTCAAAAACACCCAAATACTGCACGTCCAAAATGACAAAACGGCAAGGCTATAGTATGGAAAAATGTCAAAATATGACACGTCCCAAAAACAGCTGAAAACACCTCAAAACAGCATAAAATAGCGTGCTAAGACACGCCATAGCAAAGAAACTTTCAGAAATATTCAAAAACACCCAAATACTGCACGTCCAAAAAATGACAAAAACGGCAAGGCTATAGTATGGAAAAATGTCAAAATATGACACGTCCCAAAAACAGCTGAAAACACCTCAAAACAGCATAAAATAGCGTGCTAATACACGCCATAGCAAAGAAACTTTCAGAAATATTCAAAAACACCATAATACTGGGATGTCAAAAATGACAAAACGGCAAGGCTATAGTATGGAAAAATGTCAAAATATGACACGTCCCAAAAACAGCTGAAAACACCTCAAAACAGCATAAAATAGCGTGCTAATACACGCCATAGCAAAGAAACTTTCAGAAATATTCAAAAACACCCAAATACTGCACGTCAAAAAATGACAAAACGGCAAGGCTATAGTATGGAAAAATGTCAAAATATGACACGTCCCAAAAACAGCTGAAAACACCTCAAAACAGCATAAAATAGCGTGCTAAGACACGCCATAGCAAAGAAACTTTCAGAAATATTCAAAAACACCCAAATACTGCACGTCCAAAAAATGACAAAAACGGCAAGGCTATAGTATGGAAAAATGTCAAAATATGACACGTCCCAAAAACAGCTGAAAACACCTCAAAACAGCATAAAATAGCGTGCTAAGACACGCCATAGCAAAGAAAACTTTCAGAAATATTCAAAAACACCCAAATACTGCACGTCAAAAAATGACAAAACGGCAAGGCTATAGTATGGAAAAATGTCAAAATATGACACGTCCCAAAAACAGCTGAAAACACCTCAAAACAGCATAAAATAGCGTGCTAAGACACGCCATAGCAAAGAAACTTTCAGAAATATTCAAAAACACCCAAATACTGGATGTCAAAAAATGACAAAAGCAGCAAGGCTATAGTATGGAAAAATGTCAAAATATGACACGTCCCAAAAACAGCTGAAAACACCTCAAAACAGCATAAAATAGCGTGCTAATACACGCCATAGCAAAGAAACTTTCAGAAATATTCAAAAACACCATAAATAGGATGTCCAAAAATGACAAAACGGCAAGGCTATAGTATGGAAAAATGTCAAAATATGACACGTCCCAAAAACAGCTGAAAACACCTCAAAACAGCATAAAATAGCGTGCTAAGACACGCCATAGCAAAGAAAACTTTCAGAAATATTCAAAAACACCCAAATACTGCACGTCCAAAAATGACAAAACAACAAGGCTATAGTATGGAAAAATGTCAAAATATGACACGTCCCAAAAACAGCTGAAAACACCTCAAAACAGCATAAAATAGCGTGCTAAGACACGCCATAGCAAAGAAACTTTCAGAAATATTCAAAAACACCCAAATACTGCACGTCAAAAAATGACAAAACGGCAAGGCTATAGTATGGAAAAATGTCAAAATATGACACGTCCCAAAAACAGCTGAAAACACCTCAAAACAGCATAAAATAGCGTGCTAAGACACGCCATAGCAAAGAAACTTTCAGAAATATTCAAAACACCCAAATACTGCACGTCCAAAAAATGACAAAAACGGCAAGGCTATAGTATGGAAAAATGTCAAAATATGACACGTCCCAAAAACAGCTGAAAACACCTCAAAACAGCATAAAATAGCGTGCTAAGACACGCCATAGCAAAGAAACTTTCAGAAATATTCAAAACACCCAAATACTGCACGTCAAAAAATGACAAAACGGCAAGGCTATAGTATGGAAAAATGTCAAAATATGACACGTCCCAAAAACGGCTGAAAACACCTCAAAACAGCATAAAATAGCGTGTTAAGACACGCCATAGCAAAGAAACTTTCAGAAATATTCAAAAACACCATAAAGTAGGATGTCCAAAAATGACAAAAGCGGCAAGGCTATAGTATGGAAAATGTCAAAATATGACACGTCCCAAAAACAGCTGAAAACACCTCAAAACAGCATAAAATAGCATGCTAATACACGCCATAGCAAAGAAACTTTCAGAAATATTCAAAAACACCCAAATAATGCCGGACGAAAAAATCACAGAAACGGCAAGGCTATAGTATGGAAAAATGTCAAAATATGACACGTCCCAAAAACAGCTGAAAACACCTCAAAACAGCATAAAATAGCGTGCTAATACACGCCATAGCAAAGAAACTTTCAGAAATATTCAAAAACACCCAAATACTGCACGTCCAAAAAATGACAAAAACGGCAAGGCTATAGTATGGAAAAATGTCAAAATATGACACGTCCCAAAAACAGCTGAAAACACCTCAAAACAGCATAAAATAGCGTGCTAAGACACGCCATAGCAAAGAAACTTTCAGAAATATTCAAAAACACCCAAATACTGGATGTCCAAAAATGACAAAACGGCAAGGTTATAGTATGGAAAAATGTCAAAATATGACACGTCCCAAAAACAGCTGAAAACACCTCAAAACAGCATAAAATAGCGTCCTAAGACACGCCATAGCAAAGAAACTTTCAGAAATATACAAAAACACCCAAATACTGGATGTCAAAAAATGACAAAAACGGCAAGGCTATAGTATGGAAAAATGTCAAAATATGACACGTCCCCAAAACAGCTGAAAACACCTCAAAACAGCATAAAATAGCATGCTAAGACACGCCATAGCAAAGAAACTTTCAGAAATATTCAAAAACACCCAAATACTGCACGTCAAAAAATGACAAAACGGCAAGGCTATAGTATGGAAAAATGTCAAAATATGACACGTCCCAAAAACAGCTGAAAACACCTCAAAACAGCATAAAATAGCGTGCTAATACACGCCATAGCAAAGAAACTTTCAGAAATATTCAAAAACACCCAAATACTGCACGTCCAAAAAATGACAAAAACGGCAAGGCTATAGTATGGAAAAATGTCAAAATATGACACGTCCCCAAAACAGCTGAAAACACCTCAAAACAGCATAAAATAGCGTGCTAAGACACGCCATAGCAAAGAAACTTTCAGAAATATTCAAAAACACCCAAATACTGCGTCCAAAAAAATGACACAAACGGCAAGGCTATAGTATGGAAAAATGTCAAAATATGACACGTCCCAAAAACAGCTGAAAACACCTCAAAACAGCATAAAATAGCGTGCTAAGACACGCCATAGCAAAGAAACTTTCAGAAATATTCAAAACACCCAAATACTGGATGTCAAAAATGACAAAAAGCAGCAAGGCTATAGTATGGAAAAATGTCAAAATATGACACGTCCCAAAAACAGCTGAAAACACCTCAAAACAGCATAAAATAGCGTGCTAAGACACGCCATAGCAAAGAAACTTTCAAAAATCCAAAAACACCATAAAGTAGGATGTCCAAAAAATGACAAAAACGGCAAGGCTATAGTATGGAAAAATGTCAAAATATGACACGTCCCAAAAACAGCTGAAAACACCTCAAAACAGCATAAAATAGCGTGCTAAGACACGCCATATAGCAAAGAAACTTTCAGAAATATTCAAAAACACCATAAAATGGGATGTCAAAAAATGACAAAAGCAGCAAGGCTATAGTATGGAAAAATGTCAAAATATGACACGTCCCAAAAACAGCTGAAAACACCTCAAAACAGCATAAAATAGCGTGCTAAGACACGCCATAGCAAAGAAAACTTTCAGAAATATTCAAAAACACCCAAATACTGCACGTCAAAAAATGACAAAACGGCAAAGGCTATAGTATGGAAAAATGTCAAAATATGACACGTCCCAAAAACAGCTGAAAACACCTCAAAACAGCATAAAATAGCGTGCTAAGACACGCCATAGCAAAGAAACTTTCAGAAATATTCAAAACACCCAAATACTGCATGTCCAAAAATGACAAAAAAGCAGCAAGGCTATAGTATGGAAAAATGTCAAAATATGACACGTCCCAAAAACAGCTGAAAACACCTCAAAACAGCATAAAATAGCGTGCTAAGACACGCCATAGCAAAGAAACTTTCAGAAATATCCAAAAACACCCAAATACTGCACGTCCAAAAAATGACAAAAACGGCAAGGCTATAGTATGGAAAAATGTCAAAATATGACACGTCCCAAAAACAGCTGAAAACACCTCAAAACAGCATAAAATAGCGTGCTAAGACACGCCATAGCAAAGAAACTTTCAGAAATATTCAAAAACACCATAAAGTGGGATGTCAAAAAATGACAAAACGGCAAGGCTATAGTATGGAAAAATGTCAAAATATGACACGTCCCAAAAACAGCTGAAAACACCTCAAAACAGCATAAAATAGCGTGCTAAGACACGCCATAGCAAAGAAACTTTCAGAAATATTCAAAAACACCATAAAGTAGGATGTCCAAAAATGACAAAAGCGGCAAGGCTATAGTATGGAAAAATGTCAAAATATGACACGTCCCAAAAACAGCTGAAACCACCTCAAAACAGCATAAAATAGCGTGCTAATACACGCCATAGCAAAGAAACTTTCAGAAATATTAAAAAACACCCAAATACTGCACGTTCAAAAAATGACAAAAACGGCAAGGCTATAGTATGGAAAAATGTCAAAATATGACACGTCCCAAAAACAGCTGAAAACACCTCAAAACAGCATAAAATAGCGTGCTAAGACACGCCATAGCAAAGAAACTTTCAGAAATATTCAAAAACACCCAAATACTAGGATGTCCAAAAATGATAAAAACAGCAAGGCTATAGTATGGAAAAATGTCAAAATATGACACGTCCCAAAAACAGCTGAAAACACCTCAAAACAGCATAAAATAGCGTGCTAAGACACGCCATAGCAAAGAAACTTTCAGAAATATTCAAAAACACCCAAATACTGCACGTCCAAAAAATGACAAAAACGGCAAGGCTATAGTATGGAAAAATGTCAAAATATGACACGTCCCAAAAACAGCTGAAAACACCTCAAAACAGCATAAAATAGCGTGCTAAGACACGCCATAGCAAAGAAACTTTCAGAAATATTCAAAAACACCTTAAAATGGGATGTTGAAAAAATGACCAAAAAGGCAAGGCTATAGTATGGAAAAATGTCAAAATATGACACGTCCCCAAAAGAGCTGAAAACACCTCAAAACAGCATAAAATAGTGTGTTAGGGCACGCCATAGCAAAGAAACTTTCAGAAATATTCAAAAACACCATAAAGTAGGATGTCCAAAAAATGACAAAAAGGCAAGGCTATAGTATGGAAAAATGTCAAAATATGACACGTCCCAAAAACAGCTGAAAACACCTCAAAACAGCATAAAATAGCGTGCTAAGACACGCCATAGCAAAGAAACTTTCAAAAACGGCCAAAAACACCAAAAAACAGGATGTCCAAAAAATGACAAAAACGGCAAGGCTATAGTATGGAAAAATGTCAAAATATGACACGTCCCAAAAACAGCTGAAAACACCTCAAAACAGCATAAAATAGCGTGCTAATACACGCCATAGCAAAGAAACTTTCAAAAATGGCCAAAAACACCCAAATACGGCACGTCCAAAAAATGACAAAAACGGCAAGGCTATAGTATGGAAAAATGTCAAAATATGACACGTCCCAAAAACAGCTGAAAACACCTCAAAACAGCATAAAATAGCGTGCTAAGACACGCCATAGCAAAGAAACTTTCAGAAATATTCAAAAACACCCAAATACTGCCGTCAAAAATGACAAAACGGCAAGGCTATAGTATGGAAAAATGTCAAAATATGGCACGTCCCCAAAACAGCTGAAACCACCTCAAAACAGCATAAAATAGCGTGCTAAGACACGCCATAGCAAAGAAACTTTCAGAAATATTCAAAAATACCCAAATGCTTAACGTCCAAAAAATGACAAAAACGGCAAGGCTATAGTATGGAAAAATGTCAAAATATGACACGTCCCAAAAACAGCTGAAAACACCTCAAAACAGCATAAAATAGCATGCTAAGACACGCCATAGCAAAGAAACTTTCAGAAATATTCAAAAACACCATAAAGTAGGATGTCCAAAAAATGACAAAAAAGGCAAGGCTATAGTATGGAAAAATGTCAAAATATGACACGTCCCAAAAACAGCTGAAAACACCTCAAAACAGCATAAAATAGTGTGCTAATACACGCCATAGCAAAGAAACTTTCAGAAATATTCAAAAACACCATAAAGTAGGATGTCCAAAAAATGACAAAAACGGCAAGGCTATAGTATGGAAAAATGTCAAAATATGACACGTCCCAAAAACAGCTGAAAACACCTCAAAACAGCATAAAATAGCGTGCTAAGACACGCCATAGCAAAGAAACTTTCAAAAATATTCAAAAACACCATAATACTGGGATGTCCAAAAAATGACAAAACAGCAAGGCTATAGTATGGAAAATGTCAAAATATGACACGTCCCAAAAACAGCTGAAAACACCTCAAAACGGCATAAAATAGCGTGCTAAGACACGCCATAGCAAAGAAAACTTTCAGAAATATTCAAAAACACCCAAAGTACGGATGTCCAAAAAATGACAAAACGGCAAGGCTATAGTATGGAAAAATGTCAAAATATGACACGTCCCAAAACAGCTGAAAACACCTCAAAACAGCATAAAATAGCGTGCTAAGACGCGCCATAGCAAAGAAACTTTCAGAAATATTCAAAAACACCCAAATACTGCCGTCAAAAATGACAAAACGGCAAGGCTATAGTATGGAAAAATGTCAAAATATGACACGTCCCAAAAACAGCTGAAAACACCTCAAAACAGCATAAAATAGCGTGCTAATACACGCCATAGCAAAGAAACTTTCAGAAATATTCAAAAACACCCAAATACTGGATGTCAAAAAATGACAAAACGGCAAGGCTATAGTATGGAAAAATGTCAAAATATGACACGTCCCAAAAACAGCTGAAAACACCTCAAAACAGCATAAAATAGCGTGCTAAGACACGCCATAGCAAAGAAACTTTCGAGAAATATTCAAAAACACCAAATACTGGGATGTCCAAAAATGACAAAAGCAGCAAGGCTATAGTATGGAAAAATGTCAAAATATGACACGTCCCAAAAACAGCTGAAAACACCTCAAAACAGCATAAAATAGCGTGCTAATACACATATAGCAAAGAAACTTTCAGAAATATTCAAAAACACCCAAATACTGGATGTCCAAAAATGACAAAAACGGCAAGGCTATAGTATGGAAAAATGTCAAAATATGACACGTCCCAAAAACAGCTGAAAACACCTCAAAACAGCATAAAATAGCGTGCTAATACACGGCATAGCAAAGAAAACTTTCAGAAATATTCAAAAACACCCATAATACTGATGTCAAAAATGACAAAAACGGCAAGGCTATACTATGGAAAAATGTCAAAATATGACACGTCCCAAAAACAGCTGAAAACACCTCAAAACAGCATAAAATAGTGTGCTAAGACACGCCATAGCAAAGAAACTTTCAGAAATATTCAAAAACACCCAAATACTGGATGTCCAAAAAAATGACAAAAGCGGCAAGGCTATAGTATGGAAAAATGTCAAAATATGACACGTCCCAAAAACAGCTGAAAACACCTCAAAACAGCATAAAATAGCGTGCTAAGACACGCCATAGCAAAGAAACTTTCAAAAATATTCAAAAACACCATAAATGGGATGTCAAAAAATGACAAAAAGCAGCAAGGCTATAGTATGGAAAAATGTCAAAATATGACACGTCCCAAACACAGCTGAAAACACCTCAAAACAGCATAAAATAGCGTGCTAATACACGCCATAGCAAAGAAACTTTCAGAAATATTCAAAAACACCATAAAGTAGGATGTCCAAAAAATGACAAAAACGGCAAGGCTATAGTATGGAAAAATGTCAAAATATGACACGTCCCAAAAACAGCTGAAAACACCTCAAAACAGCATAAAATAGCGTGCTAAGACACGCCATATAGCAAAGAAACTTTCAAAATATTCAAAAACACCATAAATAGGATGTCCAAAAAATGACAAAAGCAGCAAGGCTATAGTATGGAAAAATGTCAAAATATGACACGTCCCAAAAAACAGCTGAAAACACCTCAAAACAGCATAAAATAGCGTGCTAAGACATGCCATAGCAAAGAAACTTTCAGAAATATTCAAAAACACCCAAATACTGCACGTCCAAAAAATGACAAAAACGGCAAGGCGATAGTAAGGAAAAATGTCAAAACATGACACGTCCCAAAAACAGCTGAAAACACCTCAAAACAGCATAAAATAGCGTGCTAAGACACGCCATAGCAAAGAAACTTTCAGAAATATTCAAAACACCCAAATACTGCACGTCAAAAAATGACAAAAGCAGCAAGGCTATAGTATGGAAAAATGTCAAAATATGACACGTCCCAAAAACAGCTGAAAACACCTCAAAACAGCATAAAATAAGCGTGCTAAGACACGCCATAGCAAAGAAACTTTCAGAAATATTCAAAAACACCCAAATACTGCACGTCCAAAAAATGACAAAAACGGCAAGGCTATAGTATGGAAAAATGTCAAAATATGACACGTCCCAAAAACAGCTGAAAACACCTCAAAACAGCATAAAATAGCGTGCTAAGACACGCCATAGCAAAGAAACTTTCAAAAATATTCAAAAACACCATAATACTGGGATGTCAAAAAATGACAAAAAGGCAAGGCTATAGTATGGAAAAATGTCAAAATATGACACGTCCCAAAAACAGCTGAAAACACCTCAAAACAGCATAAAATAGCGTGCTAAGACATGCCATAGCAAAGAAACTTTCAAAAACGGCCAAAAACACCATAAAGTAGGATGTCCAAAAAATGACAAAAAGCAGCAAGGCTATAGTATGGAAAAATGTCAAAATATGACACGTCCCAAAAACAGCTCAAAACACCTCAAAACAGCATAAAATAGCGTGCTAATACACGCCATAGCAAAGAAACTTTCAAAATATTCAAAAACACCCAAATAGGACGTCAAAAAATGACAAAAAAGGCAAGGCTATAGTATGGAAAAATGTCAAAATATGACACGTCCCAAAAACAGCTGAAAACACCTCAAAACAGCATAAAATAGCGTGCTAAGACACGCCATAGCAAAGAAACTTTCAGAAATATTCAAAAACACCCAAATACTGCACGTCCAAAAAATGACAAAAACGGCAAGGCTATAGTATGGAAAAATGTCAAAATATGACACGTCCCAAAAAACAGCTGAAAACACCTCAAAACAGCATAAAATAGCGTGCTAAGACATGCCATAGCAAAGAAACTTTCAGAAATATTCAAAAACACCCAAATACTGCACGTCCAAAAAATGACAAAAACGGCAAGGCTATAGTATGGAAAAATGTCAAAATATGACACGTCCCAAAAACAGCTGAAAACACCTCAAAACAGCATAAAATAAGCGTGCTAAGACACGCCATAGCAAAGAAACTTTCAGAAATATTCAAAAACACCATAATAGTAGGATGTCCAAAAATGACAAAACGGCAAGGCTATAGTATGGAAAAATGTCAAAATATGACACGTCCCAAAAACAGCTGAAAACACCTCAAAACAGCATAAAATAGCGTGCAAATACACGCCATAGCAAAGAAACTTTCAGAAATATTCAAAAACACCATAAAGTAGGATGTCCAAAAAATGACAAAAAAGGCAAGGCTATAGTATGGAAAAATGTCAAAATATGACACGTCCCAAAAACAGCTGAAAACACCTCAAAACAGCATAAAATAGCGTGCTAATACACGCCATAGCAAAGAAACTTTCAGAAATATTCAAAAACACCCAAATACTGCATGTCCAAAAATGACAAAAGGCAAGGCTATAGTATGGAAAAACATAAAAATATGACACGTCCCAAAAACGGCTGAAAACACCTCAAAACAACATAAAATAGCATGCTAAGACACGCCATAGCAACAAAACTTTCAGAAATATTCAAAAACGCCCAAATGCTGAACATCCAAAAAATGATAAAAACAGCAAGGCTATAGTATGGAAAAATGTCAAAATATGACACGTCCCAAAAACAGCTGAAAACACCTCAAAACAGCATAAAATAGCGTGCTAAGACACGCCATAGCAAAGAAACTTTCAGAAATATTCAAAAACACCCAAATACGGCACGTCCAAAAATGACAAAAAGCAGCAAGGCTATAGTATGGAAAAATGTCAAAATATGACACGTCCCAAAAACAGCTGAAAACACCTCAAAACAGCATAAAATAAGCGTGCTAATACACGCCATAGCAAAGAAACTTTCAGAAATATTCAAAAACACCATAAAGTGGGATGTCAAAAAATGACGAAAACGGCAAGGCTATAGTATGGAAAAATGTCAAAATATGACACGTCCCAAAAACAGCTGAAAACACCTCAAAACAGCATAAAATAGCGTGCTAATACACGCCATAGCAAAGAAACTTTCAAAAATATCCAAAAACACCATAAAGTGGGATGTCCAAAAAATGACAAAACGGCAAGGCTATAGTATGGAAAAATGTCAAAATATGACCTGTCCCAAAAACGGCTGAAAACACCTCAAAACAGCCTAAAATAGCGTGCTAAAACACGCCAAAGCAAAGAAACTTTCAGAAATTTTCAAAAACACCCAAATACTGCACGTCCAAAAAATGATAAAAACAGCAAGGCTATAGTATGGAAAAATGTCAAAATATGACACGTCCCAAAAACAGCTGAAAACACCTCAAAACAGCATAAAATAGCGTGCTAATACACGCCATTGCAAAGAAACTTTCAGAAATATTCAAAAACACCCAAATACTGCACGTCAAAAATGACAAAAAGCAGCAAGGCTATAGTATGGAAAAATGTCAAAATATGACACGTCCCAAAAACAGCTGAAAACACCTCAAAACAGCATAAAATAGCATGCTAAGACACGCCATAGCAAAGAAACTATCAGAAATATTCAAAAACACCCAAATACTGCACGTCAAAAAATGACAAAAGCAGCAAGGCTATAGTATGGAAAAATGTCAAAATATGACACGTCCCAAAAACAGCTGAAAACACCTCAAAACAGCATAAAATAGCGTGCTAAGACACGCCATAGCAAAGAAACTTTCAGAAATATTCAAAAACACCATAAAGTAGGATGTCCAAAAAATGACAAAAAAGGCAAGGCTATAGTATGGAAAAATGTCAAAATATGACACGTCCCAAAAACAGCTGAAAACACCTCAAAACAGCATAAAATAGCGTGCTAATACACGCCATAGCAAAGAAACTTTCAAAATATTCAAAAACACCATAAAGTGGGATGTCAAAAAATGACAAAACGGCAAGGCTATAGTATGGAAAAATGTCAAAATATGACACGTCCCAAAAACAGCTGAAAACACCTCAAAACAGCATAAAATAAGCGTGCTAATACACGCCATAGCAAAGAAACTTTCAAAATATTCCAAAAACACCATAAAGTAGGATGTCCAAAAATGACAAAAAGCGGCAAGGCTATAGTATGGAAAAATGTCAAAATATGACACGTCCCAAAAACAGCTGAAAACACCTCAAAACAGCATAAAATAGCATGCTAATACACGCCATAGCAAAGAAACTTTCAGAAATATTCAAAAACACCCAAATACTGCACGTCCAAAAAATGATAAAAACAGCAAGGCTATAGTATGGAAAAATGTCAAAATATGACACGTCCCAAAAACAGCTGAAAACACCTCAAAACAGCATAAAATAGCGTGCTAAGACACGCCATAGCAAAGAAACTTTCAGAAATATTCAAAAACACCCAAATACTGCACGTCCAAAAAATGACAAAAGCGGCAAGGCTATAGTATGGAAAAATGTCAAAATATGACACGTCCCAAAAACAGCTGAAAACACCTCAAAACAGCATAAAATAAGCGTGCTAATACACGCCATAGCAAAGAAACTTTCAGAAATATTCAAAAACACCCAAATACTGCACGTCAAAAAAATGACAAAAGCAGCAAGGCTATAGTATGGAAAAATGTCAAAATATGACACGTCCCAAAAACAGCTGAAAACACCTCAAAACAGCATAAAATAGCGTGCTAATACACGCCATAGCAAAGAAACTTTCAGAAATATTCAAAAACACCATAAAGTGGGATGTCCAAAAATGACAAAAGCAGCAAGGCTATAGTATGGAAAAATGTCAAAATATGACACGTCCCAAAAACAGCTGAAAACACCTCAAAACAGCATAAAATAGCATGCTAAGACACGCCATAGCAAAGAAACTTTCAGAAATATTCAAAAACACCCAAATACTGGGATGTCAAAAATGACAAAAGCAGCAAGGCTA
Organism: Plectropomus leopardus; assembly: GCF_026936395.1. Classification (NCBI taxonomy): domain Eukaryota; kingdom Metazoa; phylum Chordata; class Actinopteri; order Perciformes; family Serranidae; genus Plectropomus; species Plectropomus leopardus. Next base: position 14,613,676 of record NC_142179.1, on the reverse strand, counting down.
TAGTATGGAAAAATGTCAAAATATGACCGATCCCAAAAAACAGCTGAAAACACCTCAAAACAGCATAAAATAGCGTGCTAATACACGCCATAACAAAGAAACTTTCAGAAATATTCAAAAACACCCAAATACTGCACGTCCAAAAAATGACAAAAGCAGCAAGGCTATAGTATGGAAAAATGTCAAAATATGACACGTCCCAAAAAACAGCTGAAAACACCTCAAAACAGCATAAAATAGCGTGCTAATACACGCCATAGCAAAAGAAACTTTCAGAAATATTCAAAAACACCCAAATACTGCACGTCCAAAAATGACAAAAGCAGCAAGGCTATAGTATGGAAAAATGTCAAAATATGACACGTCCCAAAAACAGCTGAAAACACCTCAAAACAGCATAAAATAGCGTGCTAAGACATGCCATAGCAAAGAAACTTTCAAAAATATTCAAAAACACCCATAATACTGGGATGTCCAAAAAATGACAAAAACAGCAAGGCTACAGTATGGAAAAATGTCAAAATATGACACGTCCCAAAAACAGCTGAAAACACCTCAAAACAGCATAAAATAGCGTGCTAATACACGCCATAGCAAAGAAACTTTCAAAAATAGTCAAAAAGACCCAAATGGGATGTCAAAAAATGACAAAAGCAGCAAGGCTATAGTATGGAAAAATGTCAAAATATGACCGATCCCAAAAACAGCTGAAAACACCTCAAAACAGCATAAAATAGCGTGCTAATACACGCCATATAGCAAAGAAACTTTCAGAAATATTCAAAACACCATAAAGTAGGATGTCCAAAAATGACAAAACGGCAAGGCTATAGTATGGAAAAATGTCAAAATATGACACGTCCCAAAAACAGCTGAAAACACCTCAAAACAGCATAAAATAAGCGTGCTAAGACACGCCATAGCAAAGAAACTTTCAGAAATATTCAAAAACACCCAAATACTGGATGTCCAAAAAATGACAAAAGGCAAGGCTATAGTATGGGAAAATGTCAAAATATGACACGTCCCAAAAACAGCTGGAAACACCTCAAAACAGAATAAAATAGCGTGCTAAGACACGCCATAGCAAAGAAACTTTCAGAAATATTCAAAAACACCCAAATGGGATGTCCAAAAATGACAAAACGGCAAGGCTATAGTATGGAAAAATGTCAAAATATGACACGTCCCAAAAACAGCTGAAAACACCTCAAAACAGCATAAAATAGCGTGCTAAGACACGCCATAGCAAAGAAACTTTCAGAAATATTCAAAAACACCATAAAGCGGGATGTCCAAAAATGACAAAAAGCGGCAAGGCTATAGTATGGAAAAATGTCAAAATATGACACGTCCCAAAAACAGCTGAAAACACCTCAAAACAGCATAAAATAGCGTGCTAAGACACGCCATAGCAAAGAAACTTTCAGAAATATTCAAAAACACCCAAAAACTGGATGTCAAAAATGACAAAAGCAGCAAGGCTATAGTATGGAAAAATGTCAAAATATGACACGTCCCAAAAACAGCTGAAAACACCTCAAAACAGCATAAAATAGCGTGCTAAGACACGCCATAGCAAAGAAACTTTCAGAAATAGCCAAAAACACCATAATACTGGGATGTCCAAAAAATGACAAAAGCAGCAAGGCTATAGTATGGAAAAATGTCAAAATATGACACGTCCCAAAAACAGCTGAAAACACCTCAAAACAGCATAAAATAGCGTGCTAAGACACGCCATAGCAAAGAAACTTTCAGAAATATTCAAAAACACCCAAATACTGCCGTCCAAAAAATGACAAAACGGCAAGGCTATAGTATGGAAAAATGTCAAAATATGACACGATCCCAAAAACAGCTGAAAACACCTCAAAACAGCATAAAATAGCGTGCTAAGACACGCCATAGCAAAGAAACTTTCAGAAATATTCAAAAACACCCAAATACTGCACGTCCAAAAAATGACAAAAACGGCAAGGCTATAGTATGGAAAAATGTCAAAATATGACACGTCCCAAAAACAGCTGAAAACACCTCAAAACAGCATAAAATAGCGTGCTAATACATGCCATAGCAAAGAAACTTTCAGAAATATTCAAAAACACCCAAATACTGGATGTCCAAAAAATGACAAAACGGCAAGGCTATAGTATGGAAAAATGTCAAAATATGACACGTCCCAAAAACAGCTGAAAACACCTCAAAACAGCATAAAATAGCGTGCTAAGACATGCCATAGCAAAGAAACTTTCAAAAATATTCAAAAACACCCAAAGTAGGATGTCCAAAAAATGACAAAAACGGCAAGGCTATAGTATGGAAAAATGTCAAAATATGACACGTCCCAAAAACAGCTGAAAACACCTCAAAACAGCATAAAATAGCGTGCTAATACACGCCATAGCAAAGAAACTTTCAAAAATAGCCAAAAACACCCAAATACTGGGATGTCAAAAAATGACAAAAACGGCAAGGCTATAGTATGGAAAAATGTCAAAATATGACACGTCCCAAAAACAGCTGAAAACACCTCAAAACAGCATAAAATAGCGTGCTAATACACGCCATAGCAAAGAAACTTTCAGAAATATTCAAAAACACCCAAATACTGCACGTCCAAAAAATGATAAAAACAGCAAGGCTATAGTATGGAAAAATGTCAAAATATGACACGTCCCAAAAAACAGCTGAAAACACCTCAAAACAGCATAAAATAGCGTGCTAAGACACGCCATAGCAAAGAAACTTTCAGAAATATTCAAAACACCCAAATACTGCCGTCCAAAAATGACAAAAGCAGCAAGGCTATAGTATGGAAAAATGTCAAAATATGACACGTCCCAAAAACGGCTGAAAACACATCAAAACAACATAAAATAGCATGCTAAGACACGCCATAGCAAAAGAAACTTTCAGAAATATTCAAAAACACCATAAAGTAGGATGTCCAAAAAATGACAAAAACGGCAAGGCTATAGTATGGAAAAATGTCAAAATATGACACGTCCCAAAAACAGCTGAAAACACCTCAAAACAGCATAAAATAGCGTGCTAATACACGCCATAGCAAAGAAACTTTCAGAAATATTCAAAAACACCATAAAGTAGGATGTCCAAAAAATGACAAAAAGCAGCAAGGCTATAGTATGGAAAAATGTCAAAATATGACACGTCCCAAAAACAGCTGAAAACACCTCAAAACAGCATAAAATAGCGTGCTAAGACACGCCATAGCAAAGAAACTTTCAGAAATATTCAAAAACACCCAAAGTAGGATGTCCAAAAATGACAAAACGGCAAGGCTATAGTATGGAAAAATGTCAAAATATGACACGTCCCAAAAACAGCTGAAAACACCTCAAAACAGCATAAAATAGCGTGCTAATACACGCCATAGCAAAGAAACTTTCAAAAATATTCAAAAACACCATAAATAGGGATGTCAAAAAATGACAAAACGGCAAGGCTATAGTATGGAAAAACATAAAAATATGACACGTCCCAAAAACGGCTGAAAACACATCAAAACAACATAAAATAGCATGCTAAGACACGCCATAGCAAAGAAACTTTCAGAAATATTCAAAAACACCATAAAGTAGGATGTCCAAAAAATGACAAAAACGGCAAGGCTATAGTATGGAAAAATGTCAAAATATGACACGTCCCAAAAACAGCTGAAAACACCTCAAAACAGCATAAAATAGCGTGCTAAGACACGCCATAGCAAAGAAACTTTCAGAAATATTCAAAAACACCATAAAGTAGGATGTCCAAAAAATGACAACAAGGCAAGGCTATAGTATGGAAAAATGTCAAAATATGACACGTCCCAAAAACAGCTGAAAACACCTCAAAACAGCATAAAATAGCGTGCTAAGACACGCCATAGCAAAGAAACTTTCAGAAATATTCAAAAACACCATAAAGTAGGATGTCCAAAAAATGACAAAAAAGGCAAGGCTATAGTATGGAAAAATGTCAAAATATGACACGTCCCAAAAACAGCTGAAAACACCTCAAAACAGCATAAAATAGCGTGCTAAGACACGCCATAGCAAAGAAACGTTAAGAAATATTCAAAAACACCATAAATGCTGCATGTCCAAAAAATGACAAAAACGGCAAGGCTATAGTATGGAAAAATGTCAAAATATGACACGTCCCAAAAACAGCTGAAAACACCTCAAAACAGCATAAAATAGCGTGCTAAGACACGCCATAGCAAAGAAACTTTCAGAAATATTCAAAAACACCCAAATACTGCACGTCCAAAAAATGACAAAAACGGCAAGGCTATAGTATGGAAAAATGTCAAAATATGACACGTCCCAAAAACAGCTGAAAACACCTCAAAACAGCATAAAATAGCGTGCTAAGACACGCCATAGCAAAGAAACTTTCAGAAATATTCAAAAACACCCAAATACTGCACGTCCGAAAAATCACAAAAACGGCAAGGCTATAGTATGGAAAAATGTCAAAATATGACACGTCCCAAAAACAGCTGAAAACACCTCAAAACAGCATAAAATAGCATGCTAAGACACGCCATAGCAAAGAAACTTTCAGAAATATTCAAAAACACCATAAAGTAGGATGTCCAAAAAATGACAAAAAAGGCAAGGCTATAGTATGGAAAAATGTCAAAATATGACACGTCCCAAAAACAGCTGAAAACACCTCAAAACAGCATAAAATAGCGTGCTAAGACACGCCATAGCAAAGAAACTTTCAAAAACGGCCAAAAACACCCAAATACGGCACGTCCAAAAAATGACAAAAACGGCAAGGCTATAGTATGGAAAAATGTCAAAATATGACACGTCCCAAAAACAGCTGAAAACACCTCAAAACAGCATAAAATAGCGTGCTAAGACACGCCATAGCAAAGAAACTTTCAAAATATTCAAAACACCATAAATGGGATGTCCAAAAATGACAAAAACGGCAAGGCTATAGTATGGAAAAATGTCAAAATATGACACGTCCCAAAAACAGCTGAAAACACCTCAAAACAGCATAAAATAGCGTGCTAATACACGCCATAGCAAAGAAACTTTCAGAAATATTCAAAAACACCCAAATACTGCACGTCCAACAAATGATAAAAACAGCAAGGCTATAGTATGGAAAAATGTCAAAATATGACACGTCCCAAAAACAGCTGAAAACACCTCAAAACAGCATAAAATAGCGTGCTAATACACGCCATAGCAAAGAAACTTTCAGAAATATTCAAAAACACCCAAATACTGCATGTCCAAAAAATGACAAAAACGGCAAGGCTATAGTATGGAAAAATGTCAAAATATGACACGTCCCAAAAACAGCTGAAAACACCTCAAAACAGCATAAAATAGCGTGCTAAGACACGCCATAGCAAAGAAACTTTCAGAAATATTCAAAAACACCCAAATACTGCACGTCCAAAAAATGACAAAAACGGCAAGGCTATAGTATGGAAAAATGTCAAAATATGACACGTCCCAAAAACAGCTGAAAACACCTCAAAACAGCATAAAATAGCGTGCTAAGACACGCCATAGCAAAGAAACTTTCAAAAACGGCCAAAACACCATAAAGTAGGATGTCCAAAAATGACAAAACAGCAAGGCTATAGTATGGAAAAATGTCAAAATATGACACGTCCCAAAAACAGCTGAAAACACCTCAAAACAGCATAAAATAGCGTGCTAATACACGCCATAGCAAAGAAACTTTCAGAAATATTCAAAAACACCATAAAGTAGGATGTCCAAAAAATGACAAAAACGGCAAGGCTATAGTATGGAAAAATGTCAAAATATGACACGTCCCAAAAACAGCTGAAAACACCTCAAAACAGCATAAAATAGCGTGCTAAGACACGCCATAGCAAAGAAACTTTCAAAAATATTCAAAAACACCATAAAGTAGGATGTCCAAAAAATGACAAAACGGCAAGGCTATAGTATGGAAAAATGTCAAAATATGACACGTCCCAAAAACAGCTGAAAACACCTCAAAACAGCATAAAATAGCGTGCTAAGACACGCCATAGCAAATAAACTTTCAAAACGGCCAAAACACCATAAAGTAGGATGTCCAAAAAATGACAAAAACGGCAAGGCTATAGTATGGAAAAATGTCAAAATATGACACGTCCCAAAAACAGCTGAAAACACCTCAAAACAGCATAAAATAGCGTGCTAAGACACGCCATAGCAAAGAAACTTTCAAAAATAGCCAAAAACACCATAAAGTAGGATGTCCAAAAAATGACAAAAACGGCAAGGCTATAGTATGGAAAAATGTCAAAATATGACACGTCCCAAAAACAGCTGAAAACACCTCAAAACAGCATAAAATAGCGTGCTAATACACGCCATAGCAAAGAAACTTTCAAAAATGGCCAAAAACACCCAAATACGGCACGTCCAAAAAATGACAAAAACGGCAAGGCTATAGTATGGAAAAATGTCAAAATATGACACGTCCCAAAAACAGCTGAAAACACCTCAAAACAGCATAAAATAGCGTGCTAATACACGCCATAGCAAAGAAACTTTCAGAAATATTCAAAAACACCCAAATACTGCACGTCCAAAAAATGACAAAAACAGCAAGGCTATAGTATGGAAAAATGTCAAAATATGACACATCCCAAAAACAGCTGAAAACACCTCAAAACAGCATAAAATAAGCGTGCTAAGACACGCCATAGCAAAGAAACTTTCAAAATATTCAAAAACACCATAAAGTAGGATGTCCAAAAATGACAAAAGCGGCAAGGCTATAGTATGGAAAAATGTCAAAATATGACACGTCCCAAAAACAGCTGAAAACACCTCAAAACAGCATAAAATAGCGTGCTAATACACGCCATAGCAAAGAAACATTCAAAAATATTCAAAAACACCCAAATACTGCACGTCCAAAAATGACAAAAACAGCAAGGCTATAGTATGGAAAAATGTCAAAATATGACACGTCCCAAAAACAGCTGAAAACACCTCAAAACAGCATAAAATAGCGTGCTAATACACGCCATAGCAAAGAAACTTTCAGAAATATTCAAAAACACCCAAATACTGCACGTCCAAAAAATGACAAAAAAGGCAAGGCTATAGTATGGAAAAATGTCAAAATATGACACGTCCCAAAAACAGCTGAAAACACCTCAAAACAGCATAAAATAGCGTGCTAAGACACGCCATAGCAAAGAAACTTTCAGAAATATTCAAAAACACCCAAATACTGCACGTCAAAAAATGACAAAACGGCAAGGCTATAGTATGGAAAAATGTCAAAATATGACACGTCCCAAAAACAGCTGAAAACACCTCAAAACAGCATAAAATAGCGTGCTAAGACACGCCATAGCAAAAGAAACTTTCAAAATATTCAAAAACACCATAAAGTAGGATGTCCAAAAATGACAAAACGGCAAGGCTATAGTATGGAAAAATGTCAAAATATGACACGTCCCAAAAACAGCTGAAAACACCTCAAAACAGCATAAAATAGCGTGCTAATACACGCCATAGCAAAGAAACTTTCAGAAATATTCAAAAACACCAAAATACTGGGATGTCCAAAAATGACCAAAAAGGCAAGGCTATAGTATGGAAAAACATAAAAATATGACACGTCCCAAAAACGGCTGAAAACACCTCAAAACAGCATAAAATAGCGTATAAAGACACGCCATAGTAAAGAAACTTTCAGAAATATTCAAAAACACCATAAAGTAGGATGTCCAAAAAATGACAAAAACGGCAAGGCTATAGTATGGAAAAATGTCAAAATATGACACGTCCCAAAAACAGCTGAAAACACCTCAAAACAGCATAAAATAGCGTCCTAAGACACGCCATAGCAAAGAAACTTTCAAAAGCGGCCAAAAAACACCATAAAGTAGGATGTCCAAAAATGACAAAACGGCAAGGCTATAGTATGGAAAAATGTCAAAATATGACACGTCCCAAAAACAGCTGAAAACACCTCAAAACAGCATAAAATAGCGTGCTAAGACACGCCATAGCAAAGAAACTTTCAAAATATTCAAAACACCATAAAGTAGGATGTCCAAAAAATGACAAAAACGGCAAGGCTATAGTATGGAAAAATGTCAAAATATGACACGTCCCAAAAACAGCTGAAAACACCTCAAAACAGCATAAAATAGCGTGCTAATACACGCCATAGCAAAGAAACTTTCAAAAATGGCCAAAAACACCCAAATACGGCACGTCCAAAAAATGACAAAAACGGCAAGGCTATAGTATGGAAAAATGTCAAAATATGACACGTCCCAAAAACAGCTGAAAACACATCAAAACAGCATAAAATAGCGTGCTAAGACACGCCATAGCAAAGAAACTTTCAGAAATATCCAAAAACACCCAAATACTGCACATCCAAAAAATGACAAAAACGGCAAGGCTATAGTATGGAAAAATGTCAAAATATGACACGTCCCAAAAACAGCTGAAAACACCTCAAAACAGCATAAAATAGCGTGCTAAGACACGCCATAGCAAAGAAACTTTCAGAAATATCCAAAAACACCCAAATGCTGCACGTCCAAAAAATGACAAAAACGGCAAGGCTATAGTATGGAAAAATGTCAAAATATGACACGTCCCAAAAACAGCTGAAAACACCTCAAAACAGCATAAAATAGCGTGCTAATACACGCCATAGCAAAGAAACTTTCAGAAATATTCAAAAACACCCAAATACTGCACGTCCAAAAAATGACAAAAACGGCAAGGCTATAGTATGGAAAAATGTCAAAATATGACACGTCCCAAAAACAGCTGAAAACACCTCAAAACAGCATAAAATAGCGTGCTAAGACACGCCATAGCAAAGAAACTTTCAAAAACGGCCAAAAACACCATAAAGTAGGATGTCCAAAAAATGACAAAAGCAATAAGGCTATAGTATGGAAAAATGTCAAAATATGACACGTCCCAAAAACAGCTGAAAACACCTCAAAACAGCATAAAATAGCGTGCTAATACACGCCATAGCAAAGAAACTTATAAAAATTCAAAACACCCAAATGCTGCACGTCCAAAAAATGACAAAAACGGCAAGGCTATAGTATGGAAAAATGTCAAAATATGACACGTCCCAAAAACAGCTGAAAACACCTCAAAACAGCATAAAATAGCGTGCTAAGACACGCCATAGCAAAGAAACTTTCAGAAATATCCAAAAACACCCAAATGCTGCACGTCCAAAAAATGACAAAAACGGCAAGGCTATAGTATGGAAAAATGTCAAAATATGACACGTCCCAAAAACAGCTGAAAACACCTCAAAACAGCATAAAATAGCATGCTAAGACACGCCATAGCAAAGAAACTTTCAGAAATAATCAAAAACACCCAAATACAGCACGTCCAAAAAATGACAAAAACGGCAAGGCTATAGTATGGAAAAATGTCAAAATATGACACGTCCCAAAAACAGCTGAAAACACCTCAAAACAGCATAAAATAGCATGCTAATACACGCCATAGCAAAGAAACTTTCAAAAACGGCCAAAAACACCCAAATACTGCACGTCCAAAAAATGACAAAAACGGCAAGGCTATAGTATGGAAAAATGTCAAAATATGACACGTCCCAAAAACAGCTGAAAACACCTCAAAACAGCATAAAATAGCGTGCTAATACACGCCATAGCAAAGAAACTTTCAGAAATATTCAAAAACACCATAAAGTAGGATGTCCAAAAAATGACAAAAACGGCAAGGCTATAGTATGGAAAAATGTCAAAATATGACACGTCCCAAAAACAGCTGAAAACACCTCAAAACAGCATAAAATAGCGTGCTAAGACACGCCATAGCAAAGAAACTTTCAGAAATATTCAAAAACACCATAAAGTAGGATGTCCAAAAAATGACAAAAGCAGCAAGGCTATAGTATGGAAAAATGTCAAAATATGACACGTCCCAAAAACAGCTGAAAACACCTCAAAACAGCATAAAATAGCGTGCTAATACACGCCATAGCAAAGAAACTTTCAAAAACGTCCAAAAACACCCAAATACTGCACGTCCAAAAAATGACAAAAACGGCAAGGCTATAGTATGGAAAAATGTCAAAATATGACACGTCCCAAAAACAGCTGAAAACACCTCAAAACAGCATAAAATAGCGTGCTAATACACGCCATAGCAAAGAAACTTTCAGAAATATTCAAAAACACCCAAATACTGCACGTCCAAAAAATGACAAAAACGGCAAGGCTATAGTATGGAAAAATGTCAAAATATGACACGTCCCAAAAACAGCTGAAAACACCTCAAAACAGCATAAAATAGCGTGCTAAGACACGCCATAGCAAAGAAACTTTCAAAAACGGCCAAAAACACCATAAAGTAGGATGTCCAAAAAATGACAAAAACGGCAAGGCTATAGTATGGAAAAATGTCAAAATATGACACGTCCCAAAAACAGCTGAAAACACCTCAAAACAGCATAAAATAGCGTGCTAATACACGCCATAGCAAAGAAACTTTCAGAAATATTCAAAAACACCATAAAGTAGGATGTCCAAAAATGACAAAAGCAGCAAGGCTATAGTATGGAAAAATGTCAAAATATGACACGTCCCAAAAACAGCTGAAAACACCTCAAAACAGCATAAAATAGCGTGCTAAGACACGCCATAGCAAAGAAACTTTCAGAAATATTCAAAAAAACCCAAATACTGCACGTCCAAAAAATGACAAAAACAGCAAGGCTATAGTATGGAAAAATGTCAAAATATGACACGTCCCAAAAACAGCTGAAAACACCTCAAAACAGCATAAAATAGCGTGCTAAGACACGCCATAGCAAAGAAACTTTCAAAAACGGCCAAAAACACCATAAAGTAGGATGTCCAAAAAATGACAAAAACGGCAAGGCTATAGTATGGAAAAATGTCAAAATATGACACGTCCCAAAAACAGCTGAAAACACCTCAAAACAGCATAAAATAGCGTGCTAAGACACACCATAGCAAAGAAACTTTCAGAAATATCCAAAAACACCCAAATGCTGCACGTCCAAAAAATGACAAAAACGGCAAGGCTATAGTATGGAAAAATGTCAAAATATGACACGTCCCAAAAACAGCTGAAAACACCTCAAAACAGCATAAAATAGCGTGCTAAGACACGCCATAGCAAAGAAACTTTCAGAAATATTCAAAAACACCCAAATACGGCACGTCCAAAAAATGACAAAAACGGCAAGGCTATAGTATGGAAAAATGTCAAAATATGACACGTCCCAAAAACAGCTGAAAACACCTCAAAACAGCATAAAATAGCATGCTAATACACGCCATAGCAAAGAAACTTTCAAAAACGGCCAAAAACACCATAAAGTAGGATGTCCAAAAAATGACAAAAACGGCAAGGCTATAGTATGGAAAAATGTCAAAATATGACACGTCCCAAAAACAGCTGAAAACACCTCAAAACAGCATAAAATAGCGTGCTAATACACGCCATAGCAAAGAAACTTTCAGAAATATTCAAAACACCAGAAAGTCAGATGTCCAAAAAATGACAAAAACGGCAAGGCTATAGTATGGAAAAATGTCAAAATATGACACGTCCCAAAAACAGCTGAAAACACCTCAAAACAGCATAAAATAGCGTGCTAAGACACGCCATAGCAAAGAAACTTTCAAAAACGGCCAAAAACACCATAAAGTAGGATGTCCAAAAAATGACAAAAACGGCAAGGCTATAGTATGGAAAAATGTCAAAATATGACACGTCCCAAAACAGCGGAAAACACCTCAAAACAGCATAAAATAGCATGCTAATACACGCCATAGCAAAGAAACTTTCAAAAATGGCCAAAAACACCCAAATACGGCACGTCCAAAAAATGACAAAAACAGCAAGGCTATAGTATGGAAAAATGTCAAAATATGACACGTCCCAAAAACAGCTGAAAACACCTCAAAACAGCATAAAATAGCGTGCTAAGACACGCCATAGCAAAGAAACTTTCAAAAATGGCCAAAAACACCCAAATACTGCACGTCCAAAAAATGACAAAAAGCAGCAAGGCTATAGTATGGAAAAATGTCAAAATATGACACGTCCCAAAAACAGCTGAAAACACCTCAAAACAGCATAAAATAGCGTGCTAAGACACGCCATAGCAAATAAACTTTCAGAAATATCCAAAAACACCCAAATACTGCACGTCCAAAAAATGACAAAAACGGCAAGGCTATAGTATGGAAAAATGTCAAAATATGACACGTCCCAAAAACAGCTGAAAACACCTCAAAACAGCATAAAATAGCGTGCTAAGACACGCCATAGCAAAGAAACTTTCAGAAAGATTCAAAACACCCAAATACTGCACGTCCAAAAATGACAAAAGCAGCAAGGCTATAGTATGGAAAAATGTCAAAATATGACACGTCCCAAAAACAGCTGAAAACACCTCAAAACAGCATAAAATAGCGTGCTAATACACGCCATAGCAAAGAAACTTTCAAAAACGGCCAAAACACCCAAATACTGCACGTCAAAAAATGACAAAACGGCAAGGCTATAGTATGGAAAAATGTCAAAATATGACACGTCCCAAAAACAGCTGAAAACACCTCAAAACAGCATAAAATAGCGTGCTAAGACACGCCATAGCAAAGAAACTTTCAAAATATTCAAAAACACCATAAAGTGGGATGTCCAAAAATGACAAAAGCGGCAAGGCTATAGTATGGAAAAATGTCAAAATATGACACGTCCCAAAAACAGCTGAAAACACCTCAAAACAGCATAAAATAAGCGTGCAAATACACGCCATAGCAAAGAAACTTTCAAAAATGGCCAAAAACACCCAAATACGGCACGTCCAAAAAATGACAAAAACGGCAAGGCTATAGTATGGAAAAATGTCAAAATATGACACGTCCCAAAAACAGCTGAAAACACCTCAAAACAGCATAAAATAGCGTGCTAATACACACCATAGCAAAGAAACTTTCATAAATATCCAAAAACACCCAAATACTGCACGTCCAAAAAATGACAAAAACGGCAAGGCTATAGTATGGAAAAATGTCAAAATATGACACGTCCCAAAAACAGCTGAAAACACCTCAAAACAGCATAAAATAGCGTGCTAAGACACGCCATAGCAAAGAAACTTTCAGAAATATTCAAAACACCCAAATACTGCACGTCCAAAAATGACAAAAAGCGGCAAGGCTATAGTATGGAAAAATGTCAAAATATGACACGTCCCAAAAACAGCTGAAAACACCTCAAAACAGCATAAAATAGCATGCTAATACACGCCATAGCAAAGAAACTTTCAAAATATTCAAAAACACCATAAAGTGGGATGTCCAAAAATGACAAAAAGCAGCAAGGCTATAGTATGGAAAAATGTCAAAATATGACACGTCCCAAAAACAGCTGAAAACACCTCAAAACAGCATAAAATAGCGTGCTAAGACATGCCATAGAAAAGAAACTTTCAAAATACCAAAAACACCATAAAGTAGGATGTCCAAAAATGACAAAACGGCAAGGCTATAGTATGGAAAAATGTCAAAATATGACACGTCCCAAAAACAGCTGAAAACACCTCAAAACAGCATAAAATAGCGTGCTAATACACGCCATAGCAAAGAAACTTTCAGAAATATTCAAAAACACCATAAAGTAGGATGTCCAAAAAATGACAAAAACGGCAAGGCTATAGTATGGAAAAATGTCAAAATATGACACGTCCCAAAAACAGCTGAAAACACCTCAAAACAGCATAAAATAGCGTGCTAAGACACGCCATAGCAAAGAAACTTTCAAAAACGGCCAAAAACACCATAAAGTAGGATGTCCAAAAAATGACAAAAACGGCAAGGCTATAGTATGGAAAAATGTCAAAATATGACACGTCCAAAAAACAGCTGAAAACACCTCAAAACAGCATAAAATAGCGTGCTAAGACACGCCATAGCAAAGAAACTTTCAAAAACGGCCAAAAACACCATAAAGTAGGATGTCCAAAAAATGACAAAAACGGCAAGGCTATAGTATGGAAAAATGTCAAAATATGACACGTCCCAAAAACAGCTGAAAACACCTCAAAACAGCATAAAATAGCGTGCTAAGACACGCCATAGCAAAGAAACTTTCAAAAACGGCCAAAAACACCATAAAGTAGGATGTCCAAAAAATGACAAAAACGGCAAGGCTATAGTATGGAAAAATGTCAAAATATGACACATCCCAAAAACAGCTGAAAACACCTCAAAACAGCATAAAATAGCGTGCTAAGACACGCCATAGCAAAGAAACTTTCAAAAACGGCCAAAAACACCATAAAGTAGGATGTCCAAAAAATGACAAAAACGGCAAGGCTATAGTATGGAAAAATGTCAAAATATGACACGTCCCAAAAACAGCTGAAAACACCTCAAAACAGCATAAAATAGCGTGCTAAGACACGCCATAGCAAAGAAACTTTCAAAAACGGCCAAAAACACCATAAAGTAGGATGTCCAAAAAATGACAAAAACGGCAAGGCTATAGTATGGAAAAATGTCAAAATATGACACGTCCCAAAAACAGCTGAAAACACCTCAAAACAGCATAAAATAGCGTGCTAAGACACGCCATAGCAAAGAAACTTTCAGAAATATTCAAAAACACCATAAAGTAGGATGTCCAAAAAATGACAAAAACGGCAAGGCTATAGTATGGAAAAATGTCAAAATATGACACGTCCCAAAAACAGCTGAAAACACCTCAAAACAGCATAAAATAGCGTGCTAAGACACGCCATAGCAAAGAAACTTTCAAAAACGGCCAAAAACACCATAAAGTAGGATGTCCAAAAAATGACAAAAACGGCAAGGCTATAGTATGGAAAAATGTCAAAATATGACACGTCCCAAAAACAGCTGAAAACACCTCAAAACAGCATAAAATAGCGTGCTAATACACGCCATAGCAAAGAAACTTTCAGAAATATTCAAAAACACCATAAAGTAGGATGTCCAAAAAATGACAAAAACGGCAAGGCTATAGTATGGAAAAATGTCAAAATATGACACGTCCCAAAAACAGCTGAAAACACCTCAAAACAGCATAAAATAGCGTGCTAAGACACGCCATAGCAAAGAAACTTTCAAAAACGGCCAAAAACACCATAAAGTAGGATGTCCAAAATGACAAAAACGGCAAGGCTATAGTATGGAAAAATGTCAAAATATGACACGTCCCAAAAACAGCTGAAAACACCTCAAAACAGCATAAAATAGCGTGCTAATACACGCCATAGCAAAGAAACTTTCAGAAATATTCAAAAACACCATAAAGTAGGATGTCCAAAAAATGACAAAAAGGCAAGGCTATAGTATGGAAAAATGTCAAAATATGGAAAAATTGCTTAAAACACCTCAAAAAAGCAGAAAATAGCGTGCTAAGACACGCCATAGCAAAGAAACTTTCAAAAACGGCCAAAAACACCATAAAGTAGGATGTCCAAAAAATGACAAAAACGGCAAGGCTATAGTATGGAAAAATGTCAAAATATGACACGTCCCAAAAACAGCTGAAAACACCTCAAAACAGCATAAAATAGCATGCCAACACACGCCATAGCAAAAGAAACTTTCAAAATATTCAAAAACACCATAAAGTAGGATGTCCAAAAAATGACAAAAACGGCAAGGCTATAGTATGGAAAAATGTCAAAATATGACACGTCCCAAAAACAGCTGAAAACACCTCAAAACAGCATAAAATAGCGTGCTAAGACACGCCATAGCAAAGAAACTTTCAAAAACGGCCAAAAACACCATAAAGTAGGATGTCCAAAAAATGACAAAAACGGCAAGGCTATAGTATGGAAAAATGTCAAAATATGACATGTCCCAAAAACAGCTGAAAACACCTCAAAACAGCATAAAATAAGCGTGCTAATACACGCCATAGCAAAGAAACTTTCAGAAATATTCAAAAACACCATAAAGTAGGATGTCCAAAAATGACAAAAAGCAGCAAGGCTATAGTATGGAAAAATGTCAAAATATGACACGTCCCAAAAACAGCTGAAAACACCTCAAAACAGCATAAAATAGCGTGCTAAGACACGCCATAGCAAAGAAACTTTCAGAAATATTCAAAAACACCCAAATACTGCACGTCCAAAAAATGACAAAAACGGCAAGGCTATAGTATGGAAAAATGTCAAAATATGACCGTCCCAAAAACAGCTGAAAACACCTCAAAACAGCATAAAATAGCGTGCTAAGACATGCTATAGCAAAGAAACTTTCAGAAATATTCAAAAACACCATAAAGTAGGATGTCCAAAAAATGACAAAAACGGCAAGGCTATAGTATGGAAAAATGTCAAAATATGACACGTCCCAAAAACAGCTGAAAACACCTCAAAACAGCATAAAATAGCGTGCTAAGACACGCCATAGCAAAGAAACTTTCAAAACGGCCAAAAAACACCATAAAGTAGGATGTCCAAAAATGACAAAAGCAGCAAGGCTATAGGATGGAAAAATGTCAAAATATGACACGTCCCAAAAACAGCTGAAAACACCTCAAAACAGCATAAAATAAGCGTGCTAATACACGCCATAGCAAAGAAACTTTCAGAAATATTCAAAAACACCATAAAGTAGGATGTCCAAAAAATGACAAAAAAGGCAAGGCTATAGTATGGAAAAATGTCAAAATATGACACGTCCCAAAAACAGCTGAAAACACCTCAAAACAGCATAAAATAGCGTGCTAAGACACGCCATAGCAAAGAAACTTTCAGAAATATTCAAAAACACCCAAATACTGCACGTCCAAAAAATGACAAAAACGGCAAGGCTATAGTATGGAAAAATGTCAAAATATGACACGTCCCAAAAACTGCTGAAAACACCTCAAAACAGCATAAAATAGCCTGCTAAGACACGCCATACCAAAGAAACTTTCAGAAATTTTCAAAAACACCATAAAGGAGGATGTCAAAAAAATGACAAAAACGGCAAGGCTATAGTATGGAAAAATGTCAAAATATGACACGTCCCAAAAACAGCTGAAAACACCTCAAAACAGCATAAAATAGCGTGCTAATACGCCATAGCAAAGAAACTTTCAGAAATATTCAAAAACACCATAAAGTAGGATGTCCAAAAAATGACAAAAGCAGCAAGGCTATAGTATGGAAAAATGTCAAAATATGACACGTCCCAAAAACAGCTGAAAACACCTCAAAACAGCATAAAATAGCGTGCTAAGACACGCCATAGCAAAGAAACTTTCAGAAATATTCAAAAACACCCAAATACTGCACGTCCAAAAAATGACAAAAACGGCAAGGCTATAGTATGGAAAAATGTCAAAATATGACACGTCCCAAAAACAGCTGAAAACACCTCAAAACAGCATAAAATAGCGTCCTAAGACACGCCATAGCAAAGAAACTTTCAGAAATATTCAAAAACACCATAAAGTAGGATGTCCAAAAAATGACAAAAACGGCAAGGCTATAGTATGGAAAAATGTCAAAATATGACACGTCCCAAAAACAGCTGAAAACACCTCAAAACAGCATAAAATAGCGTGCTAAGACACGCCATAGCAAAGAAACTTTCAAAAACGGCCAAAAACACCATAAAGTAGGATGTCCAAAAAATGACAAAAACGGCAAGGCTATAGTATGGAAAAATGTCAAAATATGACACGTCCCAAAACAGCTGAAAACACCTCAAAACAGCATAAAATAGCGTGCTAATACACGCCATAGCAAAGAAACTTTCAGAAATATTCAAAACACACCATAAAGTAGGATGTCCAAAAATGACAAAAGCGGCAAGGCCATAGTATGGAAAAATGTCAAAATATGACACGTCCCAAAAACAGCTGAAAACACCTCAAAACAGCATAAAATAGCGTGCTAAGACACGCCATAGCAAAGAAACTTTCAAAAACGGCCAAAAACACCCAAATACGGCACGTCCAAAAAATGACAAAAAAGGCAAGGCTATAGTATGGAAAAATGTCAAAATATGACACATCCCAAAAACAGCTGAAAACACCTCAAAACAGCATAAAATAGCATGCTAATACACGCCATAGCAAAGAAACTTTCAGAAATATCCAAAAACACCCAAATACTGCACGTCCAAAAAATGACAAAAACGGCAAGGCTATAGTATGGAAAAATGTCAAAATATGACACGTCCCAAAAACAGCTGAAAACACCTCAAAACAGCATAAAATAGCGTGCTAAGACACGCCATAGCAAAGAAACTTTCAAAAACGGCCAAAAACACCATAAAGTAGGATGTCCAAAAAATGACAAAAACGGCAAGGCTATAGTATGGAAAAATGTCAAAATATGACACATCCCAAAAAAAGCTGAAAACACCTCAAAACAGCATAAAATAGCATGCTAATACACGCCATAGCAAAGAAACTTTCAGAAATATTCAAAAACACCCAAATACGGCACGTCCAAAAAATGACAAAAACGGCAAGGCTATAGTATGGAAAAATGTCAAAATATGACACGTCCCAAAAACAGCTGAAAACACCTCAAAACAGCATAAAATAGCGTGCTAATATACGCCATAGCAAAGAAACTTTCAAAAACGGCCAAAATCACCATAAAGTAGGATGTCCAAAAAATGACAAAAACGGCAAGGCTATAGTATGGAAAAATGTCAAAATATGACACGTCCCAAAAACAGCTGAAAACACCTCAAAACAGCATAAAATAGCGTGCTAAGACACGCCATAGCAAAGAAACTTTCAAAAATGGCCAAAAACACCCAAATACGGCACGTCCAAAAAATGACAAAAAAGGCAAGGCTATAGTATGGAAAAATGTCAAAATATGACACATCCCAAAAACAGCTGAAAACACCTCAAAACAGCATAAAATAGCATGCTAATACACGCCATAGCAAAGAAACTTTCAGAAATATCCAAAAACACCCAAATACTGCACGTCCAAAAAATGACAAAAACGGCAAGGCTATAGTATGGAAAAATGTCAAAATATGACACGTCCCAAAAACAGCTGAAAACACCTCAAAACAGCATAAAATAGCGTGCTAATATACGCCATAGCAAAGAAACTTTCAAAAACGGCCAAAAACACCATAAAGTAGGATGTCCAAAAAATGACAAAAACGGCAAGGCTATAGTATGGAAAAATGTCAAAATATGACACGTCCCAAAAACAACTTAAAACACCTCAAAACAGCATAAAATAGCGTGCTAATACACGCCATAGCAAAGAAACTTTCAGAAATATTCAAAAACACCATAAAGTAGGATGTCCAATAAATGACAAAAACAGCAAGGCTATAGTATGGAAAAATGTCAAAATATGACACGTCCCAAATACAGCTGAAAACACCTCAAAACAGCATAAAATAGCATGCTAATAAACGCTATCGCAAAGAAACTTTCAGAAATATTCAAAAACACCATAAAGTAGGATGTCCAAAACAAGACCGAAAAGGCAAAATATGACATGTCCCAAAAACAGCTGATAACACCTGAAAACAGCATAAAATAGCGTGCTAAGACACGGCATAGCAAAGAAACTTTCAAAAACGGCGAAAAACACCCAAATACTGCACGTCCAAAAAATGACCGAAAAGGCAAGGCTATAGTATGGAATAATGTCAAAATATGACACGTCCCAAAAACAGCTGAAAACACCTCAAAACCGCATAAAATAGCGTGCTAAGACACGCCATAGAAAAGAAAATTTCAAGAATATTCAATAACACCATCAAGTAGGACGTCCAAAAAATGACCGAAAAGGTAAGGTTATGGGAAAATGTCAAAATATGTCAAAATATGACACGTCCCAAAAACAGCTGAAAACACCTTAAAACAGCATAAAACAGAGTGCTAAGACACGCCATAGCAAACAAACTTTCAAAAATATTCAAAAACACCATAAAGTAGGATGTTAAAAAAATGGCCCAAAAGGCGAAAAAAGTCAAATTTTGACTGCTTCTGGCTGTAAACGACATAAAATAGCTCGTAGAGTTGCGTCATACCGGCCCAACGTGGGAATAAAGTCCAAAAAAGGACAAAAACCTCATAATTTAGCATGTCAAAAAAATGGCCACAAAGGCAATAGTATAGTATGGCGAAAAAAGTCAAATTTTGACAGCTCTTATAAATGGCTAAAAGTGACATAGAATAGTTCGTAGAGATGCGCCATAGCGCACAAAGTGGGAATAAAGGCCAAAAAACTCATAATTTAGCATGTCAAAAAAACGGTCACCAAGGCAATAGTATAATATGGCGAAAAAAGTCAAAATTTGACCGCTCCTAAAAGTTGCTGAAAACGACACAACAGTCATAGTACACAAAGTGGGAATAAAGTCCAAAAAATGCCAAAAAACTCATAATTTAGCATGTCAAAAAAATGGCCAAAAGGCAATAGGAGAGTATGGCGAAAAAAGTCAAAATTTGACCGCTCCTAAAAATGGCTTAAAACGAAATAGAATAGCTCGTAGACATGCACCATAGCGCACAAAGTGGGAATAAAATCCAAACAAGGCCAAAAAGCCCAAGGCATTCCAAAGCCAGACAAGATATGTATACGATATATTTTGCGTCCTACCAGTAGGGCGTGCCTGGAACACCTCCTGTGGGTGGCGCCCAGGAGGCATCCTGATCAGATGCCTGTAGCAACTCAACTGGCCACTTTTGACGCGAACGAGCAGCGGCTCTCCACCCTTCGGAGGAAGCTCATCTTGGCCGCTTGTATCTGGGATCTCATTCTTTCAGTCACTCCCCAGACCTCATGAGCATAGATGAGGGTTGGAACATAGATGGACTGGTAAATTTGAGAGTTTTGCCTTCCGGCTCAGCTCCTTCTTCACCACGACAGTCTGATGCAACTCCAGCATCACTGCGGATGTTGCATCAAACCGTCTGTCTATCTCACGCTCTGTTTTACCCTTACTCGTGAACAAGACCCCGTGATACTTAAACTCCTTTGCTTGGGGTAGCAACTCACTCCCACCCAGAGGGAACAGTTCACCGTTTTCTGGCAGAGAACCATGGCATCATTATCATTAACCTGACCGCTTCGCACTCGGCTACAAACCGCCCGTGTTTGACTTCATGCCAAGTATGCAGACACAGCTCTCACTTTGGTTATACAGGGAGCGAATGGCTCGCAGAAGCAACCCCTGCAGCCCGTACTCCCGTTGTACCCCCCACAGGACTCCCTGAGGGATGCGGTCATAGGCCATTTCCAAGTCCACATGAAGGCTGGATAAGCAAACTCCCACGACCGCCCCAGCAGCCTTGCTGGGGTGAAGAGCTGATCCACTGTTCCATGGCCTGGGCAGAACTTGCATTGTTCCTCCTGAATCCGAAGTGCGACAATCGGATGGAGCCTCCAGGCGCCTTGCCACCCAGGAGCTTTTTTGACTACCTCAGCAACCTCTGCCAGGGATATGGATGAAGGTTCCCCCAAGTCTTCAGACTCTACCTCCTCCACGGAGAATGTGAAGGCAGGGTTCAGGAGTTCCTCAAAGTGTTCCCTCCAATGTTCGACAATATCCCCAGTCTGGGTCAGCAGTTCTCCTCTCCTGCTGAGGACAGCCTGAGACAAGCCCTGCTTCCCCTTTCAGAGACGTCTCATGGTTTGCCAGAACTTCCTTGAGGCCAATCGAAAGTCCTCCTCCATGGCTCCCGAACTCCTCCCACACCCGAGTTTTTGCTTTGACGACCTCCTTCACTGCAGCCCGGTTAGTCAGTTGCCTGCCACAACAGGCACTGACGATCTTCTGACCACAGCTTCTAGCAGCCGCCTCCACAATGGAGGCTTTGAACAAGGACCATTCGGATTCTATGTCCCCAACCACCCCCGGGATGCACGAGAAGTTCCTCCGGAGGCGTGAGTTTAAAATCTCACAGACAGGGGCCTCCGCCAGACGTTCCCAGGTCACCCTCACTACACGCTTGGGTTTAACAGGTCTGTCCAGCAGCCTTCCTCACCACCTGATCCAACTCACTTCTAGCTGACAGCTCCGCTCTTCTCTTCACCAGAGTGTCCAAGACATTCAGCCGCAAATCAGATTATACGACAACAAAATTGATCATCCATCTTTGGCCTAGGGAGCTCTGGTACCAGGTACACTTATGAACATCTCTAAGCTCGAATATGGTTTTTGTTATAGACAATCCATGACTGGCACAGAAGTCCAGGAGCAAAACACTACTCAGGTTTAGATATGGCAGGCCATTCCTTCCAATCACGCCCCTACAGGTTTCTTCTTCATTGCCCATGTGAGCGTTGAAGTTCCCCAGAAGAACTATGGAGTCCCCAGTTGGCTGGGTATTCTGAACTGATGTTAGGTGCATACGCACACACGACAGTCAGAGACCTCCTCTCTGCGACACGCAGTCACATCAAGGCAATCCTCTCGTTCCCTGGGGTTAACTCCAACACAGCGGCACTCAGCCGGGGCCTCGTGAGTACCCCCACACCTGCCCAGCGCCTCTCAACCTGGGCAACCCCTCTCCCCCCTGGAGATGAGGGTTCCAGAACCAGTGCTGTGCGTGGTGGTGAGACCAACTATATCTAGTTGGTACCACCTAACCTCCCTCACTAGCTCTGACTCCTTCTCCACCAGAGAGGTAACGTTCCATGTCCCTAGAACCAGTTTGCGATGCTGAGGATTGGCACACCTGGGGCCCTGCCCCCGCCTGCCACCTAATACACAAGGCACCCAACCATGATCCCTTTCCCTGCGGGTGGTTGGCCCACAGGGTGACGGCTCCATGTGATTTCTTTGGGCTTAACCCCGACCGGGCCCCATGGGCAAAGGCCCGGCCACCAGACACTCACCTGCAAGCTCCTCCCCAGGTCTGGCTCCGGGGGGGGGGTGTCCCCATACCGGGCGAGGTACCCACATCCCCAGAACACCGTTTCATCATGGTCTTTTCTGAACCACTCTTAGCCCCTTACTCAGACACTCTAAATAATTGGAGAGGTATGTTTTTTTTCCTTTTCTGAGTAATGGATACCCTACAGCAGGCATGTCAAACTGGTCCACAGGGGGGCCGGTGTGGCTGCAGGTTTTTGTGCCAACCAACCAAGAGCACACAGTTTGACCAATCAACTGTCTGAAGACGGAGATCAGTTGATTAAATGAGTCCAGTCTGGTGTGCTGCTACTTGGTTGGAAACAAAACCTGCAGCCACACCAGCCCCCCTGTGGACCAGTTTGACATGCCTGCCCTACAGTGTTTACTTTTACAGTTGACCAGACCAGGAGATAAACCCTCTAACACTCGGGCCCAGAGAGCGTTTCTGGTCTTTCCACTCTAGGAGGAACAAGGGTGGCTCTGGGAGTACCTCTAGTACTACCCAC
This sequence comes from Plectropomus leopardus, assembly GCF_026936395.1. Lineage (NCBI taxonomy): Eukaryota > Metazoa > Chordata > Actinopteri > Perciformes > Serranidae > Plectropomus > Plectropomus leopardus. The sequence goes on along the minus strand of NC_142179.1, from coordinate 14,590,273 downwards.
CCTTTTTTGTGAGTTTTTATTCACTCCCTAAGCACCAAACTGAAAGTTTGCTTTTGCCCAGCAACCTGTTTCTTTTTTGTCTTGTTTTTGTCTTTTAGCCACTAACCAGATTCTCAGAAGGATGACAAGGCAAACACCCAGAGATGGTTAACAAAGGTTAAAACTGCTCAAGGCAGGCTTTATTCAAAGATAAAAATTTCAAAAGCATAAATCAAAAGCAACAGTTATCTTACTCCTTTTTATGGGAGTTACATATACCATCTAACACTAGGTCTAAGCAAGGTAAGGCATAAGCACAAAAAGCACACATAGTGATCTGTTGTTTCTCTTTATCTGGAGGTCCGTTGCATCATCACTCTCTCCATTCTCTGTTTCTCATCATTGGCTGGGTTTGGGGTAGCCTGTTCAAATAGAAACTTCTTCTTCCTGCTTGTAATGTTTGGGTACAAGCTTACTCCACGTGCTGCTGGGAAAAAACATCATGATATAGCATGTCAAAACAATGGACGAAAACAACATAGTGTAGTGTGGCTAAAAATGTCAGAGTTTGACATGAAAAAAAATGGCTGAAAACGACATATTATAGCTTGTAAAGTCCTAGCATAGCATACAGTGTTGCAAAATAGGCCAACATTATGATTTATGCAAGCCAAAAAATTCATGCCGAAATATGTCATATTATAGCATGTCGAAAAAAATGCCTGAAAACACCATAATGTACCATGTATGTAAAAATTTCAAATTTTGACATGTTGAAAAAAACAGCTGAAAATGACATTTTAGAGCATGCTGAAACACATCATAGTATAGCATTTCGGAAAAAAAAAACTAAAAACAAAAACAACATACTGTATTATAGCATGTTGAAAAAATGGCCGAAACTCATAGAAAAGTATGTAAAAAAAATTCAAATTTTGACATGACGAAAAATCCAACAGATTAGTGCATGCGGAAACATGTCATAGTAAATCATTTCGGAAAAACAGCATTTTTTAAAAAAAATTACAAAAAAGGCCAGATTTTGACATGCCGAAAGACAGCTGTAAATGACATATTAGAGCATGCCGAAACATGTCATAGTATAGCATTTCGAAAAACAGCCAAAACATCATAATATAGCATGTTGAAAAAACAGCTGAAAACTAGGTAGTATAGACAGTAGAAAGATGTCGGAAAAAAGACTGAAAACAACATAAAAGGGAATGCCAAAACATCTCATCGTATAGCATTTTGAACAACAGCATAAACCATCATAATATAGCATGTCGAAAAGATAGGTTAAAACAACATATTAGAGCATGCCGAAACAGTTCACTGTAAAGCATTTTGAGAAAACAGCCCAAAACATCATAATATTAGCATGTTGAAAAAACGGCTAAAAACAATTTAGTACATTATGTTAAAAAATGTCAAATTTTGACATGCCCAAATCTTTTTTGAAAATGACAGATTAGAGCATGTTGAAAACAACGGCCAAAAATGTCATAATACAGCATTTTTTTAAAAACAGCTGAAGACTAAATGTCAAATTATGAAATGTTGAAAGAATGGCTTAAAACAACATATTAGAGCATGCCGAAACACAACATAGTATAGCATTTCGAAAAGACACCCAAAAATGTCATCATTCAGCATGTTGAAAAGTGGCTGAAAATGCTATGGTATAGTATTTTGATAAACGTCAAATTTTGACATGTCGAAAGATGGCTGAAAATGACATATTAGAGCATGCCAAAACTTTTCATAGTAAAGCATGTTAAAAAAAAGAAAAAACGGCCAAAAACATCATAATATAGCATGTTGAAAAAATGACCAAAAAAGACAGTACAGTATGTTGAAAAATGTTAAAATATGACATGTCGAAATAACAGCTGGAAACCACATAGTATAGCATGTTGAAATAGCCATAGCATAGCAGTTACAAAAAAAAAACAGCCAAAAACATATATAGCATAATATAGTATGTTGAAAAATGTCTGAAAGATGTAAAAAAAAAAACATATAGTGTAGCATTCTGAGACATGTTATAGTAATATATGTTGAAAAAACATCCAAAAATAAAGCATGCCAAAAAAACGACCGAAAAAGGACATGTTGAAAAAATGTCAACATGAGACATGTTAAAAAACCCGATTTAAAACTTTATAGTATAGCACTGTGAGACACATCATAGTATAGCACGTTGGAAAAACGTCCAAAAACATCATAATATAGCACGTCAAAAAATGTCAAAATATAACGTCAAAAAGCTGAAAACCACATAGTATAGTTCGTAAAGAAAACAGCTGGAAACTGCATAGTATAGCATTTCAAAACATGCCATAGCATAGCATGTAAAACAAAAATAGCCCAAAACATCATAATATAGCATTTTGAGAAACATTGTAGCAATTGAAAATTTAAACCACGTTTAAAAGAAATACTGTAATATGACATTGAGGTCATATTGTGAACGACATACTATACTATGACATTTGGGTCAAATTTTGAACAACATACTACACAATAACATTTGGGTCAATTTTTTAAAAACATACTACACAATGACATTTTGGTCATTTTTTGAACTACATATTATACGATGACCTTAAGGTCAAATTTTGAAGGACATACTATACTTTGAAATTTGGGTAAGAGTTTCAACGGCATACTACAATATGACATTTTGGTCAGAAAATTATACGGCATACTATGACATTTTGGTAAAATTTTGGATGACCTACTATAATTTTACGTTTTTATAAATATTTTAACGACATACTATGCTATGATGTTTTGGTCAATTTTTAGGATAGGATAACATGTCAAGACACCTCATAATATAGCATGTCTAAAAAAAAATCTAAAAATGTCATAATATAGCATGTCGAAGTAACGACCGAAAATTACATAATATAGTAAATCAAACAATATCACAATATGACATGTTAAAATAACTGCTGGAAAACACATACTATAGCATGTTGAAACATGCCATAGCAAAGCATGTCTTGAAAATGACCAAAAACGACATGTCAAAAATGTCAAAATATGACTTGTTGAAAAAACGGCTTAAAACCATATACTACTACATTTCGGGACACGTCATAGTATAGCACGTTGAAATAACGTCCAAAAACATCATAATATAGCATGTCGCAAAATGTCCAAATATGACATGTTGAAAAAACGCTGAAAACTATATAATATAGTATGTTGTGACACCTCATAGTATAGCGTGTTGAAAATATGAAAACATCATTATATGGCATGTTTAAAAAAAAAAACAACCAACAACGACATAGTATATTTTTTTTGAAAAATGTCAAAATATGACGTCTACTAAACAGCTGAAAACCACATAGTATTTAACAGAAAACGACATAATGTAGTTTGTCAAAAAATGTCAAAATATGACATGTCAAAAAAAAAGCTGGAAACCCCATAGTATAGTATGTCAAAACATGCCATAGCATTGCATGCGAAAAAATAGCCAAAAACATCACAATACAGCATGTCTTTAAAATGACCGAAAATGACATAGTATAATATGTGGAAAAATGTCAAAAAATTACGTCGAAAAAAACAATGACAACCACATAGTATAGGAAGTCGAAACATGTCATAGTATAGCATGTTGAAGTTAAAGCTGCAAGCAGCGATGAAAGGGCCCTTGCACCACCACATATGATGGGGTACTGGTGAACTCCAGCTAAGGCAGCCATTCATTTCTTTGAAAGTCAGATAATGCATGCAGAGAGTCTGGACCCTGGAGTGTGTACTTCCAGCGCCCACTAGTTGGCAGTGGAGGGCACAGAAATTCCACATCATCTTGTTGTACTTCATTTGTAGACCAAATCAGGAAAATGTCATGTAAATGAATGAATGAATTAATATTAAAACAAAAAAACTATTTGGAATGTTGAGTTTGAACCTTATCTAGGGCCGGTACGTTTTACAGGCTGCTTCCCGGAGAAGAGTCTTAAAATTGGTCAACTTAAAACATAGTTGAAATGTCTGAAGGTTTAGCTCAGTAGGTCAGAGGGCTTGCCACCAGACAATGAGATCATTGTATCAAACCTAATCCAGGACAGGTGAATTCAGTTGTCCTAAGCAAACAGCTATCTTCAAGGTAAAACACAAGTGTCAGATGTATTGGCATGGTCTGTTATAGCACTTACTCGTAAACCATGAGATTGCAAGTCAAGTTCAACAACACGTCAAAAACATGTAAAGTTTTCTAGAGGTTTGGCTCAGTAGGTAAATCAGGCAATTAGTGTGCCTGAGGTTGGTGGTTCAAGTCTTATCTGGGACAGGTTACAATTGACTTTTATGGCATAAATAAAACTAAATCTCAGCTGATATATGTGTGTGCTCTGCTAATATAAGTCATCAATGATGTACCTTGCAGGGAACACTTGAAACAATTAAAAAACACACAATTATCTCGTCTCCTGAATTTTCATGTATTGGATACTGATTTCTCCTACCAAGAACTTAGTTGATTATCAACCTGACTCACATATCAGATTAGTTTTCAATAGATGTCACTGCTGATACTGAGCTAAATGGAACATCGAAAGCACAGAAAGTGTCTGGAGGTTTGGCTCAGTGGGTAAATCAGGTGATTAGTGTGCTAGAGGTTTTTGGTTCAAGTCTTGTCTGGAAGATTTGACTTTCATGGCATAAATACAATAAAAAATCACCTGACATATGTGTCTGCTCTGCTAATATAAGTTGTTGATGGCGTACATTGCAACAAACACTTTAAACAGTTAAAAAACACAATTGTTTCCTGAATTTTCATATACTGAATACTGATTTTCCCGGCCAAAGACTTAATTTATTATCAACCCAACTCGCAAATATCATTCGAGTTTTCGACAGATGTCACTGCTGTAACTGAGCTAAATGGAGTGTCGAGAGCACATTAAATGTCTGGAGGTTTGGCTCAGTGGGTAAATCAGGTGGTTAGTGAGCCAGAGGTAGCTGGTTAAGGCTTGCCTTGAACATTTGACTTTTATGGCATAAATACAATAAAATATCTGCTGATATAAGTCATCAATGTTAAAAAAACACAATTGTCTGCTTGTCTTCTGAATTTTCATGTACTGAATACTGATTTTCCCTGCCAAGAACTTAATGAGGAGTTGATAGTTGATTATCGACTTGACTCACATATCAGTTAAGTTTTCGAATGATGTCACTGCCGATACTGAGCTAAATGGAACGTCAAAAGGGTGGAAGGCGTCTGAAGGTTTGGCTCAGTGGGTAAATTAGGGGGTTAGTGTGCCAGAGGTTGCTGGTTCAAGTCTCATTTGACTTTTAGGGCATAAATATGGCTGATATAAGCGTCTGCTCTATAAGTCTTCGATGGCGTACCTTGCAACGAACACTTAAAATTGTTAAAAAACACACGATTGTCTTCTTGTTTCCTTGTCTCCTGAATTTACATGTACTAAATTCTGATTTTCCCTGCTTGTGAAGTGTCTGGAGGTTTGGCTAAGTTGGTAAATCAGGTGGTTAGTGTGCCAGAGGTTTCTAGTTCAAACCTTGCCTGCAACATTTGACTTATATAGTATAAATTCAATAAAATCTCGGCTGATATATGTGTCTGCTCTGCGGATATAAGTTATCCATGTTGTATTGTTGTCGTCATATGTATTCCTTGTTTTTAGCAGACGCATCTGCTGATATTGGTTTTACCTGTTTTTGTGACCACTCCACCTGATTTATCACTCAAAGCGATATATCACTAAACTTTGCGTGCCTTAATTTGTTCTGCAAATGTATGAATCTACAACAAATAATATTTTATGGCATAAATAAAATAAAATATTGGTTTATATATCTGTGTGCTGTGTGCTCTGTTGATATAAGGGTCATATGGTGTTGACAGGCAAAATTCAGTATCAGCAGTGACGTCTGCCGAAAACTGATATTTGAGTCAGGCCGATATTCAAATGTCACCTGTCCGAGATAAGACATGAACCAGCAAACTCTGGCATACTAACCACCTGATATTTGACATTCCATTTAGCTCAGTATCAGCAGTGACATCTATCAAAAACTCAATGATACGTGAATCAGGTCAATAATCAGCAGTTATTTTAGTTATTGGGGAGGTATTGTTATTGGGGAAAATCAGTATTCAGTACATGAAAATTCGGGAGACAAACAAGGAGACAACTGTGTGTTTTTTAACACTTTTAAGTGTTTGTTGCAAGGTACGCCATCAATGACTTAATTCAACAGAGCAGACACATATATCAGCTGATATTTTTTTATTGTATTTATGCCATAAAAGTCAAATGTTCCACATGAGACTTGAACCAGCAACCTCTGGCACACTAACCACACTAACCTGATTACCCACTGAGCCAAACCTCCATGTATTTTGCAGCTTTCAGTATCGGCACAGACATCTATCAAAAACTTGACTGATATATGAGTCAGGCCAAGAATCAACAAAGTTCTTAGCAAGGAAAATCATTACTCAGTACATAAAAATGCAGGAGACAATTGTGTCATTTTTAATTGTTTTTTTGTTAAAAGATAGTCCATTGATGACTTAAATCAGCAGCGCAGACATATATATCAGCCAAGATTTTATTGTATTCATGCCATTAAAGTCAAGCGTCAACTGTCCTAGATAAGACTTGAACCAGCAACCTCAGGCACACTAACCGCCTGACTTACCCAGTAAGACAAGCCTCCTGACTCTTTGCAGGTGCATCATGAAGGTCTTAGGATCATACAGACAAAATTTTAATAGTGTAGGACAAGTTTGGGAGAGTACATTATTTCAAGTGGCCACTAGGTGGCACTATTATGGATAGTGCTTATTGTCATACAGATGTGTTAAGGGCAGGACCTTCAAATCTATTAAGTTTCAGGCAGATTGGACAATATACACTAAAGTTTCGACTATTTCCTTTTTTATGGCAAAACATTAAAATTCTATGCTTCACCTTGGGAAAACCCTAGAAGTTTTGCACGGACCTTTGATAACTTTTCATCACCAAGGGATTATGATTGCACACACCAAATCAACTTCCAACTTCCTGTTGGGTTTGGGGGGCGGGTCCAAGAGACTTTTTGTGCCTCTAGGCATGATAAATAAGTGTACCGAATTTTGTAATTGAAGGTGAAACTGCCCACTGGGGCTACATGTTAGGGGGGTGCTGTGGAGTTATTTTGCCACGTTTGTTTTTAGCATGTTTAGACCTCCAAAAATGCAATTAATTTGCCAGAAAATGATAATTAATATAGCATGTCGACTAAACTGCCAAAAACAGAATATAGCATGTTAAAGAAATGACTGAAAATGACATATTATAGTATGTCGAAAAATATCAAAATATGACATGTCAAAAAAAAGCTGAAATCCACATATTATAGCATGTCAGGACACGTCCTAGTATAGCATTTAGATGGCCAAAATCATCCTAATATAGCATGTGTAAAAAATGGCCAAAAACAACATAGTATAGTATGTCGAAAAATGTGAAAATATGCCATGTCAAAAAAAAATAAATAAATAAATTTGTAAAACCATATAGTATAGCATGTCGAGTTATACAGAAATATACTGAAAATGTGGTTTTCAGCTGTTTTTCAGCTGTTGGTTTTCAACATGCCCCCCCAAAAAAATTGTTTAAAAAGCTTTAAAAAAACATCTTGTACTGTACAGACTTGCATTTATTTAACTTTGGCTTAATAGGTATGAAAGTGTGTATATGTATGAGATTTGCGTGGGTGTATGTGCATGTGCCTAGGTATGAATGCGTAAATATGTGTTTATGTATGTATATTTGTATGTATATAAGTATGTGCATATGTACATATAGATGTCAGCCACCCCTGCCATAGTCTGTCCACCCTGCTGCCATCTGGAAAAAGATACAGAAGTATCCGCTGCCAAACCACCAGACTACGGAGCAGCTTTTTTCCCCAGACTGTGAGACTCCTCAACTCATTGTTCAACGCCAAAAAGATGTAGCAGGATTTAGGGTCAACTTTAATTTAATTTCTTCTTAAACCATGTTTAAGAGAAATTACAATAAATCTACCTTGTACCTTGTACATGGATGAAAGTGAATATATGAGTGTTTAAATATGTATATTTATGTACATATATGGATATGTGTGTATGCATGTATGTATATATGTATAGGTATGTATAAATATGTAATATGTGTGTGTTATATTTCAATTGTATTTCTTTTCCTCTTTGTGAATGATGTTGTTATACCTCCATTTTTTTTAATTGTGTGGTTTGGTATTGTAAAGCACTTCCTAACTCTGAAAAAGGTCTATAGAAATAAAAAAAATGTTATTATTATTGGTCTATGAGATTTTTATCATGTTTTTAAAAGACAAAAGACAATGACATATTGGTCATTCTTTGAAAGACATACTATACTATGAAATTTTGGTCTAATTTTGAATGACATAAAGTAATATGATATTTGGGTCAAATTTTGAATGACATACTTTAACATTTTGGTGAATTTGTGAACGGCATGCTATACTATGACATTTTGGTCAGATTTTCGACTACATCTTATACTATGAAAATTTGGTCAGATTTTCGACTACATCTTATACTATGAAAATTTGGTCATTTTTAGAACGGAATACTATACTATGACATTTTGTTCAAATTTTGAACAACATAAAAAACTATGACATTTTGGTAACATTTTGGAAGACTTACTATACTATGACGTTTTTGTAAATTTTTGAATGACATACTACTATAATGTTTTGGTTAATTGTTGATCGACATATTTTACTATGATGTTTTTTTCCATTTTTGACTGACATACTACAGGTAAAAAAATGTCAAAATATGACATGTCAAGAAAACAGCTGAAAACCACATAGTATAGCATGTCGAAAAAATGGCCAAAAACATCATGATATAGCATGTCGGAAAAAAACCCAGCCGAAAACATTATAATATAGCATGTTGAAAAAATAGCCAAAAATGTCATAATACAGCATGTAAAGTCAACCAAAAATGGCATTGTATAGTATGCCGAATAATCTCCAGATATGACATCTTACATCTGAAAACCACATACTATAGCATGTTGAGACACCTTATAGTACAGCAGATCAGAAGAACAGCCAAAAATGTCTAAATATATAGCATGTCGATAAAATGACTGAAAACGACATAGTGTAGTATGTGGAAAAATGCCACAATATCACCTGTTAAAAAAACAGCTGTAAACCATCAAGTATAGCATGTCGAGGCACGTTACTGTATAGCATATCTAAAAAACGGCCAAAAATGTGGAAAACACAACCGAAAATGATGTAGTATAGTATGTCAAAAAATATGAAAATATGACATGTCCAAAAAAAGCTGAAAACCACATAGTATAGCATCTCAAAACAATTCATAGCATTGCATGTCAAAAAATAGCCAAAAGCATCATAATATAGCATGATAGAGCATGTCGAATAAAAACAGACAAAAAAAACGTCATAATATAATATGTGGGAAAAGGACTGAAAATGCCTTACAATAGTATGTTGAAAATGTCAAAATATTACGTTAAAAAACCAGCTGAAAAACACATAGTAAAGCATGTAGAGACAAGTCATAATACAGCAAGTCGATAAAAACAACCAAAAACGAAATCATAAATATGACATGGCGAAAACAAAGCATGTTGAGACACATCATTGCATAGCATGTCAAAAAAGTGGCCAAAAATATAAAAATAAAATAAAATAATCACAATAAAGATAACCCATACCTCAATGTACCTGTTCTCTTTCTTACACACACATATCCACACTAACGTAAATGGTTCTCAGTGATGATATATATTTTCTGTGTTCACACAAATATACTCATGCATCTGCACATCCAGAGAAACGCACAAATACACACTTAAACCTGCACACACCCCAACCTACATATACACACATACACTAGTGCCGAACGATTTTAAAGAGAGAGGAGAGAGAGGAAAAAACGCAAACAAACAAATAATCAACAAGCAAATCAAACAAATAAGCAAAACAAAACAAAAAAGGACAGTTGCAATATTTTTGAACGGTGATGTGCAGGTATCACCGCATCACATATCATCTTGTGCATTTTGGTGCTTTAGCACATAGACAAAAGCATAGCTACACATACACACACGTATAGGTTTCGAATCGTGACCGTGTATATTCAAGACTAGCTTTACACTCTTTGATGTCTGCATGTAGTATTTCCAGGATACTAAGTTTAGTGTTTGTTGATGCGAGCAGACTGACCTGAATGGCTGTCGTGTTTTCTCGTCTGTTTCGGTGGATGAGTTCTGTCGTCGTTGTTTCTGTGGTGGAATCGTGGCGGAGATACTTTATCCAGAGTTGGATGTTGTTCCAAGGAAGATAAACGGGTCTTATTCTTTAGTATTTTCATTTTGTTTGTTGTATCGTTCCTGCAGCAGTAGGGTGCCGCCATGATGACCCCCCCCCTCCCGCCTCTCCTATTGTCTCGCGATGCTTGGACTAACAACGTCATCACAGCCTCCTCCCGTAGATCGGATCTCGCTCCAGGAAGTGCGCCAGGCGTTGATGCAAAATTTGCAGAGTGGCCGAAAGCGGAATTACAATCCTTATAATTCATCGTTCGGGTCGGTCACGTTTTGACAAAAAAACATATCCCCATTGACTAACATCGGAAAAGAGACGTATATAAATCATTAAATATTCTTTTATGAGCATCAAAACCCCCGCGAAACGTCTTCTATCCCTGTCTATGTGTAAACCATCCGGTTCGATTACATTTAGAAAGTCTAAAAGAGCCGAGAGATTAAATTTTGTTTGACTACCATTCAAGCTAGCCAGGCGCTAATCAGGAAATGGGTAGCTCCGCCGGCGGAAGTGGCCCGTGGCACAGCCTGTAATACATCCATGGCACAGCCTATTATACACATGAATCTATTTAATCATTACATCCATGGGCCACAGTTGGCAGCGTTCGGCCATCAGTATCTATCTGCAGGCTTGCAGGCAGCAGCTTAGGGACCGCAGTTTCAGGACCGCAGATCTAGGACCCTCGCTTTTCGCAACAGTGCCACCCAGTGAATTGGATGAATGCAAAAAAATACGGGATACTTTAAAGGTTTATTCCACCAAAATATTATTAACAAGTACCACCAAAATAGTACTTTATAAGGATACACTCTGAACTGAGCAGAGCGAAAGTACTAATTATGAGTTAAGTGTGATTTGTAAAATAAACAACATCTAGCCGCACAGCATTGTGTAACGTTAATGTTAAACTAACTACGACAGTACCGGATTAAAGGCAATAATGCTGACATATACTTGCAGTAGCTTGCTGTCCTAGACAGTTTAGGCCTTACTATTTAATGTTAATCTGATAACTTAAGACAGATCATGACATGCTTTTATCTTTGGAAATTTATGAAGGCTACTGGAAAGAATTAACCAAATTAACATAATAGTTACAAAATCAACAATTAATATAGATGCTCTTGGCAAAATGAAGCTATGAGATTTCCGACACTACGTTGGAATGTTTTTCCCCCCAGAAATAAGTGGCCACAATGCATTGTGGTGGCGGGAGTTAAATGTAGTTGTGCATTGTGGGTATTTTATAGTACACTATATAGTGGATAAAATTAACAGCTGAAAACTCTAACACCACTACAAAATGACTAACACACTATATAGTGCACTATATCCATATTAGGGGACAGTTTCAAACACAGATACAGCCATGGGGGCTGAGCCTCATTCATCTATATGAAAGCTGCCCATTGGTGCATGAAGCAGAAAAAGCATGTTTATTTTAATACTAAATCATATATTATGTGACTGCTATTTCAATGACAACTGAAATTTGATGACTGCGCTTTTCACATTTTAACTGGAGATTGTGCTCGCTCTTTGTATTGTGTGATGGTTGTATTAATTTTATAGTTGTATTTGTTTGCCTGTATTTATTGTTGTAACCTTGTTTTAAGCTGCCCTCTTGGCCAGGTCACTCTTGGAAAAGAGATTTTAAATCTCAATGAGTCTTTTACCTGGTTAAATAAAGGATATATAAATATGTCAAAATATGACATGTTGAGAAAACAGCTGAAAACCACATAGAATAGCATGTTGAGACACATCTTAGTATAGCATGTCGAAAAACGCCCCAAATCTTTATAATATAGCATGTCTAAAAATATTTTTAAAAATATTAATGTAACTTAGGATGCTGGCCTCCTTGGGAAGTGGAAGGGGTTAAAGTAGAGCAAAAGAGTAGCACAGTGATCAAAGCAATGTATTTCCATTTTATTGTATTACTCATAGTTGCTCAGACACGTGTATATACAAATACAGATAATTTTTGTCAACTTTTTTGTTGTTTATATACTGTAAAAGAGCAGTTTGGAAATATTCCCCACTGATGGCAAAGTGGGAGCAGGGTTCGAAGGTGAGGGAAGAAGGACAGCAGGTGGTGTTGTGGAGGTTATACAAGCACAAGAAAGATGGGACAGGACAGGTGCACAAAATGAACAAGTGGCTCATCAGCAAGAGCGGAGCTGATGAAAAGACTGGCTTTGCCCTGTATGCACAGAACCTGGATTGATGATAGGCTTTACCCCACGAACAATCCAGTTAGGATTTTGGTGGAAGGGGTGCACTAATCCTTGAACTGTGCCCAGGACCAACGTCTACCATAGGGAGAAGTGATTCAGGATTGTTAAAAAGGGAGAGAACGTGAAGGGCCCTGTTGTAGTCTCTTCGACGCCAGCAGCCGTTCCGTGTAAAAGCACAATGGCAGAAAGCTTCTTGTACACAGACAGGGCTGCCAGGGCAGAGGCTGAAGGGCTAAGGCATGGGAAACACTCTTTGTTGCCAAAGAGGGTTGCCGCTTCCCATTCACTGCAGCAACAGCAAATGAGACACGCACACACACAAACTCAAAGGTCTCACACATTTTTTTTTTTCCACACTGAAAAACGTCCACACACTGATGTATACACTCCCAAAACGCCTCCTCTTGAGAGAGCAGAAAGAGGATGAATAGTCAGAAGAGACAGACTGCAACTACATGGGATGAATTCAGTAGATGGGTACAGAAAGAGTCATTCTTAGGAGGAAAAAAAAAGTTGCTTTTGAACAACAAAATGACCGACCCCCACTGTAACTTTACAACAATGGTTTGTGTTATGTACATTTGTCATCTGTCACTACACCGCTTTAATGACATCACTCAAATGGGGATGCAAAAAACACACAACATGAAAGTGATCCGAAAGTCTAACACGTCTTAAAGAAAAAGAAAATCAGAGCAAAAGAAAAACGTTCTTTTAAAAACTTTTTCGATATTTTTCTTTTTTTTTTTTCTTCTTAAATGTCATCAAGTTCATGCGCATGCCACATAATGAAACTGGCAAGATCCTTCCATTAAAAAGCAAACAGTCCACTCATGGCAGATCTTTGAGCCAACCAACATGCTTCCAAAACACTGAAGGCAAAAAAGTACAAATGAGCCGTCTATTAAGTCCAAAGTGTTTCTTTTCAAGGCAGGATCCATATGAAGAGATGTGAAGGTTGGTGACTGGTTTGAAACATGTAACAGGTGAGCCACTCTTCTGGCTAATGTTCAGTCTCCTATACACTGTTGGTGTACAGCTCCCACAGGTTTCCCCTTCATATTAGCTCAAAGTTTCATTAGGCATTGAGGATCAAAGCACACAATGCATTGTTTGAGGACAGTACACACTCCGCAAAACCCAGAGATAATACCGTATTCATTTTTTTTTAGAAAAAGACATAAGAACCAAATTAATACTTTAATATCAAACACTATTTACATCAAGAAGTTTTTCTAATAATAATAGGCATAATCATCATCATCATCATAACAATAATAATAATTATACAGTTTTAACAATGATCTAATTTTTTTCTTCTGTCCTCCAGAAAGGTACAAAACAGATACTAACCTAACACTACTTGTTTTATGGTTGACTACCTCAGGATACACAGTATCCAGTTTATAAGTTGATCCTCATTTCCCAGGTTAAGGTGTGTACAGAATAAACCATGGTAATAATAGCAATAATGACAAATAGTAGTATTATAAGAGAGTACAATTGAAGCTGGTTTTCTGATAAAAGTCTGGTGTTAATCTGCTGACAGGCATCCATTTTGAATCTTACACGGTGCTCATTCCCTGTGGTGTTATCCTGAAAATTAGTACCTCATTAAATGGCCTCATCTCCTATTACCCCCCATGGCTGAGCTGCTATTACGCTGTAATAGCATTGTTACCGTAGCACACACACAAAAAAACAACATGGCAAAAGGCAAAGGCAGTCTTTTTGGGGAAAAGAAAAAAAAAAGGCAGCCACAAAAATGAAAAGCAATAACCAAACAGTGCACTCATTTTGGAGACAGAATGATACTGAACAAAATGTTTGTCATCTATTCAGGTGTTCTTTCAGTAGTGGTGCTTGGGTTTTTTGTTTAGTTTTGTTTAGTTAGGCACTCTAGTCACACTACCTTCGGGGTACCTCCCATGTCTTTCTATCTCTCCCCGTATGTGTCTCTCCCTTTAAATCTCCCCGTCTCCTTCACTAACCAATTCTCTCAAACTGCAAGGTCATTGGTGCTTTAAACCCCCCCCACTGTGGAAATCTACACCCCCCTCCCGAGACCCCCCAAGCCTTTCACCATCTATTTTTAATACCAGGAATAACTCCCCTGGCCACAACATGGGGTCCACATGCCTGTCATTTTGAACCTCATTAAAGAGTCACTTAAACCTGTAACACTAGGAGCCGAAGGTGGACACGCAATCACTCCTGTGCTTCTTTTCTTGCTCTGTTTCTCTCTTTGTATCCATCTTTCAAAACCAATTGGCGCCCCATTTCTCCTACAAAAACCCCTGATCTTAAAAGGAAAGAGTAAATTCCTCTATCTGTCCATATTTCTTTGAAAGCAAAAGAAACAAGTCCCCTCCATTTGAAAGAGGACATAATAGCTTCCATTATGCTAACTCACCATGTGCATCTGTGGGAGCTGAAGGACGCTGAATATCATTAGAACACAGTGGATTCCTTTTCATTTAAGTGCTAACATAAACCTGGCCAGACTAAATAGAGCTGTGCATTGCCTTGAATTAAATGGATGGTTTCTCTAGTCACTCTATGTGTTCTAAACTAATTGGAGCTATACATCAGTCCTGTAAAAGCTGCATAAACTGCAGCACGAAAGTGAGTGTGAAAACCAGCTAACTAATATTTGATGAGTCAAAACTGTGGTTTAAGTGACAGAGATGTGAGGAAAAAGTATGCTAATGCGAATTAAAGTGTCTTTGTAAACACTTTCCCATGACATCTGCTATTGTTTTAATTAAGTGGGTTTTAGACAGTGCAAAAATACACAGTTTACAGTGTCTTCACCATCAAAGACACCATTTGCAAAGTAAAAAAATAAAGGCTCCAATTTAACTGTGAACAGTTTTTTAAACAATCGCTTAAACAGTCGATATCAGAGAAAAAAAAGCTGTGGATGCAAATGTTTATGAGAGTGTTAATATTGACTAATAGTCAAATGGAACAGGGAGAACAATTGCTGCCTCTGCTCAGCAAACATTGCATAAAATGACTGTGACTGTTGCCGTGAAATTGTGTGATCAACTTTCAAAAGATATCGATCCTTGATCTTAATAGCAGTCTACAAAGTGTCTGGCGAGAAAGTTTCAATTTAGCTGTTCTGTGAGTCACGGTGAACCAAATGTGTTTGAGAGGTGTTTTATTGAGCAGGGCTGGCATGCTCTACACAAAGGAGGGCAAGAGAAAGTAGCCTCATGGTTCCGTAGGTTTCTCTAGCTCAAGTTTTGAGCAGCTTATCCATCTATAAATACACTTTGTATTCAAGAGAAAATTGGATGCTATTGTTGACAGGCTGAAGGTCAGCGGGCTAAGGTGCATGCCATGTACAGATTTCTCAGTGCTGTGGTTTCCAGTCTGACCTCTTCATCTTTGTACTTCCATGGAAGCAGAAAACTCTGCTTCTTACTGTATGACCCCACACAATACAAAATATTTTCTAAAGGCTTTTTGAGAGGTCTCGGGACAACTATTTGTTTGTGTATGTACAGTTCTTTCTAAGGCCTAGAATTCTCACTCTCCTACTGTTTACTGCTGCTATACAAATGTAAAACCCTACTGCTATTGACGGTTAGTGTTTTGTGTTTGACTCTCTAAGTGTGTGTGTGTGTGTGTGTGTGTGTGTGTGTGTGTGTGTGTGTGTGTGTGGGTAAACATCAGTGCTGCAATGACAAAAACATGATGCAAAGGGATGTCAAAAGTCACGGGAAAATAAGAATCACTAAGTGTCAAAAAACGGGATTTGGCATCTTAGTTGAAGGTTTGAGAGAGGGAAACTGTCTCTCCCACTTCCAACATCAACTTTTTTCACTCACAGACGGAGAAAAGACCACTTAAATATATTTCTGAAAAAAATAGAGGGTTCCTTGAGAAGCCTGCGCTGATGCCCAATTCAAGCAAACACGCTCCACCCAAATCCCGCCCCCATCCCTGCAGCCTCGGGCAGATTCAGGCCACGCTAGGTGTGTGTAAATGCCCTCCATGACAGAGGGAGGCGCTATAAAGTGATGAGTGCTGATAGGCAGACCAGCAACAAAGCCAGGAGTGGGCTTGTTTTCTGCAGGTGCGGTGCAGCATTTGTTTCGTCACTTCGGGAAGGCTCAGCTGGTTCGTGGCTGGTATCATCTAAAAGATAAGAAATAGAAACAAGGTGAATTGTTATTTATGGAACAAACTGCTCATTTGCAACAGTTCATCACAGATTAAAGACGACGATGTGCAGTTAATGTATTGTCGTTGTCATGTTCAAAGCTATATCTCAAGATTAATAACAGTGGAGACTGAAGTGCATTCCTGAAATGTCTGGGCTCATGCTTGTTCAGTTCATGATGTTGCCATATGAACTTGGATTGCTGTGTCACGCTTCAAATCATGTCAGAAACATTTTTAATTCAACTCTCAGCTGAGTTGCCTCTTGTGTCTGTCTGGCAGTGGCTTCAGTATCTGCACATAGCCATGTGCCCTGTGCACCATGGGAAAGTAGCTGAACCATGCACAGCAAAGGACAGATAGACAGAACAGAGGACCGGGCAGTTATATAACTGTTCAAGTGTGTGTGTCTATGTGTGTGTGGTCGGTGTGTGTGGAAGGGTGTGGAGGGATGTGGCAACAGTAGATGATGGATGAATGTTTTAATTTCCTTCCTTTGGAGAGCGTAATAGATTGGTTCAGGGATGATGTATTTTTGTAGGCCAACCTTGCAGAATCCCCCTGGTTCCCTCCACAAAAAACCAATAGGCTTTTTTCCACAAGATTTTGGATTACAGCAGAAAATAGGCTCTGTGGCAAACAAAGGTTGATGATACTTACATTTTTGACACTTCTATGAAATTGCCAGAAGTAAAAAGCTAACCTTAACCATTTTATTGTTCAGGAGGTTTTTACAGGGAGCCAAATTACCTGCAGAGGTCCTTTTTTCTCCATAACAAATTGACCAGGTGATTAAAGCAGGTAAAAAACAATGCATAAAGCAGTTTCAAGCTCATCGTGGCTGAGCTGCTAACTATGGTGGCCAGCACCCTGTTTAGAGCTTATTTGTCCCTTCTGGGCTACTCTAGAACCATGGCGGTGCAACTCAGTAATATCTACAGACAAGGAGCAGCTCCCTATGTAGACATAAACAGCTCATTCTGAAGTAATGAAAACACAACAATTTTTATTTTCAGGTGATAATACACTAAAGAAAATATGTTTATATTTAATTTTTGCCAAGATATCCCCCTAAGTCCTGCACACTGGACCTTTAAGACACATAAAAGCTTCCAAATCCACAAGTAGAGGATTTACTGGCACATTTTATGCTGAAGAACCAAACATAAAAATCTGTTGAGTTTGTGTTAACCACAGACCTTGTTTCAAGCATCTAACCAAAAACCAATTCAAAAAACCCATTGACTTGGAGACGAGGGACCCGGAAGTGCAAACCTACTAGCTCATTTCCAGGTTTTGGGACTCATTCCTGCAACACTCTGTAGGGGAAAGGGCCAAAAACAAGTGTGCAAGGTGAGAGGCAGCCATCAAAGATGCAGGCAGGAGAGCAAGGCAGGGAAACAGGCAGGCAGCAGGAGAGGCAGATGGGCATCACAAATGTCTTAGGATCTGGCCTTATGTATATGAGTGTGTGTATCATTTAGATGGCACTCTATAATAAACTCTGATCTTCACTGTAAACATTGTAGATCTCATTTTCAAATTAAAAACATCCAGAGAAATCTTTGTTTAGATGTCCTACATTTGACAAGTTGTTATTCCCAGTGGGGTGATCTTTGTGTTGTTTCAGATCTTAGGGTGAGCTGTTGCTGGGAATGAGACATCAGCATGTGGGTGATGTGGAGTGTTTCAGTTCAGTGACTTGGTTAGACTCATGTATGAAGGTATGAAGACATAAAAATGTTGTGCATTCTGCGCAGAGAAAATAATCAATGCTGGGCTACAGAGCCAAACTGCAACTCAGTGAGGAGTGGAAGAGAGAATTAAAAATTGCCAAATGTGTTGCTGTATAAATGTATGTGTATATGAATCTTTTTTTTCCACACTGGTCAGATTAATTAAAGCACTCAAGTGACTGGTGCAAAAATGATTTTACTAGAAAACCAATTCTGGTGATATGGAGCACAACATGCATTTGGAAGTGTTTGTTTAGTTAGTGAAAAGGTTTGAGAATGTGAAACATGCACATCTATAGAAACATCACACCTACTGACATATGATTGTGATAGAAACATAATAACTATATCCACTATTTTGCAGCTATATATGTAAATGTATATCGGCATGCAAGAAAGCTTATCAATATAACACGCAGGCAACAGTAGCATGAGGCAACATCAGCGTAAGAGAAGCACTGGGCAGGGATGATCTGCTTCAAGACAAACAGCATTAGGGAAGGAAACAGGCACAGAACAGGAGACACATGTACAGATGTATGGAGGTCATACTGAAGAGAATCAAAAAAGCCAGAAGCCATACTAACCTCGTGGTTCTAATGTATTGTCTACTTTGTCGTTTACGTCAAAAACGCGGTCATGTACGCCTATAGTTTTCACACAGCTGTCTATAACAGAAAATAGGGAGAATGAGAGATCATTAGAGGTTCCCGCCAAATAGGTTAGTGACCCCTGAAGCCCCCCTCCCACCCCCATCACAGCCCTGAAATCAAACATCCCAAGCAACAAAGCTCATGGCAACATTCAGATGAGGTATGAGGTGACCTGGGTTTCATTTGATGTGATCATATATCATCCTTTTCATGTTTTAAAAAAAACTTTCTTAACAAGTTTTGTGATAAATGAAATAGGTATGTTGGACAGTGAGTAAAAAGGTAATTCAGGAGGAAGTGAGGTAACCAGAGAAGCAGACATAAACTGTTTTGATTTTCAATCCAAAAGTGTACTTCAACAAGCTCTATTACAAAGCCTTGCATTGCATGCAAACACTTACTTGATGGTCGGACGAAAACTTTGAGCTTCAGGCATGTTTTCCTGCCATTCTCAGCAATGGTGGAGGCTGCAAAAAAATGCAAAAGACAGGTGAAAAAGTGTTAACATAATACTACAAGTTGTATCACAAGTGCACTTAACTGGTTTCAGGCTGCATTTTCTTTTCATATAAAATGTCTGCATGATTAGATTTTAATATGAATATATTTTCTTGCCTGTAGACAAAACTGAGGTAGTTTATTCAGATAAAATAACATGGTTAATGTTGACTCTTAAGTGGATTTTGTAGGGTTAGTCATGGTTCTTGTGAAATTATAGCCAGAAAGTATTTACAGATGTGCAAGGGAAATGTCTCTGGGGAAAGTGGAGTGCTTAGCTCACAGTTTAATTGTAGCATTTTAGATTCTACAACTGGCAGCAGCTTAATAAGGATCAAGGAATTTGCATCATTTAAAAAACACTCAAAACTGGAAGATTTCATGTTGTGCAAATACTTTATATGTACACATTTATGCATTTACCTCTCTAAAACCCTCTTTGAGGGACACGTAGCTCACACTCCCTGGATGTATATGCTACATGTGCGGATGGTTTGCGGTCGCTGTCAGGAAATGGATCCCTTCCTGTCAAGCCCATGGGGTGTGAATCTCTGAGCGTTAGCTACCATAGTGGTTGTATCACATCCCCTAAAAATATCTCATGTGGAGAGCGTGTGCGTCCGTGTGTGTGTGTGTGTGTGTGTGTGTGTGTGTGTGTGTGTATCTGTGTGTGTGTCTGTGTGTGTGCATGTGGTTGACCACTAATGGTGTTGTGGTGAGGCACCAGGTGCTGTCTCCTGTAGACAAGGATAGGGGTCAAACACATGTCATATGGAGCATGGTGGGTGTGTAATGCCTGCATCCATCATGACAGGAGAAAGTACAGTAGTTTAAACATATGTGCTGTGTCTTGTGTCAGGACATCATATCAAATGGAGACAATCTTATGCTTCTCCTACTATTACGATATAATATGCTATTTACTGGAAAGTAATTTTTATTTCTACTATCACCGTCAGCTCCAGAGAGACAATACTGTCCTCTAAGATGTCTATAGTTCATTTTAAGTCTCCTGTGGATCATTCCACAGCTGATGCAATGAAGCTAAGCATTTCCAAAGGCTACCATTTGGGATCTGTCAACTCCTCTCTAGTGAACCTTTACCTAACCCCTCCCATCCCCGTCCCTCTCTCCCAGCTGTGTCACCCTCTTTACTCGTCTGTCAGCGTAGCCGTATCCATTCATCAAAGCTCAACTGACTTGCCTTCACCATATCTTACAGCACACACACCAACGAATGTGTGGACATACACACAAAATACAGATTTTAAATATCTGTCTGGAAGTGTTGCTCCACGTCCTCTTAAATAACAGTATTTACAATTCTCTGATCTCTCCCCCACTGCAGAATGTATTACATTAAAAAATGTCTCTGTATACTTTGCTGCAATCGATGTCCTAGCATCTATTTCATGTTGAGGTGGTGGAAAAAAGCAGTGAGCTGTCTCTGTAGCCAGGGGATATGTTCATTAAGAGAATTATTGACAAATAAGGGAATATGGAAAAGGGTCAGAAGAGATGGAAATCTATTCCTTTCTTGCACGCTCTCTACTCCCGATTTACCCTGAGATCAAGATGCCAGCTTTTCATCAAATGCATACCGCATGCTCAATCATTTTCATTTTGTGAAGCCCTCTCTGCAGCTCATCAAGCTCCCTCTCTATCCCCCTCGCCTCTCGACCTCGCTGTTACCATTTTAATGTTGTCGCTTCATCAGCTGTTATCTGTTTCTTAGTCATGTGTCAGTGTGCAAGAGAGGTGACTTGAGAGTTTGATATGCCCTTTTTTCAAAGCTCAGTTCATATTCAGCAGATGCAGAGGTGGAAGAGAGGGAGAGGGCCTTATTATTTCGGTGTGGAGGCAGCCGATGACACGCTAATGAACCTTGACCACGGCCGCTCACCCACTCAGTCATGTATACACACCAGTACCCACACGATTTATGTCACTCTTTTCATTGCTACACTTTTCTTTTCCACCACTACTTAATGCACACATATTCAATGTTCATGTCCACATATACGCGTACACAAACACACACACACACACACACACACACACACACGTCTCCAGATGCCTTATCTTCATCATCGATGTGGGCAGAGCTGAGTCACAGCCATCGACACCATCCACTTAGCAAAGGCAGCTGATCATGAGAGAAGTATGGCCCCGATGAGGAAAGCGAAAAGCATGTGGGACGCTCTGTCATGATGACAGTTAGTGAAGCTGTTGTGATGTTTATAGATTTGGGCCATAACACAATATCCACCTCCTACACGAGGAGAGTCATGGACTTAAGGTGCAAAAGTGAACAGATATCACGATTACATACTTACACTGGAATTCTTTATTTCTATGTTTCCTGGAGTGGTTTTCAGCATGCCTAAAGCTAAAAACTCTCATATCTATGCTAATTTAATGCCTCTGCATGAGCAATAGCCGTGGCCAGAGGCATTATGTTTTTGGGTTGTCCGTCCCTCCCACTGTCGTGAATGCCATATCTTCAGAATGGCTTAAGGCAATTTCTCCAAATTTGGCACAAACGTCCACTTGCACTCAAGGATGAACTGATTAGATTCTGATAGGTAAAGGCCAATGTGACCTCAACAGACTAATTCTTGTAAACACAATATCTCAATAACACCTTGGAGGAACTATTCCTTTTTTTTCAAATTTGGCACACTTACATTTAACACTGAGCTGATTCAAAGTTTTTGGTCAAAGGTCAACATGGACTCAAGAATGAAACAATTAGAATTTGGTGGTTGAAGGTCAAAGGTCAAGGTCACTATAACCTCATGAAACATGCTTTTGGCCATAACTCAAGAATTCAAGTGTTACATACTAACAACTTCACTGTGACATTATAATGTTGTGGAAAAACACTTTTCTGGCCTTTATTCAATGGCATAAATC
The DNA here is from genome assembly GCF_026936395.1 of Plectropomus leopardus. Lineage (NCBI taxonomy): Eukaryota > Metazoa > Chordata > Actinopteri > Perciformes > Serranidae > Plectropomus > Plectropomus leopardus. The sequence continues at coordinate 14,567,689 of NC_142179.1, read as the reverse complement.
AGGAACATAAGGTTAGACATTTGGTTGGATACTAAATTTGTGACACTAATCTTTGGTGTCCACCTTGAAACTGTGCTGATTGTGTTGATCATCTGTGCTGCCAGGGGAAGATATGTGTGAAGCATCCATGTTTTCTCAGACATGGATATAAACTGTAAGTGCACCTTGACTGGTTTGCGGAGGCACACATCCGTAAGGCGGTAATTCTAGATTTATTTTGATTCAGGCTGACTTATGGAGTTGCTGGACAAAACAATTGTCTATTCCCTGAAGTAGCAGTGGTCTGCATATAAAACATACAGGATCTGTAATTTATAACTAACTGATAGTCTGCATATGTGAATGACCTGTCTAATTTGTATCTACAGAAAAAATCGGGTTACACTTGCATTACTTACTACTAAATTGTACTGAACAGGCAGAGCTACTTCTTCTCCTTCTATCATTTATGTATTGAATGAACTGAAATTTCTCAGTAAGTAAATAACAAAATGATTTTTTTTGTTACATTTCTGGCAGATTAGATGCTTTGCAGTGGTAGAACGACTTCACTTCACATCTAAACTCACAATTTATTAGATCACTGTAGTTAGCCTCTATAGGGGTGCTTCCACAAACAGGTCGGTACAGTTCAGTTCAGTTCAATACACATTTTTTTCTGTTTCCATTGGTAAAATTTGTGGATTCAGACTTCACTCTGTATCACTGATAAACAAGGAAATACAGTGAGTGCTGCTGGACCACGTGCTGGGGAGCAGAGTGACAACAACCCCACCCATATTGTCTGTGGTGGAAACACTACACAGATCTATGGTCTAGGTACCACTGTACCTCTTTGTAGGAGTTACTTTTGTTTCCAAAGGTGCTATACAGAAAGCCTTTGGTGGAAATGTGGCTTACGTATACAGTTAAGTTGGAATCTCGCATGAGAATGATTTCAACCAGTTAGAGGAAATATTGTCCGCATAATCTGCAGCTCATGATGCCAATGTGAGAAAAGTTGACTAAATGAGTTCAACTGAGCCTAGCTGTGGCCATTGTGTTGGCATGCTGCAGATGACTGAGGTGTATTGCAGTGCATTCTTGACTACAAAGGAAAGATTAGGCTTTGGCTCTACATTCCTTTCTTGGTAGCAGCTCTTCATACTCGTGTGTTTGATGAGGATCCCTCCTCCCAGGGCCCAAACCGTCCGCGCCAGTGCCTGTTTATTTTGGATTAACATGCTGCTGAGGACCAGCTTATTGTTCTTGTAGGCCCTAAAATCAACACCTGCTATTCTGGTTCCCATCAGGCCAGGAGCCTCAACCATCAATCCATCCAGCCTGAGCAAGTGGTTGCTTTGAAGGACAGAGGCCCTGAAAAGATGTCCCAGAGACGGGGAGGGGGGTGGTGACGGGGTGGGCGAGGTCAGGTTACTCCTCCAAGCCTTGTCCCCTGGCTGGTAATGGCTGGTCCCCTCAGTACACTGCATTATGCATCAGCATTAAGGCAAATGGAATGAAGCAGAATCCAATTACGGAAGAACAAACAGGTGGGCTCAGTGCGGCTTAGGCACAGTATTGTTTCAATCACAGCCCAAGCCAAGCTTTATTGCAACTGTAATGTTATCTGGAAAACACATTTCCGTTGCCTTTCAATGAAAGATTCAACAGCCCATTCCAGACATGAGGACATAAAACCATGTGTCTGTAGTGATGGGGAGCTAAAAGCAAAGTTTAAGCTGGCTAAATACAGTAGATAATATCATCATATTGATTTCTTATCCATCATTTGGGTGGTGTAATGGCTCAGCTGTAAAAAAACAAAACAAAAAAAAAACAAAAAAACTGCAGGGTGAGTCAACCAGACTGCTTGGAGAGGCTCTGTTTGTTATTTTCTTAAACATTAAATCACATGTCATCTGGGGTCCCCCCATAGTCACTGAATCATTGCAAAGATGTGGCAGCATCACCACAACCACAAGACTTAATTCAATACAGCAATGTTGCAAGCAATGCGGCACAAATGGTTTAAAACCATTTGCGGAGTGAAAGTTTCAAGTTCCCTCTTTTGACAACTATGTTTAAGATACTTGTCACTGTCCACTGGAACATCAGTAGACAATCTGCTGAGACTAATTGTCCCAAATGTCCAAAAATCTAAACACAGTGAAAAAAAATTTATATGAAACAGTATTTTTTTTTCTTGAAGAATAAAAGTTTGGAAAGCCAAGCTTTGCACAGACTTGTTTGTGATTATGTGAACATGTAACATTAATAGCACCACGTTAGCATGCCTCCAGTCGGCGTCAGGTCTCCAGCTGGCTTTAATAATGGCGCTCTAATCCTTTGATCCCTGCTTATTTGTTAGGATGGAGCGGGTTAAACAGAATGCCCTGTAATGTTGTGTCCAGCGCTGAGCATTCCTAGCGAGCTAATTCTGCCAGCTCTGTGAAAAAAAGCCTGCTGGCCTTGTCTTTGATTCACAGAGATTACTCATGTGGCTTACACCGTGCAAACCCATCAGAGTTTAGGTCCAGGAGTCCAGGAGTCTGAGTTTACATAAACCAGTGTCCAAGGAAAGGACACACAAAAACACACAAGCAGTGTTTCACTCTAGAACCTTTGTGCCATCTTCTACCCACGTCTCCATCTAGCTAATTAGACAGTTTGCCGCCAGAATACATTTCTGCTATTTTGTGAACAGAAATCACTGCTGGGATTTATTAACGTTTGTCCTAGTAGGAGTTTAAGACAGAGAAAAATGAAGTATTTATATGACCTCTCTGATAGGTAATATCAACTGCTACACAGTCCTAAATAATCTCTTTAATGCCCACAATAGCACACATACAATACAAACCTATGTAAAATGACAAGTCGTATCGACACTTGAAATTACTAAATGTCCTTCACAAAATGTCCTTCCCACATTCAACCAGTTACAAAGAAGCATACTTGTCTACCAAGGAATCTTAGAAAGAGTGGAAAAAAATGTGATAAAAAGGCAGACCATCACACACAAACTATCTGTATATGTGTTCATATGCCCACACAAAATGTGCGCTTCTAAGAAGATGGAAGAGACTATCCACTGAAGTGGCCCTTTACCAGATGCTACTACGGCAAACGCACAATAGCACAATAGGAGGGAATGAGGAAGCTGGGGGTGGGGGGGGGGAGCGGAGAAAGAGGATGGCTTGGATTCAGGCAACCAAGGGAACATAAACTCTCTCCCCTAGACATAGCTGGCCCTTTGCTCTTTTCTTGCATCTTTCAACCTCCGCCAAAAGTGAACCAAAGTCATTCCTCATGCCGCATGCTCCAGGTTGACGAGGTCATGAGCAATGAGGAGAAGAGTGAGAGAAACAAGGGAAGAGAGGAGGGAGAGCAGTAATTTGAGAAGGAGAAGTGAGTTAAAATCGATAATGCCTAATTAAACATTGCACCAGTTTCCTCACACTATTTTATATCAATGCAAGAATGTGGGGACACGATTATTTCCCTTTGCTATTATGTCAATCTGCATCAAGCATCATCATCAATTTCATGAAAGATTACATAATGATAATCTAAGAAATTACTCTTAAAAATGAAAAGCAACTTAAAATCTGAAAACCCTTGTAATTCATCAGCGCCTTCATGTCTTCACACTCAAATTACAATGAAGTTGGTGAATTATTAATCTAAGGGGGAGTTCAGTTTTTTAAAGTAGCCATAATAATGTTTCATTACTGCACTTAGTGTATGCCATAGAATCACAATATTATTGCAACGGCCCGACCCACTGAATAACAAGAAAGCCTACACGAACACAAATGTGTGTATTAGAGAAAGAATGAAAAAAATGAACAATATCCAATTAAACATGATGACCAAAGCTCTGGGTTAATAATATTTGTGTTAATGGTTTAATGGCCAAGGATAAGATGTCCTTGTCTTTGCGATAGTGAATCATAATCAGCTCCTGGAGACGGTTGTTAGAGACGTGAATCATATTAAGCTGAGAGGAACCTCGTGCCCTCTGACTCACAACCCTCAACTGCCCTACTTTTCCTCTGATCTCTTGGCTTTTCACAGCCTTTCTGTTTCTCTGCAGACAAAGTGATGACTACTTTATTGGCGGCCAAACTCAAAGTAACTTGATTAGAGACTTTTCTCTCTCGCCTTGCTCTCTCTAGCCTGTCAACAAGTGTGCTGCGACATAGCTCAGGGTTTATTATTAGCCAAGTGTGGCCAGTGGGCTAGCTCGCTGGTTGACTGTTTTCAGTTTATTTTTGAAAGGGGACTCTAGAAACTCCAATGAGCTTGTCATTGCCAGACCTTTAACTATTTATTCTTATGTTATTGGAGCCAGTAGAATAAACTGAGGGGTGACACAGGAGTGGATTTTCACTCATGTCTCATCCCATTACCATGAGAGAGTAAAAAAAGAAAAATCCTGTCCCGGTCTTCTGTTGTATTTTTAAATAATGAAGAAAAAAGTCTTTATTCATACTAAAAATCAACTATACCGTATAGCATAACGCTATTGGGCTATAGGGCCATTGCACATGATTTTCATACACCAAAAAACCATGCAGTGACCCCTTTGTGCCCTCTATAGAATCACATGCATTTGTTATGCTTAATGCACTGTTTCCCTTTCATTTGTCATTTATCTAAAGGGTAAAAACACACATAACTAGGTAGCAGGTATCTGGTGCAAAAGACACACTGGGAGGGTTAATAAGGTAGTACTGTCCTAAATTCCAGAGAGGGAGATGGGATAAAAAAGGGAGACAAGAAAGGATGTAGTAACCAGGGGAGGCAGAGGTGGTGGAATGTCTATCCATCTGTCAGGATTATAATAATGCATTCCAGACAGCGTGCATGTGTATGCATACTTACGTGAGTGCATGTATATCCATGCAAGTGTGTGTGCAGCATTCTGTCACATTACTCTATGTTGTCTGATCATTTCTGAATCCCGATGACAGGGTTGATTTTTCATGTGAATGAATGAAAGGACTGAATTATGATGTTGTCCATATGCATGATGCCTCCCTGTACCACAAATGGAACAGCACCAGCTCTTTGTCATTATTAGCAGACCTCCCTTAGCTGTAACAAAATACAGCCTGCATACACTGTCCCCTGCCTCTATTTCATTTGTCCATTAATGCTATTTTCCTGCTGCCGCCTGCTCTACGTTCTCTACTCCTTTTCTCCTCTTGAGAGTGTCTTGAAGCGAATGGTGCATCATAGGATTTATGATCAAGGAGACAGCCAGAGTCCATGTCTTGGAGAATCTGTTTGGAGATTTGTGTGTGCATGTAGCAGTCGAAAAAGACCTTATGAGATCTTGTGAAAAAGCCTTATAAATATCAAAAGGTTTTCTTGCTTGATATTTCTGATCAATTTCAGTCTTGTGTTGCATTTTGCAAATTGGCCTATGGGCTTCATTTTGTAATGTTAAATGGGTAGAATCATCGCCCACCCTCTGGTTTTTGTTGGCCATTTAGCGAGTGTTCATTCGATATCAGCAACAGACTCGGCTAAGGTCTCTGTATTACTATATTATCCTTGTTTCTTGCAGTGCCAAACAGAGAAATGTCTTTAAAATGACTCCATCCACAAGTGCCATGCAAAGGTGTTATTGATTGTGTTTTCCCTGAGAAGCAGCACCAGCTGCAGCGGGTGAACAAGTCAGACGGCAAGAAAACGACATCTGTTCTGCCCACAATCCGCCACTGCATGATCACACCAAGTGGTTTCCTATTTGCCACACATCTTGCACGCCTAAGAACACCATAACTCGGCTCACTCATCTCTTGCACTGAGCTGCCACCGATATTGGATTTCTGCCCTTTTCAGATTAAAATCACTCAAATACCAGATTGTGGATTGTGTCCATATAAGACAAACGTGCTAGCATCAGCATTCTGCGAGATGGGTTTCACTTAAACCATGAATGATCTGTGAACTCTGACCTGAGGAGTGCGCCGCCTGTACGCTTATCCCTTCTGTCTGTCTGTCACAGAGGCAGATAGTTCGGAGCTGTAACTTACTCACTACTAATACTGCATTTTTTGGACGAAATCCTTGCATATGTGGACAAAATTACATTACTCTCTTAGTCTAAATTTGACATCTTTAATGTATTCCTCTGTTAATTATTTATCTCTGTGTCCCGTCTTGTGTTAGACTGTAGAGAAAACACAGCTGGGTGTTGTCCACACAAAGATCCAGCTCCTGACTGACTCCAGCTTTTGCCTTGTGTTCAGTTAACCTGCCTCAGACAGACAGAAGAGGCTGACATGGACAAAAATGAAGAATTATGACCTCCATTTGAGTAAATTCCCTCCGTCCTGCTTGCGTTGATTAAGCTGTTTCTGTTGTTGAAGCAGATGACAGCAGAATCCTGTCTCCTCTCTCTAATTTTATCAGAGATGCAACAAATCAACCCTCGACCCGCATCGAACTCGTAGGGCGAAAGCACCATTAACGGGCATTTTCTCCGCAGGAATATGATTTGACAGCTTAATTTTCATCTACAAACAAGAAAGCTAATCAATCACGTCACTGAGGGCAGATTTTTCATCCCCCATTCCCTCAGGTCATTTGGCTACAGAAAGTTATTAGAGACAAGGAAAAGATTAATATTCTCATACTGTGTGTATAAGCACTGTTTATATATAAGGTCTTTGCTGTTTTGTGTGTAAACATTAGTTACTCCACGAATATTTGATTGAAAATGGTAATATTAATTGTGAACAAATACTCTATCTTCATTAGGACTGTACTTCACATGCTTCAATGAAATTGTGAATTTCATTAATTCCCCTTGATGATATGTCTCAAATACATGAGTTCATTTGCGGGTAACTATATCTAACCTCTACCTCGTGTTCTCATGTGTAGTGACCTCTGCCTCGGGACACACTGACATTTCCGTTTAGCACAGGTGTGCAGTATAGCAAGCTTCAGCAGGTAATGATGCATAAGATTTTCTATGTTATCCATGCCACACAATATAGGCAAATGGACAACAAGGGTTACAAGGGTACAAGTCTGACCACCGTGTACTGTGCTGAACTGCAGACATCATTATTCAGTAGAATTTACTTTGCTATGTTGAAAAGGGTTTTATGCACTGTTTGCGATGTCATGTCAGCACTGATTTATTTGAAAATTTGACTTATTACAGTGTTCATGACAGTAATAAATTGACATGTTACAAGTTAATAAATATTTAAAAATGAAAGTAATCACATTCTAATTACTGTCTGGGATTCATTTGGCCTTAATGCACAAAAGAAGATGACAAGATTAATACTTATTGATCTTTGCAGAAAAAAATGGGTAAATTCAGGTAGCGCACCAGAGCAGGAGAGGGTACTCCACAGCTTTTTAGGCCCTGAAGGGTATTAAACTAAAATCTTTTCAGTTCAGTTCATTTATGATATTGTCACTTCTATAAGCCTCACTGCACAAGTGTAAGGCAAGGCTTAGTTTAAGTGATGACAAGACAATTTCAAGTAGGAGACATGAGCATTGTGTTGACTCTATTGTCAAACAGTGTCCTTCCTTCAGGAGTAGCATGAATGCAATCTTGTCAGGCTTATGTTCCTGGACACAGACTGGCTAAGTAGGCTCTGACCGAGGTAACCCAGTGACTGTAACACTGAAAACTGACTCAAATGGATGGCCATGTTGCTCTGTTTGTTTACTGGATTGTCTAAGTAATGTTACTGAATGTTTGGTTACAACATAAGTAAAAAGAACTTTAAGGAAGAGTCCAACCACAACATGATTATTTCCATATCAGTTACTCACTGCTTGTTATCCAGTTGTATACTCAGTACTTCATAAACATGCATTTTTGCTAAAACCTTACTATTTAAATTACTTGTGTGTGTGTGTCTGTGTGTGTGTGTGTGTGTGTGTGTGTGTGTGTGTGTGTTTCTGTGTGTGTGTGTGTGTGTGTGACTGCTTTTGTGGAAGTGTTTTAAATAGTAAAGTTTTAGCAAAAATGCATGTTTTGAGAAGTACTAAGCACACAGCTGGGTGAGACTTGGATAATACTGGATGACTTGTATAAGAGTTTGTAAACAGATGTTTTGATGTCGTTTTGCTGTTGTTAATCACGGCCCCCATTTACTCTAATTCATCCAGAATTTTCTTCACATTTTAGATGTGCCACAGGGTGAGTGATTGATATAAAAATGATCATTCTGTGCATGAAGTATACCTTAAATGAAAAAATGTTGAGTGAAGAAAAAAGAGCTTTACTGCTACAATCAGTCCAGTCACTTCACAAAATAGTAGAGATTACAAAGCAACATCCTCACTCCCTAACTGATAGTAAGATTTGAGAAATACCCATAAAACAAACCTGACAAGCAGTTGGACCTAGTTTGGTGTTGACTGTTTACGTAAGCATACAGCACACAATGAAAACAGAATTTGAGAAATCTGCCTGAAACATTTACTCCAACTCAAACAGACCAGCCCTTGGTGTGCTCTTTTATAAATAGATTACAGATAAAAGATAAGAGATAATCGAGTTTGAGCCAGTATTTCTAATTTATTTTCGACATCTTAACTCCTGAATATTTATAATAATAGCATGTTAAGCCAAAATGTAATCCCTCAGAAAATCACAGTAATTAGGTTATACTCTTTTGAAATATTCCCTGTTGCAATTGAATTTTCCAGCATGTTTACTTTTTTACTCTGTTAGTAAGTTTTATTTATCTCTAAAATTATAAGATTAAAGGAGAATAAAAATGATGTAACCCAATGCAATGTGAGAGGTCATGTATGGCTCCACCGCTAAGGCACGAGTAAGACTCCCCCCGGTGATGGTGATGATGATGATGGTAGAGCCAGAAACAGATGCTGTTGATAAATTGGCAGGTGTAGTAATGTAACTACTTCTCTCCCCTTCTCCATCTCCCTCCTTCAGCTTCTGTCCTCTAAAGACACTGTCCAATCCATCAGCGGACATCTCCCCTGCTACTTATGGACATTCAGGCTGGACACAATGGCAGTGGGAAATCACATGTCAAACGACGTCATGGTAGATGACTTTAATATCCGCCACAGTAGCCAGCGAGGCTATACGCTAGAATCATTCAATAGCCAATGAAGCCGCGGGCCACTAAACCAATATGGCGTGCTACAGCAGAATGGATGTGTTCCACGGAAACCCTGTCGGTCGCAGTGTAATTTAATCCAGCCCTTAGGACAAGCATCTCTCAGCAGAAATGGAAAAAAATATATATGTTAGAAATAGAGACTTGAGGGAGTAGATGAATTGTATAACCCCTCGCTAACCCCCATCTACGCTCACAACTTCAGAGACTTCCATTTTTCCCTTTGCTCATTTAGTATGACTGTCAATGCAAATTGGCTATAAAAGCAAAGGAAAATCTGGTTACTTTTTAACAGACAAATGGCCAAACACCTGGTTGTTGAAAGGCCTCTGGAAAGGATCTTAGGCTATTTGTTGTGTGGACAAGCTGAAGAAAAAAAAAACACCTATTCACCACGGAAACAACAGCAAACATTGGGGGGGGGGCTTCTCTTTTGTTTTTTTCCCAGTCTCCTGCTCTTAAATGTAACAGTGGAAGAGTGAAACACATGAAATGAATAAAGGACAGAAGTCTTGGCTGGCTGTCAGGTTAACTGCTTCATAAAAAAGGTGCCAATTTAGAAAACAGATCTCAGCGTGTAGAGCACAGCTCAGCTACATTCCCGACTCTTTCAACGCTGTCTCGGAGAGGAGGAGAAAACAAAGACACAGGGGTTTGACAGCCACCTAGAGCTGCATTAACACCACAGGCCAAATTTTACAGATAAACAGATACAAGTGTAGTATAACCAGCAGCGTTTAGAAAGAAGGTGTTAAGTGTCAAAACTGACACCCCCTCGCTGAGGTGGAATTTATACAGTTTTTCTCAGACATTGGCCCACAAAGTGCCTTTAAACTTTTCCTTCAACAGCTGAAGCAATAATGCATTACACTGCGTGATATTGCACTAATGCCACCAATATGAGAACATAACCATGCTTCCTATTTTGTAATATCAGTGTATCCCTGTGACAAATGTGTTTTGTGCGGCCACTGCGCCTACTGACAGGAACTCCTCCGTATAGTCTGTGCTGGGAGGACAAACTCAACTCAATTCCACTTTATCACCTTGCTTTGATAAAACCTAATTTCCCAGGAGCTTCAACTTCAGATGAACTCAGTTAGGCTCGGTTTCTATGCCAAAAAGGAGACAACTTAACATCTGACGCGAGCAGAATAAGAGCATAACATAACGCAGAGGGGAGGGCACTCCTTTTTTCAAGGGATACAGTATATTGTGCAGCAGGGGAAGTGAGGTATAACTTTCAAACTGTCTCAATTTAACTCCCCCATGAATTCCATTGCCATTTTAGGGAAGAGTTCTCCATGAGCGATGAGAGCAGCGTGAAAAGCTTGGCTGAAAGCACAGCATGAAAGCGTCTATGAGGATCACTGTAATGCCACTCTCAAAGCTCTGTGGTAAAGTTGTGAAAACATGGGTTAGAAATAGTGTGTGTGTGTGTGTGTGTGTGTGTGTGTGTGTGTGTGTCTCTATTTCTTGCTTGGTTGTATTAAAGGAAAAACATGAGGTTGGGAAAGGGCCAGCTAGGCTTGTGATTTATGTCAAGTTGGGTTATTTAGCTTCAGATTTACACTACATCATAATGCTTATAATATTGACATAAAAATATTATAGAGGTTAGCTTCACCAGTATCACCGTAGCTCCGTGATATGTTACCGCTGTTACTGCACTCTGCTGAATCTATAGATGGGTGATTAATTACAGGAAACGCCCAACACCTTACTGAAGCTGTTTTCTCATATGAATTTAGCACTATGCCCACGCCAGATTCTCAGAGCATTGTGCGGAGTTGCACTTTCACACATGTAGCACACAACAGGAGTCCATATCTCACCTGCTGGAAATTCTGCATTTAGTTGAGGTGAGGGATGCAGAAGGGCATGATGCAAAAAGTTTGCTGTAGAAATTGCAATATTTTTTAGGTGATAGATTTGTCATTTGCACATGAACAACTGAGTATATTATTGTTCCTTGAATTTGTCTTTGAATCTTTCCCTAATTTCAGAACCTTAGAGCACTCTGGGTGACAATGCCAGGTTTATGCAACAGGCAGAAGTGCCGTGAATTCCCTCAAAGCCTGGAATCTAGCTGTGAAGCTCCAAGAAGTGACCCGAGCTGAGAAGCTGGGCCACGTTCACCAGTATCAGCTGCTCTGTCGCTACATCAGCTTCCCAGTGAGCCAAAACTATTGCTGCAGCGGCGTCTGATCTATTTTCTTTTCTACATTATTTCAGTAATAGCCTAGTTTGTGTGTTTCGAAAAAAAAGCAGCAGAAATGTGTTTTAGTTGACTACGTCATCCTTACAGCTTGTTCAAAAATTACACTGTTGTTGTTACAGAGAAAGTTAAGTACCAGAAAAAGGTACAGCTGGGTACCTGTGACAAATTCGGTTCAAATGTGAACGGTAACCAACCGTAACATCTTGCCTAAATAACCCTTCTTCTTCACCCTCCAGTGTTTGTACTTATCGGGTTTTGCACCACTCACACGATATTAAGGCCATCAACAATTCTCCAGACCCTGCTTTATTCACATATGGGCTTAATCAGACATTGCATGGACTTTGGACCAGGGAGCTGGCAGTGTAAAGTCCATTTAATATCTGGTTCAACTGATTTGGACATTTGTGTTCTCACATACACCTCCTCTGGGTAATGTCTAGATAAGTTCAGGGTTGCAGTGCATGTGTGAAAGGGCCTTAAGGCACATCATGTTGTTTTTTCCCTTAATTTGTCCCCCATCTGTTTTGTATGTGTGTTGTGTACAAAGCAAATGATGATGGAGACTCACAGATGTAGTAGTATTCTCTGCCCGGTCTGAACTCGAAGCCCAGGGAGAAGGGAGTGAAGAGCTGGAACTTCTCTGAAAACTTGAGCGGTCCATTCGGGGAGTGCGGTCTGTTGCACTCCCAGCGTTTGAAGCCCTTAGCGGTGTGGTCGCATGTGCTGTAGCCATCATAGTTAACCATGTAGAGGACATACCGCTCTGTCCGCTCCTCTGGCACCGTGTCTTCATAGTGAGGACAGTAGACATCCAGGTAGTCGTTTATGCACACGTCGATGTGGTAGTCTCCACGATGGAACCTGGTTGTAAAACAGAAGAGAGGAAAAGGTCAACTTTCTGTAAAGTAGGTGTGTTATAATACAAACCTGTGTGTTGATGCATCAATGTTGCTTCAGTTATCACAGATAAAAGGTTGTTTGAATTGAGCACATATGCAGAAAATGCAGGTTTGATCTCTCAGCAGTCTTTCAGTATTGTGTGGAAATTTACAAGCACCAGCGCTCTCATCTTCTGGCTTCAATAAATCTGGGTGGGTTGGTGCATCTATAAATCTATCATTGCAACGGATATTTACTCACACATGCACACATCTGCCTTCCCAATGATAGCAAACTCAATAATCCAAGTCTGAAGAAATATGCTCACAAGAAAACACTTTTGGGTGTCTTAAGAAAAAAAGAAAGAAACTTTTTCTTGAGGATTTTTTTTTTTTTCATAAAGAAAAGACTTAGACAACCAGAATGATCGTAAGGAAACAGGATGGTCCAGACAGTAAATGTCACGATAGGAAAAATACAGAGCCTGGCTGTCTCTGAGGGCTGTGCGGTGAGGCATCTTTACAACTGCAATGATCTAGAACAGGCCACACAGGGTCAGAGGGCTTCAATACATACAGGCAGATTCATCAAAAGGCCACACACTGTCACAAGCTCACACACACACACACACACACACACACACACACACACACACACACACACACACACACACACACACACACTCCAACAAACACAATTTCCTCTCTGCTGCCCATAAAATAGCTCTCTCACCTGTGGATTTTTTCACAGCTACCAAAATTAGAGTGCAATTGTGCTCTGAGTTTCTGGCTGGGTCTTGAATGGTAAGACCCTAACCTTGGGATCACAGGTGGTCTCATAAGGAAAACAGTGAACACCTGTAAACTTGCTAGGGATGCCCTCAATTTAGCACACACACTTGAGGTGCTCTAAGAGTGGCGATGCGAGCCATGGAGATGCACACACACAGCTGCTGCCACTGACTCCTTTCACCCAGAAGCCAGGTGGTGTGAGTTTATAATTGAGACCCAGTCTTTAGTGCTGTAAGAGTGCAACCTGATGAGAGTTTTGACAGAACTTTTAATTGAAAACCGCCACTGATGTCTATAGGACTCCTCGCGCTCCACAAGAGGCAGAGCGTATAAAAGGCTAAAATAATTTTTATCCTGAGGACTCTGGAGCCTCAGGATTAACATACTGAAGCAGCACACATGCAGCATGATGACCTCTTTCTTTTGCCATGCAGTTTTGTGAGTTTGTGTACTGCTCTGTCCTCTTTCCGTGTCTCCAAGGTGGAGAGGCAGTGGCTCAGGTCCCATCTGTTTGGTGACATCAGAAAGATGTTTACAGTCTGTCTTTAATTTTTCATCCTGATTTTCCACACAGCTTTTTTTTTTAATTATGTTGTTTTTTTTTACTATGTACACGTGACATCTATTGCATGTCTGTCCGTGCTGGGAGTGAGATCACTCCTCTGCTGCTCTTCCTGAGGTTTATTCCATTTTTTTTCTTGTTAAAGGGTTTTATTGGGTGGGTTTTTCCTTGTCCAAATCAAGGGTCTGATGGCTCCTATGTGCTTTATTTAAGATACAGACGCAGACAGAGCCTTCTGTCCACACTCTGCGGTCCATATTTGTGCACTTTTGAAAAGCTGACGGATATGGACACGAAAGTACCACCAGAAATTGTGGGGGCAATTTTGCGTCATTCAAGCAAGATATGACCAAAGGACATGACAAAGACATTTTAAAAATTGGCAAAACGGGACAAAATGGTAATATAGTGACAACAATTCTCTGTCAGCATGTCACAATGTACACTCATACACAATTTCCATTATATCTCAAGATTTTCAAACAACAACAAGCAGCAGTTCAGAAAGAGAGCTTCAACAGAGAGACAATTCTTGGATTCTTGCAGATGGTCTAAAAATATTGAACAAGCAAAGGTCTGTACACTTCAGCTCCCTTTACAGTACTTTATTATTGAGATACTCACAACCCAGTGATGTTTCGAGCTACATGCTCTTCTTCAGACCTGAGACTCTAAAAATACCAATAAAATCTTCAGATTCTGATGAACATACTACACAACACAATGGCATGTTCTTTATCCTCCTTTTCCCAGTCACAGTCTTTCCACACACTTATTTGCCTTATCTATTCAAAACCACAGCTCTGCTCCTTATCTCAATGTGATGTTTAAGAGTTTTGATTTGAAAGAATGGATTTTCTCAGATCAAATCGCTGTACATGCACCAAAAATGCTTATCCTGCTTGGCTGCGTTTGCCTCAATCTGCAGTGCGTCTAGACAAACTACATAGAATTACAATCACAATGCAAACCAGACCACTTGTTTTGAAGATCAAATAGCAATTTGAGCAAAATATGCCTTCGGGCGCCTTCACTTGTCACTTAATTCATGTTGCTATTTTGAATGATTAATGTAACAATCAGGCGACAAATCGAACCACAACCATTTCTCATTAAAGTGATCATGTGTGTCTGCGGGTTCTGCTCTGTGTATTTATTTATGTGGCTGTGTGTGTGTGTATGTGTGAGCATGAAATGTTGCTTTTCTGTGTTTACCCGTGTAGGGTAAATACCACTGTGAGGGTGTTTACAACTAAGGCATGGAGGAGCTCATCTGTAACATCTCATTTAAAACATGTCTGTGGAGGTCCAGGAAGAGCCATGCATCTCTCTCACTGCTTTAAAATGTCACTGACTTAATGGTCACATCCTCCCATCCGCTCGCCCAGCATGTGTGTATGTGTATGTGTTTAAGTGTAGTGTGTGTGTGTATGTGCATGTCTGTATTAGTGTGTGTGTGTGTGTGTGTGTGTGATGTTTCAGCTGCCCTTCTCTCCCTGCCTCAGCAGTCAGAATAGTGGCTCGTGGCCCTGACTGCAAATGAAGCAGAGGATGTTTGGGTGAGTGAGCACATAAAAGGGACAGGACAGGCATTTGTAACATGTTACACACTTTCTCACACACATACATGTAACAAACACACGCGCAGTACACACCTCCACACGCGCGCGCACACACACGCCCACACAGATACATTAGGTTTGTGTTATCAGTTCAGTGAGCTCCCTGGCACATTGGCAAAGGAACAGCAGTGAGACAGCCAGAAGCTGCTAATGGCACAGAGTGAGAAAGAGAGCGAGGGTGAGAAACAGACAGGGTGGGAGAGAGAAAGGGACCTGGTTCCAAAAGAAGGTGAGGGAATACACAAAACAGGCAATATACTGAATAATGCAGATAGTATTGAGAGGCTCCCAGTGAATCCAAGTCTTTGCAGGAGTTATTCAACCATGCATTTATCATTAGAGCAGATTCTGCTAAAACTGTATGTGTATGACATGGCTGTGTTTGCAGCCAAAGCTGCGAATTTTTCTCCTAGTCTATTCAGCGCAGCATCATCACCAAGATGTCTCCAGGAAAACTTCTTGTATTTTCTAGAAAGCTGTGTTTATTGTCCTTATAAAAACCCTGTTATCAAGGGACTAATGTGGGAGTTTTAGATGCGGCTGGTGTCTTGTTTATAGCGATGGCGGCTTTAATCGGCTGCTGCTGTTCCATAAACAGTGCCGCTTCTCAGCAGAACGAGGAAACCGTTCTTCACTGAAAAATGGACGTGTGTTGTTCAAACATACATCAGCCTCTCTGTAGGACACAGGAGCACCGAGAGGTTGCACCAATGGAATGTAAATCAATGCTGTGCTCTGTGAGAATCCCAAACAGTGAAATATTAGTCAGAGAGATGGTACAGTAACACTGGGGTCAATAGAAAAGAGTAATTGCAAAGATACTGCCAGATCAACTAATCCAGTGGGCACAAAAGGAAATGTAAATTAAAGCCGTATCAAAATTGGCTGTTTTGTGCATTTGAGTCAGCAATATATTGTGTCTGGAGAGTGCTTCCATAATAAATTATACATTTTCTCAGTGTTTAAAGATATACTATGCAGGGGTTGTCAATAATGTTTGTAAACAATACCACCAGCAAAAGTGAGAGTGAAAGCCAACCCCAGATTTAATGTCGTTCGCTGTATTTATGTTGTTTCCACATGTTTTGTAGCATCCTGTTTTCGCTGCTTTATGATCTGGTACCTGGTCGCTACGTTTTTATAAAGTTCTAACCTCACCCGCACTCTGTGCTCAGGAATGTCCAGAACATGGCTAAATAAGAGGAAAATAACAAAATACAGGCAAAGGGCTGAGTCTCTGCAGACAAAAACGCACCACACACTTCTAGTGGGTCATAACATGGGTGGATTGTGAGATAATGGGTCCCTGGGTACAGACAAAGGGCCCCACCACCTCTCCTACATAGGAGCAAACAAACAGACTTTAGTTGTTTAGCCTCTATTTGTTTTTTGTTTTTTTGTGTCTCCTGTTGTTGATACGCATTTCTCTGTGATCTATGTCTCTTTGTAGTCATTCTGCCTCTTTTTTGTGGTTGTTGTGTGCCTCTTAGTGGTCATTTTGAGACTTTTTTTTAATAAATTATGTTGTTTTTGGTTGTTTTGCCCATTTTCATAGTCTCTGTGAGTATCTTTAAGTTTCTTACAGCTTACGGCAACTCTCTATAGTCATTTGTGGTCATTCTGAATCTCATCCAGGTCAGGTTGTATCTCTGAGTGACATTTTGCAGTTGAAGGCCAGACAACCCCTGACACTTTGGGCCCCTGGGCCTGTGCCCAGTCAGCCATGCCAATAATCCATCCTGGTCATAAGTAATGACTAAGAAGGATTACTTTTATGTGAGTCAATACATTGTTTTTAGGAAAATGCTCCATAGTATACCTTTAATAATTAGCAATTAATAAATTAGTCCATTTTTAAAATACATTCTTTTGTGGATAAATAAAATTTACATTTGACTGATGGAATAAAAATATAAAAATCTGACCAGTTAAAAAATTTATTTCTTTATTATGTCTTTATATGTTAAATAAATATTAAGCATGTGTTGTTTGCTGTTGAGCTCTGACACAATGACTCCCCCACCTGTTACTGTATACAAAAAGAGGCGCTACCGATAAAAACTGGCAAATCAGAGATGTCATTACCGCTCAATTGGGCTCCATTTAATTTGTGGATAACAAACTGCATATGGCTTTAAATTAAAGAGAATGGAATCTAAATTACAGCCATCTCAAAATGTTAGCTTTAAATGTTAAAGCAGGAGGAAAATTATAAGATACCATATGAAGAGTATACATATTAGGAAATGGAGTAAATACTAATTTAATTGATAAATATGTAATACTTTTTAAAAATGTATCAGTTAATAGGTGTTTAATTATTATGTGTTAAAACCGGTTTGGTTGCACACTCCTGGATCAATGCAGTGATAGCGTACATGTTTATTCCTATTAATGTTGCCATGTCAAGAGCATAAAGCTGGTAAAAATCACACAAGAAACTGTCCAGATGGAGTTGGCGCTGAGTTGCCCTCGCTCCTCCAAAAAAATGCCACACACATGAACGCGCTCCACCCAACCACCACAATCACTCCCTATTTTACGACATACTAATGGCAACATCATGAGCGACAATCTTTTCCATTCTTGTGAGTAAAGAGTAGCAGCTGAGAGTGGTGGCGGAGGCCTTCTAGCAGTAAAATAGGTAATTAAGGAGCAAAGTTGGATGGAAGGCTAATTGTCAAATGGTGATAATTACATGTCTTTGTTATGCCACAGCTGTCCGGGCGAGCTGTGGGTCACAACACAAAGCCAGTGAAATCAGCTGGACACAAAGTGATGGTGCATATGTGTGTGTGAGAGTCAGTGAGTAAGTGAGCGAGAGAGGGGAAGATAATCTTTATTACCAGCTGATTACAATTTCACACCACCTCCTCGGCCCCTCAGGGCTGAAACTGAGGGGCCAAGTATTGTCAGCACAAACACACCGAAATACACTCACTCAGACAGATACATAGAGACACTTGCACACGCAAACACAGAGTCACAAACAGAGAGAGTGAGTTTGGGAGAGCTGGAACAGTGAAGTGAATGCAGGGTAAGGTGGCACACCACTGCAGTCGCTGATTGGCTCATTTCCATTTCAATTACACAGCCCAGTGACATCGCTGTGCACACGCACACACTCGCAGGGAGACAAACACACACGCACACACGGGCATTGCGTGCACGCACACACTGTACCCAATGAACTCCCGTCAGCCACCTCTCTGAGCTGTGCACCGGTGGCTGCAGACAGAAAGCAAGGAGGACAGGGAGAGATAGCTAACCTGAGTGAAAGAGAAAGACAGAGAAAAGGAGGAGAGCGAGAGCTCACTGGCAGGTTTAGAGGCAGAGAGCAATCCAAGTCATCTAACCAGTTGAATAAGTGAAATTCAATAGAAAGAGGAACTTTTCAATGCACTGCTGTAGCAGCGCGCTCCTCTAAATACCATCGCTCAAAGGTGTGACCCTGGGAGAGCCAGAGAGTGATTACTAACACACAGACTTTTAAGGATCTGGTATGAAATGTTTTTTATGTTTAGTATGGGGGAAGATACTACAAAATTCTCACTCTTCACTTCTTGTCTTCTGTCTCCTATGTTGCTTAGACACAAAGGGCAACACAGTATGACTTGATAGCAACACCATGCAAGCCAATATGCACTTCTTAAGGCTAAACCTCAGGGCATTTTTGGATAAAACACTGTGAGAGAGATTGTCATTGTTGTCACTGCAAAACTGCAATGACAACATTTTGACTTTAAGGACGGACAATTGATGAATGCACAGACTGATGCTTTTATGTAGAAAAGAAATGCCTGAAACAAAAGCTGAAGACTTTGACAGGAACTGTCAAGACTGTGGCGCTTACACACTGCTGACAGCTGCATGCATTACAAAGTCAAACCCCCCCCTCTACCTGAGTAGGAAAGATCATCTTTGTTTGTCTCTACCTCTTTTCCCCGCTGTTCTCGCTGTATTTTTTACACTCCTACCTCCTTCTCTATCCCAATTCTCTCCGCCTGCCTGAGTTTCTCGCTCGGCCCAGTCGCGCTCATGACCCCAAATCAGATCTATTTACATTATTTCACCTCTCCCTGTTGAAATTCATACATCTGATATATTTTCAATTCAATATCCTCAGGCAATGTTCCCTTGCCTGATAAATCAAATCACAGTAACCTAGAAACTAGAAATGCACTGGGACCTTAAAAGGCAAACTTGTGATATCCTGTTGAGTGTGTGTGTGTGTGTGTGTGTGTGTGCGTGTGCGTGTGTGTGTGTGTGTGTGTCTGCATGTTCCTCAAGTGAAAGATCATTTGTTGACTTTGGTCCGGAGGGAAAATATGTTTGGCCAAGAGGAGATGAACTCTGACTGAACCGCAACTAAAGTACACATGTAAAGGCCCATTCAGGACCTTTCAACACATAGGCCAAAGACGCACATCGCAAACACGTCTCGATTTAGTTTGTGCAGTTGTCTAATTGCAGATGATTGGTTTGGGGTCGGAGGATGAAAGAGAGAGGAGAGCAGATTGAAAGACAGAGAGAGGCAGACGGAGAGAAGAGAGAGACTGTTGCAACTGATTGTGCTTCTTAACAGAGGTCAGAAAAGGACTTGGCCTTCTATCCAGAGAGGTATTCAGCTTGTTATTACTGATGGCAAAGGAGTGAGGAGAAGAGTGAGGAGAGGGGTGAGGAACAGATGACTACATCCAATACTTCCACTCCACAATCATCTTGACTGTAAAATTAAATTCCTTACCAGACCACCATTTCAGCAATTCTCTTTTCTTTGGGACCTGGAGATGGAAAACATTTTTCTTTTTGTCTGATGGACTGGCAAGAAATGACAATACCACCCCCTGAGACACTCATATTACAGCTCATGTACACAACAGACTATTTCTCTACCGGTCCAACAATCACACAAACCAGGCAGTAACAACCTCAGCTGTAACTGGGCTCCAACACTGCTCAGAGAGATTCAGTGTCACGAAGGTGAAGGTGGCTTTAAAGGATAATTTTTTTTTAATGTACAAAAAAACAAACAATGAAAAATGGAAAGTACAGCAAAGTCTGATGGGATCAAGAAACACAAGTGTTCAGGCAGGTTGTAAACAAGCCAAAGGGAGATTATCTAAACCACCAGAAATGTTGGTAACAAATCCCACATTGTACAGTAAAACTGTGATTCTGCACAATAGCGTAAGTATAATAGGTTATAGAAATGTTCTGATACTATTTTTACATTTTCCTACACAGATTCTGATACCTGTACTTGAGTATCCACTAATACAGAGTAGCGACCCATTAAGCAGCATTTCTAATACTGGTATCGTTATCAGGACAACTCTAGTAGGTTATAGTTGAACTAGGGCTGTACAGACATTTAGGCAATTATTTTACAGACTGCCCTACACAAAAAGCTGAGCATGGGGTTTGTGAAAAACCTGCATTATCTGACTGCTTGCATTTCTGTCCCTGTTGGACTTGGCTGCAACAATGTTGCACATGTTCCTAGATCCAAATCACTTGCTGACTCCAATACACAATTAGTACTGTTAGAAATGGTGCTCAAAACTATGGAAATAAACCAGAGTTATGCTCTGAAATCTAACATCATTTTCTTACTAAGTTCTTACTCTCCTCTCATTCTGTTGTATCATCATGAGATGTTTTTAAACATCAAAGAAAGTCATACTGTGAGGAGAAGAAATGCAACCCCTAAAATATTAGTATTGAGGTAGAGAGATGGCTAAGGAGAGAGCAGTGAAGTCAGAGGAACAACATGTGAGTGTCGATGTTATACGAGTTGACAGCCACATTCCTTGCTGGCTAACTGGCCGATAGGCTTACAGCCCTGGGAGGGGATGGGGAGAAGACACGGAGACATCAAACCTATAGAGTGTCACATATTACTGGTTTTGCCTCCAGGGCATGGTGGAGGGCAGGGCTGTGTGTGAATGTAGGCATATTTTAATATATTTATACAGGATATCTGCTGTAATAGACAAACAAACACACAAACACACACACAAACACACACACACACACACACACACACACACACACACACACACACATAGCTGCTGGTCATGGTGCATTTTACTGTGTCCATCTGCTGTGGCTTTATGGTGGTTGTACTGCAGGCTCAGAGCAGGTGGTCAGCCCAGTATAATATACTGACTGTCAGCAGTGAGGGACACAGGGACGTACCCATGCATTCCTTTATCTCTTTCTCCCATGTAGACTCGTTCAACCTCTCATCTCGAACCTCTCTCCTAAACTTTCTGCCCGTCTTCTGCATCTCTCCATCCCTCGCCCCCTCTGATTCTAACTCCTCTCACCCCACTTTCTCCATCCACCACCCTTGACTGTGATCTTACGATATTCATTTCTGCCATTTATGCCTGTCAGTGCTCATTTTGCCCCAGGGAGACAATGAATTAAGAGCAGTGACAGACAAGTTCTTGTTCTGCTCTTGGTGCTGAGTGAAACGGCGAGATGTAGGGCTTCACTGAGTGTTTGATGTAGTCTACATTAGCATGCTGCAGCTCAAGTCCAAAACAGAGAAGAAGAAAAAAGACAGACAGATACTTCCTCTGAGCTCATCTACTCACTACTCTGCCAAATAACCATTTTTATGGGTGTATAACACTGATGTGTGTAGGCTATATATGTGAGTGAATGGCTGAGTGTGTGTATGTGGGTCTGTGTATATCTCTCCGTGTGTAAAAGGATTTCTTTATATCTCTGCTCGTCACCAAGGGAGTCAGGGAAAAATGACACATCCCCCAACATCCTGTCAGACCCTGGGGCCATTCTCCTGAATCATTGCTGCCCCAAACCCACTTCAATCCCTTTGTAAATACTGTACGCTCTGACATGTTTACCAGGAACCGGAGTGGGTGTGTGCACGCCCGTAGATGCATGTGAGTTTATGCACGGTCACACATGGGCAGTTAGTGTCAATTAATAGCTATACGTCATTGAGCGGGAGACGTGTTTGCCATTAATCATAAGTCATTGTTTTATATTGGCAGGGTATTTGGCAGCCGGGACAGGAGAGCAGCAATGAAACGTCTCTGAGCCGTGTAACATGTCTTCCTAATGTGAGCTAGGGAAGGACATCCTCTACAGATGGGGATGGAGCTGAAACCTTGGTCGGTTGTGTACTCCATTACCTGCACTCAGCTCTGAATAGCCAGCTAACTGTACCTATGTTCCAGGAGTTCAGAAAAACACACACGGATGCTATAAATTGCCACGTGTCTGCAGCAATTAATGCTTACATAAGTTACACAACTCAACACACTGTTAGGTAAGAGGTCACATGACTGTATAAGCACAGCAAATGTTGCCTTGTAAACCTTGGGCAACTTTCGGCTCTTTTATCCACCTATTGCTCGCCCTCATTGTACCTTGATTGATTTATGGGCACAAGTTTTGGCATGTCCTGTCCAAGAACCAGAAAAGGGCGTTTCCCAATCATAACAGCACACTAATGCTCTTTCCTGGAGTAACTGGAATATAAAGAATGTGGAACACACCACCTGCTACACCTCAAATGGGACACTGTCATCAGAGGCTTACTTTTGCAATCTCTGACAGCCATCTCAAAGCATTGGTTGATTTCTGTTTTCAACAGTTGTGTTAGTTATTAGCTTGCTTTGTTCCATGAATTTAACAGAGCCGAGCTATGTTACAGTAAACATTTATTCCTTCCAAAAGATGAATTGTGATTTCTTCT
Organism: Plectropomus leopardus; assembly: GCF_026936395.1. NCBI lineage: Eukaryota > Metazoa > Chordata > Actinopteri > Perciformes > Serranidae > Plectropomus > Plectropomus leopardus. Next base: position 14,544,757 of record NC_142179.1, on the reverse strand, counting down.
GACTTATAAATAGACACTAACACATTCCATAAACATTTAACATGATATATCATTAACATATTAACATATTAATTTAAGCTCCACGTAAGGTGAATAAACATAACTTTTAATATATATATACTATATATATATATATATATATATATATATATATATATATATATATATATATATATATATATATATACTATATATATATATATATATATATATGTATGTATAAAATCAGAGTTCCACTGAGTGAAACATGACACTGAAATTATCAGACCTCAGAAATATCAATAATGTAAAGTAGCAGTAAAATGAATAACTTTACGCATTTATTTTTAAGGTATGAAAGAAGTACGTTGATTCAGTGACACATTCTCAGCCTAGATGACTTAGCACATGACTTCACCCAGAAGTATTGCCCATAATCATTTCTACAGTACCTCCCCCAAAATAAGGTGGATAAAGCCTGATCGAGGAAGGAACTTTGGGACGTTCTGGAGGCTATAAAATATAAAAACACGGAAGGGGAGGTTGCTGAAGTTCCCCCATTAAGCCTGTAGTGTAGCAACAGAGCCAAATCAACACCTGTGTCATGATACTAGAAGCCAATGCTCCTGTTCTGCACCTGGAATCACACACTAGGGCAGCATCATGCCGACATTGTTTGGTTTAGTGTTTAAAAAAAAAAAAATAATAAAAAAAAAAAAGCAAAGCTGCCGTGAAGATTGATCCTTTTTACAACTTTATTGCAGAATCTGTTTTTAAGAAAACACAACTGATGCACACTTTAAACTTTATAACTAAATAGGTCTCTGCAGCTCCAGCAGTCACTGAATTGGGAAAAAAATGTTGACATTAAAATGCCCTCCATTTTCCATCACTTCAAATTCTTCAAATATTCTTAAGATCATTGTACTCACAATGCTTAGGTTCATTACATAACCTCCCACGTGTAGACCTTAAATGGGACTAAAAGAGTCTATTCAAAGGGGCCAAGGCTGGATTAAGAAAATGACTTTTCTAAATTAAAATAAAACTTTCTTTCATACTTTTGAGAAGATCACTGCACTCTGGAAACAATGCGAGAAGTCCAAAATCCTCCACTATGGAGAATAGAGAGCTCTGCACACTTCCAGTGCAAGAATTTAATTAAACTGGGACCATTATCTTGGCAAACATGCATAACAGCTCAGTAAGTGGGTTTTGGACAATATACCCTTTAAAGCATCTATAGATAATCATAGTATCTACGATACTATCTATCTATTGTTTTTTTTTTTTTTATTGACCTTCTATTACCTATTTCCTCATTTGTCCAAGAAAGACAGCATGTTTTCAGCAAATGTACATCATGTATGAAAGGGCTATTGCACATATTCTCTTCCCTCTTTTTATTTCACCCACCTCCTGTGGCCCTCCGGTTTACGACATACTACAGAAGAATATCAGCCCACTTTTCCCTTGTTGTTGCTATAAGCCCCCCTGACTCCCTGTCTCATTCTGTCTCTCGAGACAAATGATCAGCAGATGGATGGAGGAGTGAAATGAGTAGGAAAACTGGCAAAAAGGGCAGAGATGAACAAGAAAAAATGAAAAAAATAATGGAAGCATACCATGTGGGAGAGGCAGGGGAGATCCAGTGTGGGAGGAAGGAAAAAGAAGAAAGGCATGTATGAAGGCTTAAAAGCTGTAAGAGATGGTGGGGAACATTACGGGAGAAGGTAAACATGTGGGTAGAAGAAAACATTGAAGCGAGGATGAAAAGAGGACTTACAAACATGTTTGTGTCTTGTTGTTTCATCTCAGCGAACATGTGTTTTCAGCCATTGCACTGGTCATTAAGTCTGACATCACAGCCATGAACACACACATGCACACACTGACCCACGCTGACACCCACATATATATCCATACAGTAAATGCACTTGGGCAAACGCACACTGACCTTCAAGGTAGGTTGCCATGGAGCTGTGTCAGGATGTTATAATGTCACCACTTTCATAAAACCCTCGCCCCTTTCACAGTTCACAAACCACTGACTGCATACTGCTGTATGTGTCACTGTGTGCGTGTATAGTGTGTGTGTCAGGCTTTCTCTGATTGCAGCAGATTTTTGCCAGAGTGGGGTTTGTAACATTTAAAGAGTGAGCCATGGTAAACCGAATGGTAATTTATGTGTTAATCTGTGGGATGTAATTGCTTTACTGACAGATTGTGGCTATAGATGAGCGTTTCTATACATCACTGTTGTCATGTGCAGGTTCCCTCCGTCCTTGAGGGATTATATGTATCAAGTAAGAAAGCTCTAGAGCTAATATGACCCTTGCAATTTCCTTAAAATAACATCAAAAAAGTGTTGTCACCAATCCACCCCCCAAAACCTTTATTATTTCATCCTTGCCCATGGATCAAGAATCTAATCTAGACTCAAATTTTACTAAATTCACAGTAATTGTGATAACTGTCCTTTTGTGGAGCAGTTTGTAAGATTATTTTACATGAGTAATATTAAAGTAACTGCACGTGGGCCAAATCTGGCTTGTATCTTTGTATATTCCATGCTTTTGACACTTTTCACACAGTAACACGATTTGTTAATTATTATATACATTAGATGCATTACAGATCTTGAACAAAATAATAATTCAGCATGGATGAAGTCATGCCAAAAGAGCATCAGCATATTGTGATGATCACCATGAACACATTTTAAAGAGCATCCAGTTTTGCTTCATGTAAAATAAAAAAGTGACAAGCATTCAAATGCTTGGACCCCTGATAACTTATAAGGAACACAGATGAAGTTTTTTTTTTCCAACATATTGTAATATGTGTTAATTGTGACTATTTTGTGAGTTAGTTGTTCATAAATTATTAAAGCATATTGATGTGGTTAATCCAAAACACCACCAACACCCTCCACATGGGGACCTTTTCACTTGGCTGTTGGATTTTAAATATCTTCAGGTATTGGCAACAGACAAGGGTTAGGGCCTACAATGGTTAATCCACCACGCCTTCAGGTGGAGACACATAAGGTCTCCTCCTTGAAAATTTTCTCTTGCACCTTTAGACAAGGCATTAAAAAAACCCTTACTAACTCACGGAAAAGTCAAAGTTAACTCATAGTAAAATCTGATCCTAATAACATCAGCTTGCAAAACGGACTTTTCACCTGAGAATTGAAGCCAGATCCTCCAACCTCAAGTTTGATTTTCTCAAGGATTCCAATCTTATTTATATCTTTCCTCCTCTAGTTCTCCCACACTTGTAACCCTTGTAAAAGTTACAAAGAATTAAATTTTATGGATTTAGCTTGTTCACATAACAAGATGATACGTCAACCATTCATTTTTACACTAATTACTGTCCTAAGGCAATACAAGTGGGCTGTGAAGTGAAATGCAGTACACTGGCATCTTACATTAGTGGGAACTAGCCTGTGATTTAAAATCTACCCAACTGATTTCTGAATAGTCTGATTCACTGGCTGCATGTTGCTCAACAGACAGAGGAACGCTTGAACTCTGCCAGCGGTTTTGGTTGTTGTATTCCCATGGACACACGTAATAAAAGTTCATTGTTTCACTGTACTGAGTGATTAACTGAATAGATACTAGTGCCAACAGTTATGTGATGACATGTTTTATCAAATCAAGTTATGTTTGGCCTCCTCCTTTTACCTGCGTCAGTCTAGACAGTGTACACCTGTCTTAGTCATAGCATAGTCTACACAATACCGCCTTAAGAGACAGTGTTGACACATCTTTAAGATAACAGAAAAACAGCAATATTCCCTGATAGCTATCATCCTGGGAGCTATCCAAATCAACTTTTAAGTTTTGGAACTAGGGTTTACAAAGGGCTAATACATACTTTAATCTTAACAGTGAAAATCTATCACAGTGATAACAATCAGATTACAGGGGGCTGCCTGGCCCTGCCTTCCCTTCAGTCAGATAACAACTTTCAAGTTCAATCATAACTTTTAAGAACAATTGAAATTCACCAACGTCCTCAGTGTTATGACTCTGTTATTGAACCGCAGATCTGGCAGACAAGAGATGTGGTTGATGTGGCAGTGGAGGGGAAGAGGAGGTAATTTCCACAGCATCTGCTGATTGTAAAAGGCAGAGTGTTTTAAGAGCAGATGGTTATGGAGAGATGATGGAATTCCTTCATAACAAGCTTCGGCACAGGGCAACAGCAGAAATGATTTCCAACAAGGGAGTGCTGTTTCCAGACACGAGAAAGATGTTTTTTAATCATTCGTGCAGCTGTAAAACAAGCTTGGTAGGCAGTCACGCATGGTTTCTATGTTTGTAGTCAAGTGTATGCAAGAATGGTTTAAGCTTTTAACCACTTTCATCGTCAGCTAATCTAGATACTTTTTAAAGGGATAGTTTAGATTTTTTGAAGTGGGTTGTATGAAGTATTTCTTCATAGTAAATGTATTACCTATAGTGGATGGCGGTCAGCACGCCACCCAGTTTGGAGAAGCAAAATGGAGTACCAAAGGCTAAGCAATGTATTTCTGTGGATGAGGTCAGCAATAAAATGTATTTTAGCCACTTTTAAAAAATGTCTTCTCATTGCTTATTTTGTTTGGAAAAAGACTCCAAAAATCTAAAATATTCAATTTCCTATGATAGAAAGCAGAGCAGTGCAAAATCTTTATATTTGACACACTGGAATCTGGTATTTTTTTGCTTGATAAGAGCAGAACAATTTTACACATGTGTTTACATATATTTCTATGTGTGTTATTGCATGGATGTGTATTTGTCGGTCAGGAGGACAGAGCAGTAGCTGTAACTTCAGTGGGATCAGCAGTGTTTTTGTCAGTGGGGGGCTGACACATGGGCCTCCCTGCTAATTCCTCATGTCTGTTTAAATGCTATATGGTCCTTTAGCTCCTACTCTATATGCACGTGTGTGCATGCATGTGCACAGGGTAAGTCTGTATTAATGCACAAAGTTAATGTAAGTGTGTGTGTGTGTGTGTGTGTGTGTGTGTGTGTGTGTGTGTGTGTGTGTGTGTGTTTGGCATGAACAAAGCATTTTCCAGGACCTTCAGGGGTCAGCCTCCTATGGAGAAGCTGTCAAGGTCCCAGGCAGGGGGTTAAGCGGTGTGTCGGGTACTTGTGCTGTGTGTCTTATGTTGGCAATGTCTGCGTTATATAGGGCAGCAAAGGTCACTATGTAATATAGACATGCACACTTACACACCCACACACACAAATCTGAATGCATACATGCACATGACATGCATCTGGACACATAAATCCCCAGAAGTTAAACGGTACAGTTCAGGGCCAGTTTGCAGTTATCCTTGTATTGCTCTCATTATAAATGGCTTACATTACAGAAGCCTTGGTCTGGCTACATTTTTTGTATTTATTGCAGGCAGACCTTGTTCAGTGTTAATGTACAGACAGTCTGCTGTTTGTGTATCTGGCAGAAAACTTGATTCAACAGAAAATTATTTTGTAGGAAAGCAAAAATGTTTTAAAAAGCACTAATGAGTGTTCTTTTGAGAAACTTGTGAAGGTAAATTAAGTCACTTTTATGATCAGAATTTGCTTCAGTCTCACTGTATGTCTGAATTTTCTATTCAGTTCCTGTACTGTTTTTTTTTTACTTTTGCAGTTTCATGTTCCCCATTTTAAAGTGGCTTAATAAATGCATCACAGCAATCTAAAAACCTCAAAATGCGTGAATGACCGCCAAGTAAAAATGTTAAAAATTGACAAGGTTTCACCCCTCTTTTTTGTTTTCTACCTACTTATGAATACTTTGCATGAATGGCAGAACCTATCTTCCATTCTCTGTTTCGCTCTGAACAGACTAAGTGTGTTTCTTTTTGGAAAGAGCAGCAAACAGGATCAAACCGTGCAAAGTGGGAGCAGTCAGTGCTGTCCTTGCCTTTGATCCCAACTCAGCCCTGTTTAAAAGGCCCAGTTTGACAGAGCAGGAACTCTGTCAGTTTAACGCAGCTTTGTGTCACGCTGAAAAAGCTAAAAGATGCTCAGCAGGCCTTTGTTCTGCTGTCCTGGAGAGCGGGCCGCAGGCGATTAGTGTTACAAACACACTGCTTGTGTGTGTGGGGTGACCTTACTGTATGTGCATAATGTGTGTCTGTGCATTTGTGTGGATATTTTTGGGTGTCTTTATCTGTTTTTACCTCACAACACAGGAAAAACTATTCAAATCATTCATTAGGAAAAGGGAAAAGATACATGAAGCACGGCAAGAGTGCCTTTCACGCAGCATGTTTAAGGTGGGAATTTTGCACCATTACTCTTCCTTCCACTACCTGTTCAGGGCATAAATGTTGCGTTGTTATGCCGCCTCAACATTAAATAAGGTACAAGGGGGGACAAAGTAATCTCGCCTTTGAGCTGCCACGGGAGATGGTAATGGCGGCGAAACTGTCTGTATAAACAGGACAGTCGGGAGGACGGGATCATGGGTGGCACAGGTGTGATGCTATGACAACTTACTATGCATGTGACCCACCACCAGCAGATTTAAAAAGCAGCTGAGTTGGCAGCTAAAAGAAGAACGGCAACTGAAAATGTCTACAAATTCAGAAGACAATGAGGTGCAGTAGCTCCTAACCCTCCGAGTAGAAGATGAGATCCGCCTACAGGGACAGTACATTTTTTATTGCTATATATATGTTATGTTACATTTTGTTATTATTATAAAATGCTGCTGACACATATGTTCAATGTCACACTATCTGCCGATGCTATTTGTTTTTTTTACTTACAGGATGCCACCATGCTATCTAAAACCACAAACTCAGGCAGCATTACGTCGACGCTGTTTAGTTCAGTATAAATCAGCAAAGGCATAATTACTGGCACGATGATGGAACTTTGTAATGGCCCTTTTGCAGAATCTTTTTCCACACACATCCCGTGTTACGTTTGTGTACACACAACCCAAAACCTCATTTTGCTACCTATCCAAATACATGCACACACCCATGTACACACAAATCCCCTCCCAGATCACATTCCTTTGATAATAGGGATTCTGATTGATTCTTGCTGAACCAAAACTAGTTCTGCATTCAAACTAATTGGCCTAGTTGAGTTTCCCCGTGTGTAGAGACACAGAAGGTTTCTGGCACTGAAACAAGGTCTGTAGGTCATGTCTTGGTGGGCACAAGCTACATTTTGTTCACACTTCCAACTGTGAGTGCATGAACTTTTGAACTCATAGAGCAGAGCAGGAAATTGAAACAATAATCTTCTGGAAAGAAAATGAAATTTCAACACTGAGATGGGATTTGTTATACTAGCAAATGATTTGGCTCCTTTGTGCTGTTTATTTATGCACTCTGGTCGCTTTGGGCAAACAGAGAAATGCTCCCCAATTGACGCACATACACGCTCACAAAGGGGGTTTTATGAGAGCAAGTGGTGACACGCTGTGGACAGGTTTTGGGAGGTTTACCGACATGTGTGGTCTAAAGTTAGCGCGGTTGGAGAATGCCTTCCGTCGTTTGCGTCCATCCATCCCTGAACATACACTCCTCCCCAGCTGTCTACTTCATCTCATCCTCTGACCTGATCGGGCTGTCAGGGCCCCCTGCTTCAACACAGCATACTGCACGTTCGCCACATACCACGGCTGGGTACTGCAAGACCTCATAAAATAAAATTACTATCAATCAGAATTGTAAAAGAAGGTCCAATTATTACTTATCGACTTAAACTAGGACCAGATGTTGCACTGCATATGGTATGGTGTACAATTACAATCAATTTTAATACTTTGGGGTTGCATTGATTTTAAATGTATTTTTCAACCTTTTTACAAGTTTATAATGGCAGAGTAGTTCACATTTATATTTTCAACACAATAATCAGTCAGTTATTCCTTCTGTCTGTCCTCCATTTTGTGCCTGTCTCACTCCACCTGCTGCTCTCTCTCCACACTCTGATGCTGGTGTGTCGAAAGCCTAAACCGCCTGGTATTGATGTCCCCATCAGGACACAGCAGGGGCCCCTTCATCACGGACACACACACGCAGACACACAGATGCCTGGGTGAGATGTCCCAGTTGAGGCATTAGTCAAGTGTGTGTGTGTGTGTATGTGTGAGGACATGGTCCATATCAAGTCAGCGGTGTGGGCTTAGTAGGGTTGGCTGAAACCTCCCACAGTTGCTTGGGATCAATTCAAACACAAATCATTTCATACACTAATCCCTTCTTACACCCTCACCTGCATGTTTTACAGTTTCTGACATTACACAGCTGTTAACAAATATCTGCTCCTCTTTTTTCGACAGAGAAAGCCAGCCTTTCCTTCCAGCAACGAGATAAAAAACAAAAAACATGAATTCCCATAAATACTGCTGACCTTTTGTTTCTATTACAGGCAAAAAAAAAAAAAAACCCCATCAGGCAGATATTTGGGGAGTGAGCAAAAGACAGATCAAGATAAGGAAAAGATGAAAAAGATGACATGATCCAAGACAAACTTTAAGACTATTTCTGTCATGAAAAAAAGAAGAAGAAAAAAAATGATTATTTCAAAGAATATCAGGGGTGTGAGAAGATGAAATATGATTATGAAAAAATGTCATAAGGTAACAGAAAAAAAGAAGTAAGGGGAGGGAGATTATCAAAGTAGAATGAAAATCATATGTTGCTATCTAATTGACCATCTCTGAAGTTCAGCACATCAGCATGCAGCATGAGGCATATGCGAGGGTGGGTTTAATATCAGAAACTGGTTTCATGCTGTTTAACTGGAATAGGCTCATGTGAAACACTGACCTATGGAGCCTGAGAGAGATACAGGATGAGGTGGAGAGTAGGGAAGTATGATATATAGCACGCTAGTATTAAATTTTCGTATGGCTGTGTTACATTAAAAAAGGGATATGATGAAGTATATGACAATGAAATTATATCTATTAAATAGAGCTAATAATACAAAGATGTCAGGTATTTTCAAGTCAAAAGGCGTCACAAAAATAAAAGAATATTTGAAAACTGTTGTTTGTTTTTCTTGTGTTGTGTTGTTGTGATGTTAGAACTATATGGGATATTAAATCATCCATCTTTACTCACTACACCATCCCTTCTCATCCTAATTATGAATTCTTGTAAAAATATGACAACGTGAAATTATCCCTTGTCTTATTAGTTTTGGCCATAAAAGGTAGGTAAATTGATTATTGTATTGGCTGAAAAAAAAATCCATATCATGCATCCCTAGCAGAAAGAGAAGGCATCTGTGTAACTACAGAGAGCACTTGCACATCTCATTTAAGCAAATTTGACAGATGACAGTGGATCAAAGCAAAACCAGAAAAAAAATCAGTGTTTCACAAAATACTACAAAATTCGAGGCTGCCGTTAAACTCACTGGCTGATGTTACAGATGGTTTCTGAGACACACACATATACACACACACGGAGCGCAACGTCACAGACACTTTCATTATTCATCAGCCCCGACTCAATATATTTCCCGATGAATGGTGAAATATTTGAAGTGGATGCATCATGAATAAACAGCGGAGGAAATGATTGGCTGGAGAAGCTTATTTATTGGGAGGATACGGCAGGGGTGGGGAGGCAAAGACGGGGGTGGCAAAGGGAGGGAAACTTGGGATTTAGTGAAAGGGATTGTGGGTAATATTTCCATGGTCACAGTTGGTTGGCCTTAAATTAAACCGGCACACAGGAGGGCACAGCAACACATTCAAGCATGCATGTACACAAGCACACACAAGAGCCAAAATAACACACACTGTACAAACAAGACTTTTAGAACATGTACAGCAAGTAACGGACTGAGTGAATCAACAGAAATGGTGTTGATATACCTACATCCAATTGAGCCGCTCAGATTTTCATCATCAGCGTCTACACTAAATAAATACTCTCACACTGAAAACAAACTGATGGCCAACCACTGACGGGCTCCGTGAGGTAAACACGCTGAAATGCATACACTTAGCTGTAATATAGCAGACGTACGCTTCTGAAGCTGAGCGTGCTCTTGCATAAAACATCAGGCGTTGAGCATTTTAAGTGCTTCTATTGTAATCAGGCCAAAGCCATAACAGCTCCCATAAAGGTCTGCTGAGAGTGGCTGAAGGTCCATTTAGGCGTCCAGAACAAAGAGCATCACTTGATCAATAGACAACCTCGTTAGGGCAATATGCTGCGGCGGGCACATTTTGAGACACAGAGGGGATGATGGGAGGTGGGCGTGACAGGAGGAGGACGGGCTCTGTGGTGTTCCTCAATGCACATGGGTTTGAGCAGAAAAGGAACAGCGTGCAAAATTAATACCCAGACGTGAACAAACATGCATGAAAGAGTGTCCAACAATCACTAACCAAGTGCTTCGTGAAAAACTCTAATGAGGCCTGTGTTTGTGTGTATGCATGTGTGTGTGTGATCGAAAGCCACTAAAAGCTCTTTAGGGGCACCTTAGGGAGCTATTCTTCATGACTTATCAACTAGGCAGACAGGCAAAAGTGTGCGTACACATACACACGCACACTTACATGCACTTATACACACAAAGTGGATCCTTAATGAACCCTTGTCAGTTTGAAGGGAACAAAGGTTAGAGAGGAAGAAAAGAGGGAAGAGAGAAGAGGGGCAGAGGAGCAGAGAGTGGACAACGGAAGAATAGAGTGGAGGGGAGGGAGGAGGGGAGGGGAGGGGGAACCTCCCTGGGCTGTTTGGCCTTGAGATCGATCGCTTATCACTGTCACCTAATCTGTCCATCTCTCCCTCTCTCTCTCTCCCTCTCTCTCTGTTTCTTTCTCCCTCCCTTCCTCCACCTCACTCTGGTGCAGAAAGGTGTAGAGAAAATGAAGGGCAGACAGAGATATAGGGAGACAGAATGATGGAGTGTGCACCTCTCATGAATAGAATTAGAGAGGAGAAAGAGGGAGAGGAAGTCAGTGCGGAGATGGAGTAAAAAACAAAGGCAAATAAAGACCAACAGAAAGTGAAGCAGAATGACAGTAAGCACAAAGTGACAGAGGAACAGAGAGGGAAAGAGAGAGAGAGAGGGGGGACTTTGTGTGCAGCCTACCAATAAATCTACAGTAAATCTTTTCAGAAGCTCAGCAGCACACTTCAGATATATGAACAAAACAAAAGGACTCTAACAAAAACACTGAAGGCGCAGCCAGGTATTTGTCTGAAACTACCACACAAAGCCATCCATGTCTGATCTTTTAAGTATGGGCAAAGTCATCATAGTAATGAAAAAAATCATATTTATATGAACACTTTTCATGAGTGGGTGTTTCATTAATCACCTAGCAAGAAACTAAATAGGAGACTTAAATAAAACTTTAGAAATGATCACACAAGAACATGAGCCCTTACACGGCTGAAGTGCTGTAAAATATTGACTTTTCAATGTGTATTGATTCGAAATATTTGGTTTAGAGTTGTCATTTCCATTAGCATTGATACATTGGAACCATCAGCACTTTCTAACTCTCTCTTATTGTTCAAAGTTTGATCTCTGCGACTAACCAGGAAAATGGTTTATGATTATGGTTTAATCTAAAATATGAAAAAATACACCCTCAATGTCATTTTTTCCTCTTGGTATTGAAGCTCACTTGTCACTTGATTACTTGTCAAGGTATTGAATCAAAGATATAAATTCTAATTCTAATTCCAAATTGAATAAAATGTGGTCAAACATGACTAAAAGTCCTACCAACCATACAGCTAAAATATTACTAGAGGAGCTTCAAGGGTAATAAAGCCCTTCCTTTCTTAGTGAAAATGACTTAATTTACTTTGCAACCACAAATTGGCCCTAATTCATTTAAGAACCTCTAAACAGTATGTAGAGTCTTTTGTTTGTCTTTCTGGCAATATTTGTATGGTTGCACTGATAAAAATCTCTATATTCAATTTATCTGAATGAGTTAACTGGCAGAATGATGACTACTAGAGGCTGACTCCAAAAACAAGTCAATCCCCATAGGCCGAAGGGGTGAGGGAAAAAAACTTAAACAACATAGTAACGTGATATTTTGGCCTGGCATTATTGTATCAATACATGGAAGCCAAGTATGTTTGTTTTTTTTTATTTTACAAATTAGTAATATTACAGACAAAAATTCAACTTTCAATAGTCTACTAGAATTATAAAATGTCAACCTTTTGAGGCAATAAAATGATAAAAGAGATGTTGACAAAGTGTTCAACTGGGTTCATAATTTGCAATTGAAAAAAGTAAATGAATAGCAATATATTGCAATATATGTTATTGCAATACTCAGCGCACTGCAACATATTTTAAATTGCAATAATATTATATTGTGACTTAAGAATCGAAATATTGGACCGCTGAACCTCTGGTGATTCCCATCCCTAACAGACCCCATGATAAAATGCCCAACTTAGACACACACACACACACACACACACACACACACACACACACACACACACACACACACACACACACACACACACACACACACACACACACACACACACACACACACAGGGGACTAAAAGTGCTGCACAATAAAACAGGAGCAGATCAAAATCAATCCAAACTACAAAAACATCTTAATGATATATGATGTTCTTTTTCCACAGTAATCCAAAATTTAAGAACATCTAAAACTCCACCTGCAGCTCTCTGAATGGCCACAGCGCAGCAGGTGAAAACCATCGCTCTGTACTTTTCTCAGCTCCCCTCTATTGCACAATTATTACACACTGCTTCATTCCTCTATCTCCCTTCCCATCCTTCCTTCCTTCCTTTCCTCCCTGTTATTACCCCGCTCCTATTCCCTGCCTCCTGGCTGTCTTTTGGCAGCACAGGAGGGATGACAGATGAGAGGGAAGAAACAAGAGACGGAGACATCAAGGAGACAAAGAATGAGCTGTTTGGTGTTGCACCTGAACATCTTACAGTAAGCTATGAAGATTTTACTCGCATGCTCACATCCAAAGTAAACAACAGTAATGAAACAGCTCTGTGTGCAAGTTTGGTATATTTCCCAAATAGTCACCAGCTTTAGCGAGACTGGGAGTGACAGGGATGTGAAGTGGCCCACTGTATTTCCCACAGGGTTGCTGTGAAACAATAGAGGACAGATGAGGGTGTGAGAGACAGAATAAAGGACATTAAGGATGGTGTGAAAATTCCCACTTTAGCTGCAGTGGGGGCTCCACTTAGGGCTGCAATTAACCTGAACACTTAACCTCCATCAGGGAGAAGCAGACAGAGACGCAGACAGAGGAGGAAAAAGCAAAAAATGAGAAAAAGCAAAAAGTTTCCAATTTTCTCAGACGGCACAGAATGAATGTGAAGATTTACCACACAAGCCCATTAGAGAAAGAAAGTGCAGACACTGACCATCATATGAAAAGACAATATCTAAGGCATTGAACGGCAAAATTGCACGAACTACATCCACAGCGAGCAAGCACTTTTGTCTTGTCTCTTGAGTGTGTTTCTCAACAGGCTGTATTAAAAGCACACTACGCCAAACTGCCGAGCCCGCAGCACATCTCCACTTCAGACACAACTTTTTTCTACTCTGTGGTTGAAATTGTTATGACTCTGACGTGGTTTTTTTCGACGTCTTCCTTTTACTTTTCCTGTCTCTGAGAGAAGATTTGTTACTTTTTTTAACGTGATATCTTTTTTTAAAAAGCACATTGATCCTAGCCAAAAAAAAAAAAAAGGGAATAAATTCTCCTGGCAGGGAGATAAGCAGCTGAAGTATGCCCTGACAGCAAGAAAGGAAGCAGAGTTTGAGTTTCTCCTTTTGTTTTTTTGCACCCAGTTCTGTCCTATTCAGTAAGGCTTTAATGGCATGACCATAAGGGGTGTGACGGTACACAAAAGTTATGGTTTGAGTCATGGTTCGATGCAAGTTTGGTACAGCAGAAAGAAAACCCAAATGATAAGGACACATTTCTTTTCATTTTGAACAGATAGTGCAAGTTTCAAAGACAGACACAATCCCCTTGCTAGGAGCTGAGGTAACTTTTTGCCCACAAGCAACTTAGGAAAACTAATGTTATTTTTATTTCACAGTAGGAACACTGAACAAACACTATCCATAAAGGCAACAAGTCACAACAGGCTATAAAACAGGAAAGCATCTCTAATGCTATGGAGTTTAAATTACCAAAATACATAGAATAATAACAATAGAACTTGTGCAATAGGATGAGTGTTTTAAATACTTCCACCCTGGTTCCATTTAAGCATTCAAAGCACCCAAACATCCGTCATCCTGGTGATCGGCACATTTGGGACATGCTGTCAATATGTGTCTACACAACCTCCGTGTTGAAGCACAGCTCTCTTTGTTGCTGTTAGCTGACCAGGAACCCAGAGGCAGGTCGTACACTAATCTTGTACACTAGACTTGTTGTCCTAACCTTAGCATATGTTGCTAACAGCACATTATGTGCAGTAATCTACATACCATGTATTCTGTGGCTGTGTGCACTGGACTGTGAGCCCTGTGCCGTGACGGTGTGGTATGAAAACACAGACCATAACAACCTTAATGACAAATGATAAAAAGTAAAGTCAAACTGCATCACACAGGGGAGCGCGGACAGGACAAAGATGTAAAAAAGAAACCACCAAGTAAAGACAGACACTATGATAAAGTCTACCTGTGTTAGTGTCAAGCATACATTAAGGTATGCATATAATCACACACATTTTCTTCCCTCTCTGCTCTCTCCTCACAAACAGTCTTCCTTGGAGGCTTTGAAACAACTCGCTGCACATCTGTCCATCCATTCCCTCTACCTGCAAATCGATCTGAATGTGTATCTCCACTTAATGCTCCACCTTGCCACTTTATCACACTTTCTCCCTGTCATTATATCACACTTATCCATCCTCCTACAACTCTCATCATACAAATGCAAATGTATATGCGCTCACACAAACACACACACACTGTGGAAAGCCCTCTTAGCTGTGGTTTCTCAGATACTTGAAGGGAGAAAGTGGGCAATATTGCAACAGAGGGCAGAAGTGGAAAGAAAATATGTTGTGCATTACTGCTCATAATTGTACAAATGCACCTATACCCCAAAAGAACAGGGGATGTTTATTTTAGTCTCAGTGTCCACTAAATTTATTTTAAATAACTTATTTAAGCACCTGCTAGACAGGGCTGTGATAGGACGGAAGTGCCCCCGTGTAATCGCCTTCTCATGCTCCTGACCTCGTCTGGGACATCCCAGTCATTAAAAAACATGTCTGACATTTTCATCAGTGCTCTTGTATTTCCAGCAGCAGAGTAAACTGCATTATCACTCAGCCAATATCAAGATGGAAATTATTCTGGGTGATGTGATGTGAGATGTCCTCCTGGGGAACAACGAAATGAATTACAAGGAACTACAGTTAATGCAATACTGTTGCTAAAATCAAGGATGACTGACAGTCTCATTGGCTCATTAGGTATCTTTGTCATTAGATATTTGTATACTTACTTTTAGAGGACAAAAAAACTGTGCTATATTTTAGTGGAAGTAATTGACAAGACAGTGAATTAAAAAAAAAAGAAAAGTACCTAACAGTAAAGTGATGTTTGAAGGAATACTTCACCCTAAAATTACTATTTGTATAACAATTTTTACCTTGAATTGGTGAAGTAATGTTGGTTTTTATCACATGCCTCTACGGTGAATGGAAAATAAAAAAAAAAGGCAAACATTCGCACAAATTGAAGTAATTAGGGTCTGTAATTAACAACAATTAAACTATATCAAAGCATTAGTTTCCAGACTTTGACATGACTCATGCAGAATAAATCAAGTCTCATTTAATCATTCCTATGCTCAACACTATCCAAACACATGCATTTCCACCAAAACATTTTGTTAAACCTGTAATGACATGTTTAAAATCGCAACATTGTAGCAAAAATATGTGTTTGGAAAGTACTGAGCATAAGACTGGATAAATGCTACTCAGTTTGTAACCTGATGTCATATAGTCTTGTTGTTGTTTTATGCAGACCCTGATTACTTCAGTTTATGACTAATGTTCACCTTTTTTGGATTATTTTTTTCACTGCAGAGGCATGTGAGAAAAAAAAATTTTCTTCAAGAATACAGAGTAACACACTGTAAGTAACTGATATAAAAATGTCCATTTTGTATTCCTTTAAAATACTTTTTGTTTTAAATGATCAAGACAGAAAGCTACAAATAATGTAAAATAAAGATATAAACCATAATTGGAGAAATCATATAATCACAACAATAGAATCTGAGCATTAATTTACACTTCAGCTAAGGGGAAAATTAAGTGTGAAGTGAAGTGAAATCTGAGACATTTCTCAAGGTAATCTGACTGAAAGCAAACTGGACCATTTTGTAATCTGGGCTGGATTCATCATGTAATGAGTAAAAAGTAATCTGAGAGCTCATCACTGTGATATATTACCAAATACCATCTGGCAGGGAGGACCACAGTTAAATGTTGACAGTAATGACAATTTAGTTCACCGGCCTTATTAAATAAAGAGCTCATTTGTGCAGACATATGGCCAATCATCTCATTGCCTGGCACTACATCATGCACACACACCCACACCCACACACACGCTCACACACAAAGAAAAACACAAAAAAGACTAAATGCATTCACACACACATAAACATGCAGATGACAAGTGATCAAGATATGCCTTTGGCAGAACACCTACTGTGACATGTTTCGTCTGAAGCAAAGTTCCGCTCGCTTAGACTCTGACACCAGAACAGTAGGCGCACTAGAAGATTAGCTGAAGACACATGCTGGCACATGAAAACATGTAGTTTGTGGGTTCACATGCTTGTTAAAAAAACAATGGTTTTTTTTTTGGTTCAGGCTCTTCCCCTTGCCTAACACATAAATCAAGTGTTTGCCCATGTGCTACCCAGCTGAAGCCTGGGATGGGAATATTATTTTAAAAAACAGAACCAAATCCAGGAGGAATATTGTCACATGAGTATAAGGCCCCAGAGAGAAAAAAGCGCATAGACACACACAGACACACACACACACACACACACACACACACACACACACACACACACACACACACACACATGACTCAGGCATGCACAGATTTTAAGACACTATGGAAGCAAAAGAGTTATGTGATTATTGGTGTGGGGACTTGGAGAAAGGACAGACCGACAGCTGGGACTATCTTTATTGGATTCCACATAAACACTCCAAAGTGTTTGTGAGAGTGGGTGTCTGCCTGTCTGTCCCACGCACGCCTGGTTTGTGGGGTGTGTGCAGGTGTTGATCTGTGTAAAATGCCCATGACGCAGCTCCTGTTTTCCACACTTGCAACTGGCATTCAGCTCCAAATGAGTGAACACACACACACACACACACACACACACACACACACACACACACACACACACACACACACGCACACACACTCACACTCACACTCACACTCACACACACACACAGGGATGAGTGGAAGGACATGCGAGCGACAGAAGGAGGGGAGAGGGAAGGAGACAAATATTCTTTGTGTTCTTCCAACACAACCAACTGCATCATCCATCTAATCTTTTGCCATTCTATCCATCCTCTGCTCTGCTCCTTTAGCTTCCAGCATCCTCCAGGAACACAATGTGATAATCTATTAGCTTGTTGTGTCGGTGACAGGAGGGAGCAGGTTAGCACTCTGAATGAAAAAAAAAACAACAATACAAGCTGAAACTCCAGTAAAGCTCTACATACTCATTTAGATCAGGCTGAAAACATCAATAATATTGTCGCAGCTTTCCACACTGCACCCTCTGTTTAAGCCAACATGACTGCTTTTGCATTTGACTGAAGCCTTATCACAGCAGCTGAGAAAATCCCACATCATAGCATCTCTCAAACAAAAGGAAATGTTGCACTTAACTGGTTCAAGAAATTGGCAAGAAATCCAGCAATGTTTTCCCAGCCTTCTTTGCTCATCTCGTTCTAAATACTGACTCGCATTTTTGTATTCTGTTGATTCACAAGAGTAAAACCTGTTCTGCTCAGTGTTACCATTCTTATGCTTGGCAGCAGTGCTGGCAAGAGTGTCTATGTACCAGTTTTGGGCCAGTGAGAGCAAGAACTCTGTCTCATTTGACTTTACAGTAGTAAAGTTTATAAAGACGGTTGTGCTGTGGATGATATGCATTTTTGTGTGGGATGAAAATTCATGTGATAATAACCATTTCATGTAATAGAAAATATGTAAGATTGTATATTAAGTCATGCTTAAGTACACATTGCCAAAATGTATTTGATTGCCAAAAATAATCTCAAGAAATAACAAACAGGTGTATTAGGATAATCTGTGCCACATACGTCAGACCATAACAGTTTTATATCAGCACATGCTAATTTGAATATGTGATGGTAAAGAACCAGTGGCTACTGGGTGGAGAATCCCATATTTACTTTAGTTATTTTCAAAAGGGAGGCTTTTGACACATTCTTCCATTACGTGAACTTGTTTCAATTATAGTTATAAAGTGTTTCCACAACCAAAACAACTTCTTCTTTCATTCCCTTAAGGGTCATTGTAACTGATAATAATAATTCTGTAATACTGTAATACTTTGAATACCGTGACATTTTCTAAGCTGGTATCATACCTTGAAAATCTCAGACTCTTGCAACCCAAAGGCCAACTATTGCATCGCCTCACTTTGGCTGTGTCTCGGCCAAAAAGGCATCACTATCTCCAACGAGCTGACAATGGTCAACTTGTGCCAACAATGTGGAACACACTAAGAAAAAGTAGGGTGACAGATGCTCACCCGACTGCCTGCTTGGTGTGTCAGGACCCTAAAAGCCAAACCCTGTGCCATACCCTTTGGCTGACTACTTGGACAATATACTAATAACTTATATCCTTCATTGCTTTTTCTATAAGAGAATCAATTAGTGAATGTTAGGGAGGTCTGTACAGACTTTCTTGAAAAAAAAGTTGCTTATATTTGCATGACTTCAACAAAAATGCAGAAAATAGTTTTGGAGATTGTGTTCCCATTGGTAAGCATTGCATTTTGCATATTTTGTTGGTTTTATCTGGCCTGGGAATGCCTCGGGATGCCCCAGGAGGAGTTGGAAAAATTGCTGGGGAAAGGGACATCTGGAATACCTTGCTAAGCCTGCTGCTCTGCGACCCGGTGGTGATAAAAGAATGAAAATGGATGGATGGATAGATATATCTGGGATATAACGTAATGTTATAATCTGACTAGCATTAGTAAGAGTAGCTGTAGTACATAGACTTTCTGTTTCTGCATGTCCAGAGTTAGAAACTGTAGTCAGAATCTCACCTGTCTCACTGTGTCTATATTCATGACAGTCAGAGAACATCTCTATATTACATTACCAACAGACTCTGATACTCGTTAACATACAGCATAACATTTACAAATCTTTCAATTCTTCTTTCTACACCATGTATTCTTCTGTTATTGCAGTCACAGTTTCTTTACTCACCAACTCTCTCCTTTTATCTCTTCCTCATCTTCACACCTCTTATATCTCCTATCCTCGCCTATCAGCATGTCATTCTCTGCTCTACCTTCCATCTTTCCTGTACACATTCTTCATCTATCCATTTTCCGTTTTGCATTACTCTTCTGTCTCTCTCTGTTCACACCTCTCTCTCCCTGTCCTCACCTCCCTTTCTTCTGCGCTCTCCTTTGCTCTCAGGTGTAGTTTAGATAAGGCTAGAGGAGGGGATTAGTGAGAGCTCTCTGCCATGTTTGCCTTTGGCACAGAGGACAAAAGGACTGGGACGTTTTCACTGCTCCGCCATCTCCATTCACCTGCCTGTGTGTGTGCGGAAAACAGCCATGCAAGGACACACACACACACACTCACACTCACCTGTGTAATGACTGTGTCACCGTGCCCCAGTTATGAACTGAATCAGCATAATCCCTTCACACTCCATTAATCAAGAAAAGGCAGGGTGTAGTCTCACAAAAATGCACAAACGCGCACACACACACACACACACACACACACACACACACACACACACACACAGAAAATACAGTGCTGACACATATCCTCACCCTGTGTGGTCTGCCAAATTTGGCTGGTCCCATGGGCTTATGTTACTGGTCTACTGAACCAAGTCAGACACAATAGCATGCAAAGTCTACAGGTGTGTACATAGGTGTGTGTAAGCCTGTATATATATATATGTATAGTTTTAAAGACTATGATTTAAGCTACTGAAGACGACATACTGTGCCGCAATATTAAAATATGATTGGCCTTGTCTCCACCGCAAGGCCTTGCAAAGCTTAGCAGGTGGTTCTCATTATTGTAATATTTGATATCTCTCAGCATTTCTTTGATTCTCTTTTCATCTTGTTTCCCACTGAGATGATTAGTCAGCGCGCACTTCAGCTTTTAATGAAGAAAAATGACTTTTGATCATGTGCTATAAACATCCGATAAACACAGCGCCGGCCATATGACTGCTGTGGGGAAGACTAGTTATGTTGACAGTGACAGTTCTCTCATAGTGCCCGTCATCCATATCACTCTTCACTCTGCCTATTACAGCTTACACTCTGCAATTGCTCAAGCATGTGCATGTGTCAGCTGCTGTCCAGAGAAACGACGGATCTCAAAAATGTGGACTTTCCAGCAATGGAGAAAAGTGGTCATGATTTTACCCTTTCTAGGCTTTGTGACAGAATTTCATGAACAAATGGGAGAAAAAAAGACAGGAATCTGGAGAACATCAGCAAGAACTGGAAATTGTGGTAAATTCTGAGATCAGCTAGAATTGTCACACTTGTCACACAAGTGGCCAAGACACACCAAATCCCTGTCAAAGAATTAGTGGTGACTAAGGCAGACTGTTGAATCACCTCACATCACCTGTGTTTCGGCCAAAAGGCTGTTCTTTAACACAACACACAGCATTACATTATGCACCTGTGTGAGAGAAAATACCGGTAGGAGGCAGTAGTCTGTATTCATCATTGGTGTGTCAGGGCCCTAACACGTACAGGGTTTGCCAATACATTGATAATTTGCTACAGCAGTCAAAACTCACATGAACAATGCAAGCTATATTGTTGGCTTTGCTTTCAATCTGAACTTTTAGAGGTAGAAATGTCCAAATGTTAATAGAGCCAAAACACTGTGGTATTTCGGGTAAGAGAAAAGCTGCTTTATTATTTGTTATGATGACTGATTCTCTTTATTGTTTGCAGAGCATTCGGTTTTCATTTGTACTCCTACGTGCCTTTTAAAAAAAGCACAACCAGAGCCACATGATTCTCGAACGCAGGCCGATGATGACTAATCCTTTACCAGTCACTACTGTGACACATATCTGTTAGAAGGTCAAGTGAACAAAGCTAAATGTCCGTATCATCGTACGAATTTATATACTGGAGTATTTTACAAGCCAATAATGCCACCCACATCCTTAACTATGTGCTACCTGTCCATCTACCCATCAGTCTGTCAGTCGCAGCCGGAAAGAGCCTCAGGGCTGAATTAGTCGGTGGTCCAGGGCAGACTGTAATCTGGAGCTCCTATCATCAGGGAACCGCTCGTCTGCCTGTGTGATCAGGCAGACAGAGCGCTGAGCATTTGATCAGCCTGATAGCGAGCCCAGTGGGCAATGAGCCACCATGGAGAGACACGACAATCAGGGAAGTATATACACAACAAGAGCAAAGCACATAAGTACAGATTTGCACACATACACACACGCAAGCCACAAGAAATGGTATACATGAAAATAGACTGATCCAGAGAGTGGGCCGAAACAATATTGAGTTAGTGAGAGAAAAACAAAGACAGAGAGAAAAATAAAATAAGCAAGGGAGAAGGAGGGATATGTGTGTCTCTGTGTTTGTGTGCGAGAGTGAGAGCGCTTGTATTTCTGTTTGCTATCGTGCGAGAGAGTGTGTTGTTTTTCTAGCACCCACCTATCAGTCAGGGCCTGCAGGCAGGGAGCAGAGCCGTGTGGGTAGAAGAGGTGTCAGCTAATCTGCAGTGATTGATGTGCGAGTCCCAAACTGATGAAACTTTACTGTACGCTCCAAAAGGATACGTAGCATCACACACAGACACACATCCACATGTATACATAATGCAAACAGCGAAGGACGCTCAAAATCACGCATACATGATAATGGCACGTGCACTCTGATCCACTATGCTCACAGCTCATCTCTAAGCCTCTGCTTGCATCCTCTAAAGCCGGAGATTTCCTGCCATAACTGAGGTTTCAGTGAGACATGCTCTCAGTTTCACCTAATTGGCCATGAAAAATGGATGACAAACATAAACAGCGGCTGTCATTATGTGTGTACGTGTGACCCGCGTGACGAGAGACGGAGGGCTTGCACGTGCGTGCGTAGGTATTTATGTATGGGAACTGGCAAACATAAACCCAAGGTATTCTATTTGTTTTTAAGCCTAATTGCCGAAATAACAGTGTACTTTCAAACAGTGCCCAGATGTGGTGAGAACACCCACACAGAACAGAGAGAGAAAAGGGGAGAGAGAGAGAGAAATAAACAGGGGAGGAAAGAGAGAGTGTGAGTGAATGTTCTTCTTTTCTGTCAGAGGCTGGTTTTCAGAAAGTAATCACTGAATACAGAGAGATGGAAAAGAAAAAACACAGCTACCTCATCTCTTCCTTGTAATAAAATCTTATCCCCCATTAAATGACTCATGAGCTACAACTTCCCAGGTACCACACACACACCTTTTACGTGCATAAAATACAACCTCCTGAGTGATGATGTCATCTGTGGAAGAAGTTAGCAACAAGCACTGCAGAAAAAGTTTTCCCTTGTTGGCAATGATTCATCTGGATACTTCTCAATCACGGTTTATAAAGCGAAAAACATCACTGAGAATGCTAAAGGCTTCCGCTTTGAAGCGATTTGAACAAGTGAACAAATATCTTTAAATATAAGCCTTAAACTATTTACATAATGACTCATTCCTTGTTTTCCAAAGAGCACTTTTTAAAATCACCATTGCAGAATTCTGAAACACTCTTGCATTTCTTGTTAATTCTTCTCTCTTCCCTCGAGGCTTTGAATCATAACCAGACTTTGTGCTGGATTGTGGTCAGCCGCTGCACTCCACAGAGACAGTGTTCTCTATCCAAACGCACACTGCAACAGTTTATATAGTGGTGGGCAGGGTGTAGGTGTTGCTATCTGAACACAATCTGTGCAGGTCAATGACAGGTTCTGTACAGTACAAATGCAGGCGCACGCGCACACACACACACACACACACACACACACACACACACACACACACACACACACACACACACACACACACACACACACACACACACACACACACACACACACACACACACACACACACTGACAGTAGCTGGAGCTTAGAGGGGAGCACAGTGCAAGTGGTCATATCTTACAGTGTGAAAAAAAAATACAAAATAGTGTTTGCCTTCTAAAAAGACCTATGTAACCATAACAGCGAAGATTCATATGACTCTTCTGATCAGCCACATCTATGATAAAAGCGTGGTTACGTTTAGGCAAATAGAACTACTTGGTTAGTGTTACACTGAGTTAATGACTGTGGTCATGATTAAAAGAAACCAACGCTAATTGTTGGTAGGAGACATGAAACTGTATGCCTGAAACTGCATTTCACATGACCATAAACAAATAGGAGTTACAGCATCATATTGTGTCATATCAGTAATATCTGGTCTGCGCTAAGGCCCAAGGTAACAGAAGTGTAAGGAGAAAAAGGCGGCAAAAAATCATAGATTGGGAGTTGATGCATGTCTGCGTCTTCATTTCAAAAGTCTGTGAGCAAGCCGTCATAGTTCTGAAGATTTAAGGTAAGTTCTCTTTGTAAAAAATGGCTGAATTCAAAAAGCAACAAACTTTTGCCATGAACCTGCACAAACTCTCTCCTACATCCTGCTCCATTAGCTGAAGAGTGTGTGTGTGTGTGTGTGTGAGAGTGTTGAGTGGTGATGCTAAGAACTGAACATTATGCAGGAATGTTTTTGTTCTCATTTTAACCAAATCCAAATTCCCACCAGCACTTACAAACACTGTCACTCACTCACACACACACACACACACACACACACACACACACACGTTTGAACACATGGGACGCACGCATACGCACACATTGAAACAGCACTGGTCCTCTCTCTTTGTTTCTGCATTGCAATTAAAACTTAGAACACCAAGTGGTCACAAAACAAGGAGCCAAATGCAAAGGTCCTGCAAATTTCAAAAGCCTCCCAAACAAATCTTTAGTCGGTCCCCAGAGAGCGGGGGCCTGGGTTAGGATCAGAATCAGAATCAGTAGTAAGGGACATTGACATTCTACACAAGGTCTAGTGATGGGAAACTTTGGCAGGCTTGTTCGGTCGTGCCGGGCTGGAATTCCTGATGAGTTGATGTTTATCTTATCTGGGAGAGATAGTCATTTCTGAAGTGTTTTACATCAATTCAACTAATTCAAATGGGGTTTGGACAAACAGCAGTGCTGCATCCAATCAGACAGGGAATGCTGCCACACATAAAACCCCCGAAGCATCATCGCTCACGCACTCACATTTGCACAAACACATGCCCTTAACGGCCGAAGCCTCGTAAACCGTGTTCCCGCTCTGAGTGGGATGCAGAGTAGGAGCGGTAACAGCAGTCCTGCTGCAGGACAGGAATGAGAAGAAAGTGTCCTCCTTCAGCAGTGAGTCTCTTGAGGGCCAATTAGTCAGAGGCGCTATGGTTAAAGTTACACAACCCTCTTCTCTGCTTTATTTCTTTTGATGGCTCCTTTACCCACTATTAAAACATAGTACAACAAAGCAGAGCAAATTGGGGAAGACAGTCATTCAGAAATCTTTCACACACAGCTAAACGTGCAGCAATTCTTCAAATTGGATTCAGATATTGTTTTCTGGATGTTACACAAATACGCAATGTTTTTCTGAATAATTACTCAACGTGTATTGTAAGGATAGTACCGTCTACCTTCCAAACTGTGCATATTGATACGTCTGACGAAGCTTTAATCAGAGGTCGGACGCCTGATTGGTTCTCGCTGGCTTCCTTCCTGCTCTCTACCGGCATTCTTTCCTGGTGCAACAAAAGTAATTACCAGAGACCTCTACCTCACCCTAGGGACAGAGAGGAGAGCATATGCTATCAAACACACACACACACACACACACACACACACACACACACACACACACACACACACACACACACACACACACACACACACACACACACACACACACACACACCCCAATACACACACACACACTCTGAGTAATACTGTCCAATACGTGTTCACCATCTAGCTCCCCGGCCACTGAATGACAGCCTAGCTAATTAGAATCTGATTTACCCATTTAATGAAAAAAGGAATAATTAGATAGCTAGATAGCAGCCAGGAGACATTTATTCTGTATGCGTTTGGAATGTGTGTGTGTGTGTGTGTGTGTGTGTGTGTGTGTGTGTGTGTGTGTGTGTATGTGTAAAAGACCTGGAGGGAATAGAGTTTTGAAATCGGATGCCCGATTGCACCGCCCATCTAACTGCTTGCTAAATGAAATTACTGTTCATTAGATACACATATGTAAATGCTCACGCTCATAGCATTTTCTCCCTCTCAGTATATGCACAGATAAAAGTGGCAGAGCACTATGTATACATGTGACTGTTTCCCACAACAAAGCGGTTACACTCCCGCCTCCACTGTGTAACAGTGACAAGATGTCATTGACCATTTTCTATTTCCATATGGTTTTCTCTTCAAATTGGTGTGTATTTCTGTATCAGATTGTGATTGGACACAGGCTAATTTGATTTAGACATTGGGAATCCATTTTTCCACAATTCCTAGGAGTGCCTTAATGCAGCTTGCTGCTTCATGAACTCAGAGTTTTCTTGCCTCCACAATTTCTAGTGTGTGTGTGAGTTTTTGTCATTACAAGCAGGATTGCCTAAGTCAATCTCTAAAGGGAATGACATCTTTTTGAGGAAAAGGATATGAGCATTATTGTCTTAAATTCAGTACAGGATGATGGATGGGATGAAGGTGGTGTGGATAATATAGTGCACGAGGCAACATACGAACCATAACTGTCACAGTTGTTAGTTAAATTGTTAATCCTGACTGGATTTGAAATGATGTGTGTAGTCTTAAAGGATTATACTAAACTCTACGCCTGTGTTTAAAGCAGTGGCAGTGATAGTCAGCTCCTTTTGGAGGGAAGGATAAAATTCAAAAATCTTCAAAAGGCACAAACTTTTTAAGATGAAGCATCCAAGTTTTTTTTTCAGTCATTATCAAATTATAGCTCATAAAATAAGCAAAGCACATTGGTTATTGGATAAATTCGGTGCGTTCCCTCGCTTGCAGCAAGCTCCAGCTTCCAAAATTCAGAGTCAGCTGCCAAAAAACATTCACATTCACGAGCTATGCTGTCAGAAAATCAATGCTGGATTAAATTTTAAAAAATCGTGGATGATATGAAAAGGATAATAAGTATTTAGTTGTTTACTGCAAAGGAATGATTTCTGTTTAGAGGTAGAAAATTAAGTTTTGGACACCAGTTACCAACTGAGAATGCTTTCAAAACATTGCAACTATCTAGTCCAGATATTATGCATCCTAGTAAAATATCTGTCTGAAAACTTTAGGGATGTATTGCTCAATGTGTGACAGTGACATGAAATACGCACATTGTGCATAACACAGTGCTGTAGGGATGATGGGTTTTTTTGGCCAATGCTCAAGTTAGCATCACCCTGGTTCCCTCATAAAAAAGCCAGTAGGATTTTTTGGATTATTGCAGAAAATAAAATTGGTGGCAAACAAACCTCTATGATACTTAAACAGTTAGCTGAGCAAGATAACCTTCACAAACTAACACCACTTTTATAAGCTTAAATTGCCAAAAGTAAAAGGCCAGTGCTAGGCTATTAACAAACTACACTTTGGTCACATGACTTAACATCGCCACTACAAGCAAGGCTATAAAGACGTGGTTGTCATGATGGTGCTCTATAGTCTCATTTAGTCACTTGCTAGCAATGGCCTTTTTTAAAGACAATAAAATGCTTTTAAACTCATCAGCAGGGTATTTACTGTTGTAATCAATGCCGTAAAACAATACTTGAAAATCTCTTCAGCTTGTGACCTTATTTTAGGCATCTAACCAAAAATCCATTAACCTCAAGAAAATGATGACTAATTTTCAGGTTTTAGGACTTATTCCAGCACCACTTTATTGTTTAAAACATTCCAAATAACCAGTATAAGTATTTAATGTGACCACAGCCATGGACGATTAAGGACATTTGAGAAAATAAACAAATTAATGCAAATTATTTACCTTTAATCTACACACAGATGGACTGAGGGAGGCCTTGTCCTTGAACAGGATGCTTAGGTAAATATCCATACTGGGAAGCTTCCAGGTATGTATATCTCTGATCCAAACTCCCTTTGCATCCCCTCCCCTGGCCTTTGCCTTACATACTAATGTGAACCCATGAACCTACCGGCACTCATAAGAGGTAAGATTTACTATTAAATTTAAATGAGAAGGTCAAAACTATTTGTAACGTTAGCCTTCTTTTACCCTTCTGGCTCCAAACTCTCCATATGGTGTAAAGAAACACAGAGAAGGACATTTGGTAATGAGATGGCATTGTTACAGTTTCCTCAAGTTGTGGGCATTAGAGGACTCTCTCTCTTTCAGGGCCACACACAGCATAACACACGAGATTATAACTAATGTGTTAACACGTCAGGGTGAGAAACACATTTTCACCGAGGCAGCTTCAAAGAAAAAGCGCATGTACACAGAAGTTTGCTGTGCTGCACACCACAATGTAGCTCCTCTTTGTGTCTGTTGCCAGATTAATTACCTGTTATGTTGGAATTGTGTCAAATACAATCAGTGTGGCACACTGTGGCACACTGTGGCTTCTGCTTTTTATTTGTTTTGGGCTTTTTTTCCTACAAAATCTTGGCTCTGCACTGTGGAGAGAGCACTGGACAGTGGGTAAAAAGAGCAGCACAAGCCCACTGGCCTGAAGTGAAATGCCAAAAAAAGCTTTGTTCCCATCCAAAACCTTCCAAAGGACCACTTTCTATGCTGGAAGTTTGAGTAAGCTGCTCTTGAGGCAGAAATGCCCGCCCATCCTCAGAGAGTTGATGGAGCATTCACCTTATGCCTCATTGAGCTGACTCACTGTAGCATTGCAGAGGATACAGCATATGGGAGGAAATAAATAAACAAATGCCCCAAGTGTCCTCTCTCCATCTTGGCTCTGTGTCGACTCGCAGCCGGGGGCTGTTTCCCCTCCCTTCACTCAGCTCTAGTGAGAGCAGCCCCAAGCGGCTACTGTGGACCCTGTGTTGATCCATCATGGTTCATCATCATGCTGGATCAACCACCATCCTGATGCCTGAAGAGAAGAGCCGTGTGCCTCACACAGAAATCTGTC
The DNA here is from genome assembly GCF_026936395.1 of Plectropomus leopardus. Taxonomy (NCBI): domain Eukaryota; kingdom Metazoa; phylum Chordata; class Actinopteri; order Perciformes; family Serranidae; genus Plectropomus; species Plectropomus leopardus. The sequence goes on along the minus strand of NC_142179.1, from coordinate 14,516,220 downwards.
ACTCTCGTCTTTCTGCTCCTGTCTAACTTTCACTCTCTTCTCCCTGCCTTACTACTTCTTTTTCTTCCTCAAACACACCTCTCTATACACACCTGGTCAAAACAATGCATCACCTCTTTGCCATGCCCTCAAGCTTGCTCAGTTTGACTGTCAGGAAACTGTCTCACACCTCCAAGACACGCACACCTTCAAAATATCCAAATACACACAATGGGACTGGTAGGCTGGCTGAAAGACAGGACGATACTTTGGGACATGGCAGGACAGGATGACGGTTATTTCCTCAGGGCCACTGATTAGGTGACTTACTGCTGGGAAAGGTTGCAACATGTGTGATGTATCAGTATCATGTGACTTCTGATCACAATTCCTTCCTTTTTTTCTGCTTAAGTCTCAAAAGCATCCCATTATGATGCAAGTACAAGAAATTGGACATTTGCCTGGGAGTAAAAAATATATATATATATTGTCTACATGGTTATGTGGGTACACATTGTGAAAATGCAACTGAGACCTGCCTGCGTGCGTCTGCAAACGCTCCTGCATGTGAATGCAAGCTTCAACGCAAAGTCTGAAACTCACCCCAGGGCAAACATGCTGGCTTGGAGTCACAGTACTGAGAGGGAGAGAGAGGTAGAGTGATTGGCATCAGGGTGTTTACAGTAAACAAGAACAAGGGCTGGCAGGCTGGCTGGCTATTACGCAGGAATGCACCCTGCTCTCATCATCATTCTTTTTCTTTTTTTGTCTTTGGCTGGCTCTAACCACATCTGAAACACCAACACGGCAGGGCACTGTCACTGTGACATATGTGCGAATTATCTACGTGGTGCCTACACAAAACAAGGCTGACCACAACAGTGTGTGCGTGGTGTTGAGTATACAGTATGTGTTTAATTAGAAAAGGAAAGTTGGCACAATAACTATCTGTCTTTGTCTGTTTAGGAAAAAATGATTTGAATACACTGGCTACATTTACATACACTAGATAATCTGTTTTTGCCCTTAATCCAAAAAAGACAGTATTCCTACTGAACTGTTTACATGACAAATTAATTTGTCATTTATCACGCCAAAATATGAAAGAGTTTTGCTTCTTTGGTTTCAAATAGGATTTTTTTTTTTCTACCAGTGGCGGACTTTTGAACTGTGCAAAGGCAGCGTCAGTCTTTCATTCTGCCATTCATAGCAAGGTCTTGAAAAGGTTGGTGCTGTGATATTTATGCATATCCAGAAAACTATGATATCCAAGTCTTTAATGATGTTTATAAGACCTCCTTCGAACCAAGAATGTGGAATTTTCTTTAGGACATGTATCTCTACCCCAGCACTTTAAACTCTAGTTGGTTTGAAAACAACCTATCCATAAAAACACACAGAGCTGACCATAAACAGCCAAGAAGTAGTATGCAGCAAACTACGATAAAAACCCCAAATGGGACCCATATTCCTAATCAATTAATATATGTCCAAGGAATGCCCCTACAGCCGGAATATCGGCATATATTATGCAGAATTATGCAAAACAGCATCATCTGACCTTCTTACTATATCAATAGTATGACCCGGAAGACTCAAAATGATTGGCAAGTAATTTAATTTTATATTATTGCTTATTTTTACAGGGATAGCGCACAGTTAAAACTAAAACTACAGCCACTATTGGTTGGGCTGGTTAGGTTCAGGCAAGAGGAGTGAGACTGGTTGTAGGTATGATAATTAGGGGCGGAGCAGGGCGTGCCATGCCGTCTCAGCAATGTTTGTTTTCAGGATACCAGGCTGTCGGACCAATGGGCTCTTGCTACAGTGGGACATTATTTGGATTACTGGGGTGTTGGAATTATGAGCTATCAGAATGATATGATCATATTATCAACTTATCTCACATCTTAATCAGACTTTACTACATTCAAAATAAGGCCTAATTTTGAATCTCCAAATATAATACCCTGTTTACATGACCCGTACCTAATTTGAAACACTGCCATATTCGGAATAATAGTGGAATAGCAGCGTTCATGTAAACCTAGTCACTGATCTGGAAGCAGGTTGTATTTTTAAGTTCAAATAACTTGATCTAGCTTTAAATTAGAAAGAGTGAACAAAGATCAGCAACACCACTGAGAATTTCTCTGCACGTGAGTTTCAGAAATGTATCTATTTATTATGCCAGGCATACTTTCCATTATTGTTATTAATAAATATCCTACTGACACTATTATTAATAAATATCCTACTGACACATTTTGTCTTTTCCTACAACTGACAAACAGGTGGTGCCGCTGTCGTCTGTAATCATTATCTCTTGTTCTTTGACAAGTGGTTCTCAATCAAACAAATTCACACACACATTTATATGTAGGTGTATGTTCGCAGGCACGCACACACACGCTGTCTTTCATTCTGCTTCCTCACATCCATCTGCCAAGTTTTCCTCTCTATCTGTTTGTAGGTAGGGATGTTAATTATCTTAAGTCAGTGGTGGCACCACCAAGACAATTTTGAGATACGATCTAATCTCTTCTTCTTTGATCCCCTTCCTTCGCTTCCTGTCTACTTCAGTTCCAAGCCAACCGCGCTCACCGTCTTCATCAGCACATGACATACTGTTGTTAAGCAATGACTCGGGGCGTCATTGATATAAAGTGTTATTTATAGTGGTCTGTATTTGCTATGCAATTTTTGACTCACTATAATTCTTCTGAAAACCATCCTCTGCGTTTAGTAACTGCTGTTTACTGTATGTTTCTGATCCTATTATCTATTGTTCTACCAGGAAACAGTCTTCCACTTATCTACAATATTCCCCCATGCTAGATGAGATGAATACTTAAGCACACAGAGCGATTACACATCAGCTTACTCCTATATACAGATGGTTTTCCTCTGATCTCTGAGCTTGTGGTGTCCCAGATGAGTTCCCTCACTCACAGTTTGTATTACAAAAACTGCTACTGTAACAAAAGCCAAAATTTAACACGTCTGCATGTATACATTGCATATAGTGTAAAATAATGCAACAAAAACAAAACTGCTCACGTGCACGCACAGCCATTTATCCTCATTTTCCTTGGTGGACACAGTGGTTTTGTCAACATGGCAAATCAATAGGAAGACAAACGCAAATTTTTTTCCAGATTGATTATGGTTGTTTTGGAGCAGTGGTGTTGTGTATATGGGAAACAGCACAGATAGGGGAAGCTGGTAAGGGGAAACTAGAGAGATCGGGGCAGCCATGCATTCTTCCATTATATCTGAATTTATTCCCATTTTTTGTTTCTCTCCTTCCTCTTGCTAGCCTGGTAAGACAATCGTGATGACATGAGCTCAACATTATGATTCACTCTCTGTATCAGTCTGGACTCAGTGCCGCCCCAAATGCTTTCCAGAAATTAAAATCCAATCTGGGCCAATCAAGGATCCGCACCGTAGTTGACAGTGTAAGCAGCCAATCAGGGTTTGCACAGTAGTTGATGATGTAAAATACATGCCTGCAGAACAGTAACGACTGCTCCAAAAGATACAAGTGCTAAATCTAACATTAGTAAACACAGCAATAAGTGTTTTGCAGAAATAGTCAACATCAACACACAAACAAAAACAAGAGGATGCACTTGCGAGGTTCCCTGAAGGAGGGATGTTTATTCCTTTCTTCAGACTGGATTTGGCAAAAGTATGATTTATAAACTGTTCCTGCTCGTTGTTGTTTCTCCACTGAATTTGCTAAAGGAGGACCAGATACAATAAGCATCAAAGCTACCATGCAGATCTGTCTTCGCAATATATGCTGGGAATGCCAAAGTAATCAGACAAACCTCACTGTTGTTAACAAGGTACCCATCACATATAAATTGTAAATATAAATACTGTACTATAAACACTGTCCAGCGCAACAATGTATTTGTGTATCAGAAGCTAGTGCTGATGTCAGGGCTGGCTGAAGAAGTTTGTCTGTCAAACTCTGTTGTCTACTGAAAGTGTTTTGAGCGGCACTGAGTGGCACTGGATTGCCACTGTTTTCGTTCTGACCCAGGACAAATCAGGTGTTGCACATTCCCACCAGCTACTGCACTGACCTCCTGCTTTACAGTATCTTCCTTATTCCCACACTCTCCAACCTGCCGTCCTCTAATCCCTCACCCTCTCTCACCACCATCCTCCTTTCCACCTTTTTCCCCAGTCTACTTCAACTTTATTCCAGTCGGGCTCGTCTGTCTCTTTGCCTCTAGCTGGTGTAATCTGCCACGGGTGGCTTGACATTGTCTTGGGAACTTCGAGCTAGACTGGATCATACAAACATCATCAGCTGACATTTCTCGTTCACCATGCTAAACCTCCGCCTTTCTCATCACCCCTCAGTTCCAAACCGTCTGTTCTGGTTTACTGTCTGGCCTACATTCCTTTGCTCTGCCTCAGCCCTCACATCATCCCAAGACAGTGTCCAACTCGTCTCTCATAACAGGGTGTGTCCTCACGTCCTGGTTATGAGCCAACCCTTTTCATCACTTTCCCTTTTTTTGCCTTAATAGTCCTTTTTCTGTATACTATCCACTTCCAGTCCTCTTCGAAGAAGTGTACTAAATCCCTGTTGTTGTCCCCTTGCTGGTCCGTAGAGGACCAAACCACAATACCCTTTTTCTAATCAAAGTGTATTTTCCCCTTTCAGTCTTTTAAAGGAAATCAAACAAAGAGAGAAGAAATGCATAGCTGGTCCTGGTTGCTAGGAGACCCCGTGTCCACGCTTCAAGCAGCTATTCACAAGCTTTTATTTACTCCTCTCTCCCTCTCTCTCCCTACATCCCTCCCTCTTTTCTGCCTCTTTCTATTTTACTCTGATTCACTGTATCTGTTTATTATCCTATTACTTTATCTCTCAATATCTGGCAAACTAAGAGAAAGCGAGAGGACAGCGGGCCAGATAAACTTAGATGGAATGAGAGCTGGGAAGAGCGAGCAATCGCTGTAACAGGGTTTTTCTTGTATGTTGCAGAAAAATGAAGGAAAACTTCAAGAAGAGGGAAAGAAATAAGTCAGACTATTGATTTTTCTTCTTTCTCCTCCCATCTCCTGCTTTGTGTCACACAAGAGGCCAGTTGTGATATCAAAAGGCCCTGTACAATTTCTCTCTTTCTTCCCTGACTCCCTTTCCTTGTTCTTCTTACCTGTTTTTTTACTCCCTCTCTCCACTTATCAATATCCCTGTTCTCTGCCAGATTTCTACCCTCATCTATCTCCACTCCCCTCCCTTACAGTCACACACAGACCCTCCTCCCTGTATATTTTTATGTCTGACAGCAGCGCCGACAGCCCGGGGCAGTTCAAGGGAGGTGTGGTTGCCATTAGCCAAGCACCTTTACAACAGGATGGGAGGATAAAGGAGGAAAAAGAGCAGGATGCAGTGTGGCCAATCCAAGATGATCTTAGTTGCAAGTTTCCTCTGTTCTGTTCCCTTTCGTTTTGTCCTTCCCCTGCATGCTCCTAATGGCTTCCTAATGACAGCTTCCAGGCACAACACACCCAGCCATTTATAACCATCTAGACAGGGAGACTGGGTGTGTATGGAGTTTGTAGAAGATGGGGGGGGGCATTAAAAAGCAGATGCACCTCATCCGCAACACACACATGCTGTTGGCCATTAGCCGACGCCGTCCCTGTTTAAACAACAGTAGCCCAGGGCGGTTTTACATGAACCTGGAGGTGACACAAAGAGTTTAAGTGTCTCACCAGGATTCGTTCTATAGCCATGTGTGAAAACCATCATTAGAAAAGGCTAGTTTGTTTAAATACCTGCAGGCTATTTTTACTCACAACTCACAATCTGGCTCTATCTCTCCTTCTTTCTCCACATATGGCTCACACAGAGGTGCAAACAAACCAACAACTTGGCACCAAACTGTCAGATTTTTCACTCCTGGTTGTGAAAGTAATTGTTGACCTGTGACTAATAAAGCAAGAGGTGTGAAACAGCTCCCACTTATGCTCTCTCTGCATGCCAGTTGCCGTCTAAATCCACTGATTTGTCAAGACGACTGTTTATATGGTTACACTCGACAGTACAGGCTCTGCTGTCTTGAGCACTGCTGCATTAATCCAGCAGCATGCTAAAGATTTAACTCACCCCACGAGGAGTAAGAGAAGACAACACAGCGAACACTTATTATTGACATATGGATTACATAACTTCCAGAGACAAGCCCTGCCACGGCAAGTATAGTGTTTCATTAGGAAATGGACTAGAGGAAGCTCGGGTGGCGGAGGCGGTACTCGGCATATCGGCAACAGCAGCAGCGTATGTCAAGTAAGAACCACAGGGATGAAGGAAGAGCTGCGAGATTCAGTGGGACGCCTGTTTTAAAGTGCCGAGCACGATCAGCTGACGAGTGTGCACGACTTGAGCACAGTGTCTAAATGTAAACAGTGTTTCTTTGGCTGAAGGTGAACTTGCTGTTGAAGTTCATTTCAAGAAAAAATGTTTGTGGAAGAAACACGACAACATTGGGGCTTTGGACCCTCTCCAATAAACATTGACCTGGCAGAATAACTCTGCCCTTAGCTTTGTGTCTGTGCTTTGTTTACATATTTTCTTGGCACTAATTACGTGCAATAATTGTTGCCATTTGTTGATTACAATTTTAAAAAATTGGCAATCATGTTAACATAAAAGTGGCTAAACACAATAGGGCTGTACCTGACTCAGAATTATGCCATTGAATCAGATTCAGCAGCAATAGGAATATTTGACAAATATCTTACCGTTTGAACAGGTTCGGCAGTACAGCTGACATTATCTGATATAGCGAACAAGCTAATGGCATTAACAATGGATCACAAATGTGCAGCATTTTTGCCAATACTAAATATTAAACAAAAGCCAGAGACTGTGTGGTTTTAAGTTGCTGTGAGCTGTAAACTCACCATGTGAGTGCATGTAGCTCCGTGTATCAAAGAGTATTGTGAAAGTCAAGAGAACTTACTCTGGAGCAAAATCTGGGGACCCAAACTCCCCTAAAGTACACTGCACAGCACAAAAAACAAAATGTCTGCTCGACTTGAAGCTATCTCATCTGACTGAGGGGTACCCAACTTAGAATTTGAATCTCTGACTTTAAAGGGGCCATAAAATACAAAAGCGAAACAGGCATGTATGCAAACACAAACACACAGAAAAGGAGCTCTATATTAACGTCTTACCTGAGTGGTGTTTGTGAGACAAGTGAGATCCTATCTGTGTCTGAAAATCATTAACTGCATTCCTTCTGGACTGAAAGGGAAATCCCTCAGCAGATAAAGAGTGTGTATGTCTGAGTGTGTATTGGGGGTGTGGGATCAAATCAACACCTCCTCACTGGCTCTCTCTCTGATGTCTCAGTATGTGTTGAAAAGGTGCAGCACCCCAGTCAGACAAAGTGTGACCACACACATAACCAGATGCACCACTTATCTGAGAGCAAGATTAAGTTTTTTATTCCTCACTGTAAAATCTGACAACTTGATTTTTCTTAAAATAATCTTGAAATCCGATTGCCTTGAAAAAGAAAAGTAAATAGAACTATTAATCTCAATTATTTTTACTTTATATCTAAATGTTAAGTTTATCTTAAGTGTAACTGTATTTACTTAATTTTGAAAATTTGTTGCAACTTAAAAATGACAAGTGAAATTTTCTTGTTCTTTCTAAGTGCTAGCAACTTAAGTGAACCAAGTTAGTTTCACTTAACTTGGTTTACTTAAGTTGCTAGTTTTGTAAACATGTTTAAGAAAATAAAAACATGCTTAGTTTGCGACCAGCAGAATACAGATACACCTAAATTAAGACTAATAGTTATATTTACTTTACTAAATGTTTCAAGGTGATTGGTTTCTAGATTTTTTAAGTAAAATCAACTTGTCAGATTTTACAATGCAAGATCATTTTATTTCTTTAAGACTTCAGTTTTTCAGTTTGCTTATATTCTAATATCCATATTCCTGATACAGAATAGCTAATATAAGCCTTCAGCAAATGAATCCCCCAATGTTCTCCTGAGTCTTTGATTCTCCTGAGATCACAAAACACAGAGTTGCCATTGAAAGCGCATCCTCAGCTGTTAGCAAAGCTGGTAGCTGCCATATGATCATAGTGTTGACAGCTCTCCATGACCTCATCCATTTACGTCCATTTTCGGCTCAGAGGCAAAAAAAGAAGAAATTCGAAAGAAAGAAGGAAGTGAATAGAGGAATAGCAAAAAAAATGAAGAAAAGGGCAGGGAGACAAATAGGGCGTTAGAGCGAAGGTAAGGAGAGTCAGAGATATACAAGGAGAAAGATTCTGAAAAAAATGCAGAACAAAGGAGAGAGAGAATGAAGAAGAGATGGGAGAGCACCTGGCAGCAAGTCACAATGCAAATACACTTCAAAGCATTGCTGCTAAAGGTGGGATCAGATAGTGAATGCTGCAGAGAGAATAGGGTTCCAGGAGGTGACTCAGGAACTTAACCCAAATCTTCAAAAACGCATGCAAATGCTCTCGTGCACCCGAACAAGCCAAAATAAAAGGAATTTGAGGGGGAAATTCTAGAAGGAGAGCAAGTATAAGTGTGCGTATACTGTGTGTACCTGATACAGATGCTAAGGTTCAAGTAAGGTAATCGGATCTGACACATGGATCGAGAGTATTGTTATTATTTTGCAGACGTTTGATAAACACCACCTTAATGCCCTCTTTAAAGGTGTGTCAGCTTCTCACGCTGGCTGTCTAATCAGCCTCTTCTCTTTCAGTTCTAATTCACTTAACATGGCTGAGATGAAAAAAAAAGAGCTGATGGGCGAGATAATGGAGCTGACTCACAACCTGTCTATAGACCAGTGTGTACATGAGGCCCCCGAACACACACACATGTGCATGCACATTCCTCGGACGATGCACACTCACTCAAGCATATACCTGCAGACAGATGCACACGGCCACAAGACGGCGATCAGGATGGAGTGGATAATGAAACTGCCTCTGACCCTGTCCACTTATGATCCTCTGTCCATTACCCAAATGGACACCACTCTCTCTTATTGATCACGGCCCCTTCTCTTTTCACTTCTCCGTTGCTCTTGTCGTTTTTCATCTCGTTACCTCTCTGCTCATCTGCATCGCTCTGCTGATGGTTTCCGTGGCCGTTGATGGGACAATAAATCAGGGGCGGCGCCTAGCGATTATCACCACGGAGACCAACTGAGCACACACTCCTCGACCCTGAAAACCCTGAATGTCCTCATTGGGAATTATACGCACCTCCTCAGACATGCACAATGGGTGTCCAACAGGCAGGTGTCCTCTAGCTCAAGTCTGCCTTTTGGGAATAAGTGGGAGACAATGTGTGTGTGTTTGCGTGTGTGTGTGTGACAGAGAGAGTTATGAGTTACGAGAGCAGTAATGGAATCCCTTCCTTGATGCTCGGCCCATTCGAAGTCCCGTCAACCGTGAAAATGTCAGCTATGATCTAGAGGGTCTGGAGCAGGTTTATGACATCATCAGTGTGCTGCCACAGCAGAGATATGGCAGCGAGAGCCCCTGACAATCTGATCCGTCCACAAGGTCTCAAGTCGTGCAAACAGTCACAAAATGTTGGAACACGACTCGTTCCCTAAGTGCTTCATTCTTTCCCAAACAGAATGAGACACTTCGGATGGCAAGGCAGCATGAAGAGCGGTTTGAACTCAATCAAAAAGGTACACACTGAAAGCCAAACAGGAAACCTACGAGTGTGTTGCGGGTGAGACAGAAGGACACTGGATATAGGCATTTTAGCCTGGTATTTAGTCTGTGGCAGAGGCTTCGCTTCTTGTCTGGTGTCTGCCTATGGTGCCAATTCAAGCAAACTAGCAAGTCTGTAATCAGAACAGGACAATCACAAAGGATTAATACGAGCATACACCCATCATCACATACACACATATACACAAATCAAGACTCAAAAGTATGCAAGTACATACACAAGCTTGTAAACTTGGGCGTACGCGCAACAGCAGCCCACAGTTGTACACAGTGGGCACTCTAACCTCCTGATTTCTAAACATATGGTTGTCTCCACTTTGCCTGTGGAAATACGAGAGGCTGAGCTTATGGAAATGATGTTTCACTCACTGTCAGGGGACTAATATAAATAAATGTTCTCACAACAAGGCCTCACACCCACAGGGAGTTTGAATTTAACATGTGGAGAAAGCATCGCCTCTCGGTGTATCCTGGACAGACAACTGATGTTCTTTTCAAGGACTCCGCCCCGATCATTGTTTACCATTTCCCTTAGCAACACCGAGTCCATGCTGTCGTCAGCACCAAAGACCAGGGTCATACATCTTTTTTTTTGTTTTTTACCAGCATATTTTTTTCTTACACACAGTTTCTTCACATATTGATGTGTTACCTTTCACAAGGAAAAAAAAAAATTGGATATGAAATTTTTACAACACCCGGGACCATTACAAGGATGCAACATAACGCTGGAGACATCAGGAGAACCACAGGTGGAGAAATAGAGCGACATAATTGAGAAAAAATGAGTAAGAAAGCAGAGATCGCTGGGGGAGAAAAAGAAGGGAGCAAAGAGAGCGCACGAATGAGCAGGACAGAGAGTAGGAGTAAAAAGAGCGCTATGTGGATAGTGGTAAATGATAGGGTACAACTAAATGAGGGTATGTAATTTGGGGTGTTTAGTAATTACACTGGTTTGACAGAGCCATGTCAAACCATCCCTTTGTTGATCTCCCACTGCTCGCCTGCCTGCTTTTCTGCCAGCATCCTCATGTTTTCCACATTTAGCTCTTCTCACTCTCTCTTATTCCCGCTCTCCCTCCCACTTGCTGCAGCTTTAAATGCTCCACTCCAGTCAGCAAGCATCAGTCGAAAAGTTTTACCAGCTGCATGTCCCATCTACCTCTCCCCTTCATTTGACAAGCTTGAAATATAGAGGAAAATGTTAATATATGTTTTGAAGTCACTGGCCAGGTCTATGAAATTCATTTATACTGGTGGATGCTGTGCCAAGGAGTTGACGGCGGGTGCGTGTGATCTTGTGGTGATTTATTTTATCCCAAAAGCGTATTATTTTAAAGTGTGAATGTGGTGTGTGTGTCTGAAAGACAGAGAGAGAAAAGGAGAGAAAGAACCGGTGTTTATGTGTTTATATTATACCAGACTCAAGTGTGTCCAAGAACATATTCCTAAATCTCAAACACCAACTGTGTTGTAGAGTTGGAAATTCAAAAAAAAAAGAGGGGAAACGTTACTTTTTCGCTCAAACATCAATATCCACATGCTGAGTTGATAAAATCCACATTAGTGAGGCAGGAAACCGGCAATAAAACCCAACACATGGAAACAGTCAGGCTCCTGTGATTTCGCAGTAGTATATGGGCTCTCCAATGAATATAAACTATGATATACCAATGATGAAAGACTAAACGGAGAATAGAGCGAGGTATAGAGAGGATAAAGAAATAAAGAAGGAGACATATTTTGTGAATGTGTGTGTGTGTGTGTGTGTGTGTGTGTGTGTGTGTGTTACTGATTATCTTGGATACAGTAACGGTTGATGTCACCAAACACTTGGGTCATGAAAATATGAAACTCTAATTCAAGATTCCAATTAAAAGTTTTTTCTTCCCTATGAATTGTAAACACATTGAAGTTAGTTTGGCTGTTTCCATACGCTGATACCAAAGGACAAATGATAATGAGTCCCCTGCAGCAATTTGGAACACACACACACACACACAGGTAGAAAAGGACTGTAAGGGTGTTGAAATGAACATAAAGCCGGCATTAGTTTAACCACCCTAAAACCCTGGTAGAGCCGTTCTTTTAAACCCACCCCCTTATTACATTACATGACCACAGATTTTTAACGACTGCACGCTCAAGCATATAACAGTGGTGTAAAGAAACAAAGTAATAATACTTTGTCACAGAACTTCAGTATTTTGTGGGAGTATCTGTACTTTAATTGAATTTTTATATTTCTGTCAGCTTTCACTTTTACTTTATTTTCCTAAATAAAATGCATACTTTTACTACATTTCAGCATCTTAGTTTCTTACTGCAAAATAGGGAAGGGAGGGAGGAAGGGAGGGGGAAATACAGACTAATGAAGGAATGTAAGGGAAAGAAAAACTGGATTTTGTTGTTGTAAAAAAAGTTGTTTCTGATCGCTTGCTTTTTCTATTTCCAGTAGGGATGTCCTGATCAAGTTTTTTTGCCCCCGATATTGAGTACTGAGTCATAATCTGATACTTGTATTTACCTGGATAATACAGCTGCACAATGCACACTTCAAGTACTTTAAAATGATTAAAATCAATCCAGAGTATGTGTATGACATACTCAAAGCAAAGACTGCATCCAAACAACTCAAGGGCTTTTGTGTTATTTATTCAAAAATAGTCACCAAAAGAAACCAAACTAAAAATATTTCTATATGGCTCTTATCACAATTCCACTTAGTGCAGCATTGTTTTTGAAAAATAAGTAAAGCAACTAAAATATATCTTTAGAAATTGCTCTCAAAACCACTGAGTGCAGCATTGTAATAAAAGTGCAGAACACAATAAATGAGTGATATAATCACAATTCCACTTTAAAGTATTGTTATAGCTGGACTTTAACATTCCCAGTCATATCAGACAAAAAGTCAGTCACAATTGTGATTCTCACAGCATTAAAGTAAAAATCATTCACTAAAAATGAACAATAAAAATATCAATTCCACTTGGTGTAGTAGCTTAAGTTCAGCATGAAAAAAAATCTCTGTTTATGACACGGGTGTGATGGCGGATGTAAACAAAGGATCGGGCCAGGCACATGCTCACAAACAATCCCAATCAATTAAAAAATGCGTTAGTCGCACCTGATACCAATCTATCCAATCTAATTGGGACATCCCTATTCCCAGCATTTACTTGTAATTTTATTTTCAATAATTAAGTACATTTAATATCATAAAATACTATTGATACTTAAGTATGGTAAATATCAGATACTTAAAGACTCTAATCAGGGAAAATGCTAATAAGTGAGTTAAACTTCTATCAGAGTCATTTTCTGGTAAGGAATCTGTACTTTTAAAGTATGGCTTTCAGGTACTTCATCCACCACTGACATACAAACACATGTGCGGGCGCACATGCAAATTCACACACAAAAACATATGCACTATGCTGCCTCCCAGTTCTATTTGACTGCCCCGGGCCCCTTACAGTGTTTGAACCCTGACCTTGTCACATTCGAGTGGGTCCAAGGGGAAAGGGGGGGATTCTAAGGGTTCGATCTTACATGGAGGAGGTCGCGGTAAGCCCGATTCTCACACAAAAGCCCCGGTTGTGGCGGGTGTCTGCGGGTCAGGGTGGGTCACAGGTCAGCCCCACACCCTAACCCTCTTTCTGTCTCTCGCCTTCTTCCCTTCCTCTCTTCCATCCATCTCACTTTTCAATGCAGAGGACGATTTGAGAGGAACAATGGCCTTCTTCTGCCCCCACTATCATCCCAACAGTGGGGACGCATACTAAACAGGGGCCACGGCAAGCCAAGGGGTTCCTCTCGCTGCTTAGCCCATTTTCTCCTCATGCTTTTGCCTCCATTTGCCCATTAAACTCCTCCATCTCTGCCACAGCCCCCTCCTCCCTCCAACGATACCCTCATTCTGCCTCTGCTTATTACGATCCGAAACTAACTAACCAACGTTGTTTTTCTGATCTGAGAGCATCACCTGCGTTTTATGTTATGTGATGAAATAAAAATTGCACGATCAGATAGTAAACCTATGTCGCCTCGCCATCATTTCCTGCAACCCAGCACCACCGCCCCCACCTTTCATTCAGTCTCTCTCGCCCTTTTTTTTTCCCAAAGTCTGCCTGTCAAATGGGCCTCACAGGCCTCTCTCCAGCTGGCACTACAAGTTGACCTTTGCCACAACAAAACAGGGAGAATGCTCTCCATCTCTGCCTTCAACGCACGCAAACACACACGCACGCAAACACACAAAGACACGTGGACCTTCTACTACAACTGCAGCAGGAATGCCAGCAGGAGAGCGAAAAGAGGCCATGCTAGAATACAAAATGACAGCCTTGTTCCTCTTTGAGCTGGGGGTTAAACTAAAGAGTTCCCCCTGTTCTTCCCTCGGCCCTCCATTTTGTGCTTGTCTGACCCCTCTAGTCCTTCCAGTTGCACCTTAGCGAGGGGGCTCACTCTGAAAGTGGCAGCCAATCTGGGTCCAAATGTGATTAATTTGCTGCATTCACCAGGGTTGTTCTCCACGCACAATAGAAATGGACTGTCTAGGAGTCCATTAAAAAGCCTCACAAGCCAGAGGGCCCCTATCCCAGGCACTTGGCAACGACCAGGAGGTCACACACTGCAGTCAAAAAGTTTTTTAAGGTGCATGTTCGTGTGTGTGTTCGTGTGTGTGAGAGAGAGAGAGAGAGAGAGAGAGAGAGAGAGAGAGAGAGAGAGAGAGAGAGAGAGAGAGAGAGAGAGAGAGAGAGAGAGACAGGGTGCATGCGTGTAAAGTTTCTTTAAGTAGAGAAATAATATTTTGATAACCTGGCACGTCACAATATCTGACAATAATTTAGCGGAACAAGAGGTGCTTCTACTGTGTGATGGGAGCCCATTAAAAGGAATTCCTGAGGTAATCAATCATGAAAGGCGATTAATGCGAAGCAAAATCATAGAAAGCTCTCGTTAAGCTACATTTTGCATATTTGTGCTGTGCGTTCTGTTTGCTTGCATGTTATTGGAGCTCCTGCTCAGCCTGAGATCATCTTAAAAGCATTTAATGCTAAATTCATCCTAGAGAGAGCGCTAGGAAGGAAATTCACATTAAAATAGAAGGTTCAGTTTATATAACAGTGGAGAGATCATAATACGGGAAATCCCCCGAGGCTTGAAGAACTACACAGAGCATAGATATACAATATTTTTTATACGCTGCACATCTCCACTTGCATTCGTGTTCAGCTTATGAAGCATCTCTCTGTCTTTGTTTCTCCTCTCTCACCCACTCCGTCTCATTTGCTGAAACAACGTCGAGTGCCGAAACAATGTCATAATTAGTCCTGATTGATGTAGCATATTAAGCAGCAAACAATTAGCATACAGTATATTGCTACTCTGGCCATCTGAGAATGACTGATGTGACTGACCCGCACTAAGCACAAGCTCAATAACACAGTGTGTGTGAGAGAGAGGGAGAGAGAGAGAGAGAGAGAGAGAGAGAGAGAGAGAAGAGAGGAAAAGAGCATTGCTTCATGGTTCAGATTCCAGTATATTATGTTTGAAACTTTTTTGTTCTGTTATTTTTCTCACAAACAAATCAATTTAATTTGTGAGATTAAAGGTTGAAAGCTCTCATGAGTGATTTTAACACTGTTTTGTATTCTAAATAGGAGTTGATTTTTTTTTTTTTTTTGTCTGAGTATGCCACAGAGGTAATATTTGTTCTTGTTTTTTTCTCCCTCTGCTTCAGGTTGAAATGGTGCCTGGAGTGAAAAATCTTCAACTAATGATTTCCAATTCATTATGTACTTACTGTATATTGTACATACAGAGAGAGAATGAACTCAAGGATTTAAGAGACAAAGATAAAAAGAGATTAGGAGCACAGAAGCATATTTCGACTCATTGTTCTCTCACAGTTAAGTGCCGTCTGTCATTAAGCGCCAAGAACGCTCCACTCACACACGAAAGGCCTGCCTATTGTAAAGTTGTCCATCACAGCTGAAAGTTTACACCTAGGCTGTATAACAAAGCAGAAAGATTACAGGGTGTATATGTTCGGCTACTGAAAGGCACTCAGCAGATCAGTAAAAAACGCACCGCTAAGGCAAAAAGAGACAGAAATGACACACAGCTTACACTTTCTCACACACTGTTTTAGTTCAATCAAACTTGCCCAGAGACATTGTGTTTGCATTTGTTTTAATGCCCTTGGGTGTGTGAGCACGATTATGCTTTTCGGTGGATTTATGTGGACACATATTTGTGCACAGGAAGCCGCCTGTGTCCAGTGGGCCACATGAGCCGCACTATCGAAACTGAAGGGGGTCAATTATCCAGCTTTGTTCTTAGCATGGGACATCATCTTATCCCTGTACAAAGCAGAGACCGAGACGGGGCCTCCGAAACCACTGCGACCAATTGTTCTCTCTCTGTCAGACAAATGGGAGGCAGGGGTTCATGTGTAGGAGGGGTTCATTGCATGCATGCCGGGGGCCTTTACATTTCCATTCCAACAGTGTAGATTTACAGCAGAATGTTTATGATCCTAAAAGTGCACAAAACTGCTTAGTCCATGTTTTTCTTTACTGTCTTTTCTCTCTGTCTCTCTTGCACTCTATTTCCGCCCGCTACCTTCCCCTTTGGTGCAACACAAGACCTTATGCAGCTACTACCAGGTCTCTAGAGCTTGCAAATCCCTGTGAGGGCTCCCACGGCAGCTACAAGCCCAGCCTAGGGCTCTCTACCTGGGGCTCTGTGCTTTGGATGTTTCCTTTGGGAGCCGGAGACATGGGGGAGGCAGGCTGGAGGGATAAACACAAATTTAATACTACTGGGAGGATTTAAGAGGTGAGAGTAAGGGGGAGAGCACAGGAGGTTATGAAAGCAGATGAAGTCAGAGAATAACTGAGTCAGAATAGTGGAGAAAGGATGAGAAAAGGATACGCAAAGCTAGCAAAGCAGTCTTTGCTGTGATCAAAGTACGCCGTATTTCCCCTGGGCATGGGCAGATATGACTGGGCAGGTTTCCCAAATGCAAATTAAACAACAGATGAGAGCGAGTGAATAAGGTGTCTTTCTTTAAAAGAACAATGGCTTGCTTAGAACACCCAACAAGTTTCTGCATTTTATAGAGCCGTCCAGCCTGTTTCTAGTTTCAGCTACAGCCAAAGACGTTTCATTATCTGATATTTTAACTAAACAAATCCGCTTTTCTCTATCTATTTGTAGCTTAAATGGATTCAAACAGAGGCACAGGGCTGACACCTCAGAGTGTTGTCCGTTTAAATACGTGTGTGGGTGGATTACAGATTCTGCCATTTATCTGGCATTTGAGAGAACGCTGACTATGCTTTGAGTGTTTGCATGTGTGCGCGCGCGTGTGTGTGTGTTTGCATGTGTGCACGTGTGTGTGTGTGCGTGCGTGCACACGCATCCATGAAGCACCACGGTGTTGAAAAAATGCTAACATAAAGCCACAGGGGATGCAGGGCACTCCTCATCTCCCGCCAACAGAAAAGGTCAAGCTCCTCAATATTAACTCTGGCTCAGGTCACCACACTGATTACGCTACAATAACCATTTTACACACTGCATCTATGGACCCCCTAAACCCCCACTCCCACACACACTTTCTATCTGCCCGTCCTCACACGTCCATTTGGAATTAAAAACCCGCCCCGAGAGACAGCGAGCCCCGTTGGCGCCCCATGCAGACATACATAAACACATTCTCACACAATCGGCCACAATCACGATCCTTTATAATGGTCCGAGCATGAACCCAAAGCCCTTGGGGACCCCTTGCTCCCCATGCTACACCACACAGTGGAAATATAAGTTGATATCATAGAAGTGTGAAAATGCACGCTGACACACATGCACACGCACAGAGCACAAGAGGCACGAATGCAATAGACCATTAGGGCTGCAAGAATGTTGGAGGTTTACACGGGGGACTTGACTTAACCTCCAGCCATGGTCTGATCTCAGCGTTTTCGACACCAGATTGGACGTAGATTAGGCTAAACCCCTTAACCCTTCTCAGTGCTCCCATCCCGTCACTCTCCAACAACAAAAATGACTTGTTCCACACCAAAATTCAACAGGGAGGAGTTTGGTGTGAGGAAAAATGTCATCATGAATTATGGCATGCTACATAATTCCGGGAGAGATGAGCAAAAACTGTTGTGATTAATGATTCTGACCAGTTATGAAATGTGGTCACCGTTTTGCTGCATGCAAATTTAAACTATCATGAACTGACATGAAGTAAACTGTCTAGATGATAGTAAATCACAGTTTCTTGGCAAACCTGTTGACAGAGCAAGCTTCTGCAGGCTTCAAAGAAACCAGTAATGGGCATGTGTGAGTGTTTCAAACACCCCCCTACCCTCCCCCTCATGTCAATAATTACAGAGATGAAATAGACTAATTTTCTTGCAAATTAGTGGTATTCTGATTGCTGCCACATTGGAAAAGAAAAGGACTAGAATTAAATAAATCCATTAAAACTGTGAGGAATGTGAAAAAAAGACGGGAACAAATGCAACAGGCGTAAATATATAAATAAAAAGAATGAAAAGAGCAGAAGTCATCACGAGTGAATTAATTTCAGCTCAGCAGTGGAGCTGTATAAAATGACACCTAGTGAAACGTGTGGCTAAAGCTGTCATCTGCGGCGCCTCCTTTCTACACTGAATCACCCTAATCCTGTCTAATACTGTACTGCTAAATGTCTGTCTTTGCAGCCTACAATGTCTTATATTAGCCTAGTGTTGTGTTAAATTATGTGGCTGAGCTTTTCCTTCTATTATGGTCACAGAGAAAGGGAATGCAGTGGTGCGGATACAAATAGAACATGATCATATTTAATGCTATTACACCATCACGGTCACAAGATGTCCTGGTGTGGGCAAGTTAATATTTGAATTTTCCACTTTTCTTAAGTATTCTAGTCAAAGCAACAAAAACTTGTTCTATAAGGACATACATATTTTTAAATGACACCTTCTAAACCAAAACAAAACACAACTGACTATATGTCTTTCTTTTCTGCACACACAAATAGGCACGGATGGGCCTCTCAATCGATTTAACACTAAAAACTCCACCCGCGTTTGGCCAGAAGCGTCTCCATCATCATCACTGCTGATTCAGAGTTGAGCTAGCAGATAAATCCATGTTAATTGTGAGTCTGGCCGCTCCTATAGCCACGTTGGCCACCAGCGAGCAACAGCTTAGTGGATAAATCACATTTACCACTAAGAGATGCCACACACTCGCCCATCCAGGAGCTGAAAAATTAGTTCCAGGTAGAAAGGGGAGTCATGACTGATCTCCTTCCCTGGTCTCATATCTGCTCCTACTGTGATCTGGGCCATCCGTGGGTGAGGGATGAGACTCCGGGAGCAAGGGAGAAACACTTTGTCATCTCTGACGATGAGAAGGAGGAACTGTCAGGTCTAATCAGTGGGGTGACAGGGGTGGAAGCAGAGAGGGGCACAATTTGAGGATGGATGAAAGGAGGCTGGCATCCCTCTTGTTAACACAAATTATTAATCCCGCTCTGCTGGCTGCAGAGTTTAGAGTAAAACAAGAGGGAAAGCAATAATTTACCTGTCACAATCCCCTTTGGGATTTTTTTTTTTAACAAATTGCCCACTGGGTGCAATCACATTGTATGTTCTGACACAGTTTCTCCACAGAATGATGCTGTGACCATGACCTCTACATGACCGCATTAAGCAAATTCACGGTCAGCTCTTGCATAACGAACATATTATACAAAACAGTGCATGAAACTCTGTGCATGAAGAATTGTCGTGTGTGTTTGACTAACAATCTTCTTTTACTTTCAAATGAATTGCTGTGCGGGCCATCATTAAAGGTCCCCCATGAAGCTAATTTTCATTACATATTTGTATTTGGTGTTTCTACTAGAACATGTTACCATGTTTTAATGTTCAAAGAAAAAAAGTTATTTTTCTCATACTGTCTGCCTGAATACACCTGTGTTAACCTGCTGTCTCAAACACTCCCATTTTAACTCCTCCTGAAAATGCCCAGTCTGCCTTGATCGGTCGGTGTTTCCAGGTCTTCCATACCTGTGCCCTCGGTGTCTCTGCACCATCATGGCAGTCGAGATCAGATTGTTAACGGCACTGTAACAGCAGTTTCTACCATTGTATAGTATAGTTGTGACATCACAATTTCACAGAAGTACAAGCAGCTAATTTTACAGTACAGTTTCTGTATATGGACTGTGTGCACTTCTTTATGGATTGAGCATTTTGATATGTTGGCAGAATTTTTATAGCACCTAGACCTGCTTTATAATAAAGAGAAGACATAGAAATCTGACTTTTACAATATGGGTCCTTTAAGGTTAACAGGATGGCTGTAGAACATCCCCAGATGCACTTGTTTGTTTAAGGAAACAATTAGAAATTCAATATGAACGCATCCAAACCCTACTTCTATGCCTTGTTGTATTATCAAAAATACAGTCACATGTAAAACAGCAGACCATCTTTACTTATTTGATATAATTTTGTCTATTTGCTGGCAAAACAGAGCCTTTGATATCGCCTAAGTTAATTATCTACCCATTTTCCACATGGGGAATACAGATAAATAATCTCTGCCAATAAAAAAGCTTTAGTTAGAGTGCACAGACGGTGTAAGCAGTGAACAAAAGGGGAAAAGGATCATTTTAAGCAATCAATTACCTCATTTGATTCCCGGGCTGTAACAGAGACAGTGTGAGCCAGGAGGCCCCAGGGCAGACCACAATATCATACATAACAGAACAAAATATAAAAACAACACAGTAGCACCACCACTGAGCAGCTACTCAGTAACTGAGCAAAACAGAAAGAAAATGCAATGAAAAGGGGCATTATAGGTTTTTTTTGTGTTTTGGGTTAATTACAATTATACACCAATGTGACGAAATTAAACACATAAAATAGCACAGAAACTGGATTTCACCATATTCAATCTTAATTTTCAAATTCATTGAGCTTCACAGGATTCCATTTCAGTTTTATATACATAATATTCAAATCTGCCTTCGCTCTTTAATTCCCCAAGTCTCTTGCTCTCTCACTCTCTCAAGTGTGCAACCACAGTCACACACACTAACACACACACCACACTCACAAAAACAGAATCCTGATGATCTGACCACAAGGGAAAGAAGGCTTTATCAGAGAAGCGAATAAAATACCTTTATCAGCTTACAAACTGCTGTAGTGCTGCAATTACTCTAAAAAAATACCCCGAAACAAAAGGACACATACACATACACTTATGTATGTGCACACACAACTGTTTTCATGTTCTTGTCTCCGACCTGCCTCATTGTGTTACAGAATGTGTGTGCATTTGCATAGCAGGATTTGTTGACCCTTTCCTTAAAAGAAGAGCTCACCATCCAACTAACTGAATTTGCAAAGCAATTCCAGGCTGGATTTTATTTTGCTGCTGCAAAGCACATTCCTTAATTTCTATTGATTGAAGAAGACTGACGAGAAGAGCAGAACTGCAGAACAAAGTTTTTACCTTTCTGTCAGGCTGAAGGCCTAAGAGAGTGCAGCGTGTAATATGTGAAAGTAAAGAGAGAGATCTCTTTTTATCTCTTTTCCACTCACTGACCTCCAGATGGAATCAGGGAGCTGTCGTGAAGCACAGTGCCCAAAGAGGGCAGAGGTTCCTGGGCTACCTTTTCACCGTGCAGACCCTCCGACCACAGTCCCCTTGCGGGAATGAAAGAGGAGAGACAGATGAAAGCAGCAAAGAGGGGATGACTCCCCCGATCCCCTCCTGTCTTCTCCGTCACCCACCCAGAGGAAAATTTAATAAAGTCCACATACCAAGGGCCACACAAGAGAGAGATGAGAATACATGAAAGGAGAGATGGAGAGATGTAGAGAGGAGGAGATGGAGGGGTGGCAGTGATGACTGACCCCTCTCCCACGGTGTCATCTCTGACCTTCAGAATAGCCAGAGAGCACTGAACCCCGGGAGGCAGGATGAAACACAGAGATGCCACACACATATCCACAAACACACGCACTCACACACACACACACACACTAGCAAAACATAAACAACGCTGACACAAAAATAGAGCTCAAAACACACACACACACACACACACACACACACACACACACACACACACACACACACACACACACTGCTGACACAAGCACACTCACACACAAGTATGCATACATTTATTTAAGTTTAGCATCAATTCCTGTGTAACTGCTCTGCGTATTACATGCCAATTTCAAAAATAGGATTTGAAAAATATGCCTGTGATTCAGCAGAGAATGAGTCCTATTCATAAAGGTACAAGAAAGCAAGAGTCATTGAATCAGACTAAGATCTACACACACACACACACACACACACACACACACACACACACACACACACACACACACACACACACACACACACAGCGTCTGGACCGTACAACTGTGACCTTGAGGGAGGATTTGGGGAGTGTGTGAGGAGAGGTAGTGGAGGGGGGGGACAAAGTGGGCCATGTTGGCATCATGGGCCACTCAGGCGGCGACACAGACTCGTGCACAGAGTGAACAGTGTTAGCTTTGGTAACATTAATGTGTCCTCTTTCATAGACGATTACTCCCAGCAGGAGAGGGGGCATCTCTTTAATGACAGTCTTTCACACCCAAACACTCCCACTGGACAGGAGGGAGGGAGCGAGGGAGACATTTAAGGAGGGAGGAAAGCAAGAGTTGAGGATAAAGGACACAAATAGAATGAGAGAACATGATGAAGTAGAGAAGGGGAGACAAAAAGGAAAGGCAAAAAAGAGTACAGTATGTGAAAACAAGAGAGGGATGGCAAAAATAAACAGAGGGAGAAAGAAAAACAAGAGAAAGACTGAAAACAATGTCAAGAAATAAAGACAAAGGTGAAGGTGGGAAAAGTTTAGGGGAAAGAAAATGGGTAAATAATGGTGGAAAAAGGTGAACAGAGCAACAGATGTGTCAGATGTGTGCAAGGTGTCTTCATGTTTGTGTGTTTGTGTGTGTGTGTGCACACAGTAGAAGGCTATGTCAAGTGCCAGCCAACAGATGGTGTCTAATCTATGGAGGGCACCCCCCCCTCGGGGCACAGCGGGAGCTAAGGACCCCAAGTGGTGCTCACACAGTCATCAACCACCATTAGACTTGCTCTCTAAAAAGCGCAACACACACAAGCACACACGCCTCATACATGCAAATGTGAAAACAGATTTATATACACTTGGTAATTAAAGGTCCAGTGTGTAGTATTTAAGGGGGATATATTAGCAGAAATTAAATTTAATATAATAAGTGTGTTTTCTTTGGTGTATTATCACCTGAAAATATGCATTGCTGTGTTTATGTTTCCTTAGAATGAGCTGGTTTTTTTTTTTTAATTCCAAAGTTTTTTTGTTTTTTTTTTGCATTTGACTTATTGGATAGGACAGCCTAAATTTAGGGGAGAGAGAGAGGGAAAAACATGCAGCAAATGGCCGCAGGCTGGAATTGAACCTGCTGCCGCTGGCGAGGACACATGGGGAGCCCACTCCATCAGGTGAGCTACCGGGCGCCCCAGAATGAGAAATTTATATCTACATGGGGAGCAGATCCACGTTTATGGAGATAACCATGTTGCACTGTGTTTCTACGGAAGTCCAAAACGAACGAATCATTACTGACTCTAGAAAGGGCTATTTGTGTTTCTGCATTACCGCATTGGCTGCCATAGTTTGCAACCCCTCAGCAACAAAGAAATTTGGAAAAATGTTTTTTTTTATAACATGAAACTGCTTTATTCTGTGTTTTTACTGGTTTAAATCATCTTGTCTATTAGTTTCGAAGAGGAAAAGACCCTTATTTAGTTCCTGGTAAAAACCTTCTTAAGGTCTGTAAATTTTAGAGAGAAGAGGTGAGCACACATTAACAGGTGCTAGCCAACATGCTGCACAGTACTGCGGAAACACTGATTTGTAAAATGAAACTGTTTAATTCTGAGTTTCTACCGTTTTTTATCACCTGGTCCATTTGTTTTGAAGAAGGGACCTTTGCAGATAACTACAATCACGGTTAAAGCCTCCTAAAATTCTGGATCAGAAATAAAGTCACATTGGGTCATCAGAGAAAATGGGTGAGCACACATTAGCAGGTGCTGGGCTAGCACCTGTCTCCAATAAGCCATACAGTATTGAAGAAACACTGATCTATAACATGAAGCTGCTTTATTCATTCGTTTAAACGATTTAAATCACTTGGTCTGTTTGTTTTGGAGAGGAGGAGACCTCTGGTGATAATTCTGCTCCCAGTAAAACCCTGATTGCAATCTGCAGTGCTCACCACTAAATGCAACTAAATCTTACTAAATCTTGCACACTGGACCTTTAAACACTTATTATATACATATATTATATATATTATATTATATATATTAAATATATTATATACACTTGCTTATTTTGGATACTCCACAGATAACGATCACATTTTGTTTTATTTGAATATTTTATTTTTTTAAATATTGCATATAGTTGCTGGGTTTATGTATTATCCAAAGCAACAACAATGCTGCTGAGTAGGTGGGAGGCGGTGGGAAAAGGTGACATCAGAAGTCTCAAAACAACTAAAATGAAAACTTCTTGCATGACTAGATACTGTACCATTAGATGTAAGTGAGATTTTTTTCCTGTAATTTGGGTGAACTGAACCTTTGAGTAGGAGGTTAATTCACTTTCCCACTGAATTAATTCCGGAGGTGAATTTTCTTCAGAATGAAATCACTAAAAAACATTTTGTCATCAAATGGCTGTCATATCCAATCTGTCACACAATTAGGCGTTTTCGCCAACACTTTCATCCGGGCCGAATTACGATGAATGAGCAGGTGAGGGTACAACATCAGGAGCACTCAACGCTAAACACTGCCTGTCAGATCTGCAACTTCTCATTTATGGCACCATCTCTCTAACCACAAGGCCACCCCGTCTGCCCTTGTAAAATAATATGGAGAATGCAGCTTACATTCTGGTTGAATACAGAGAAAAACTGAATTAACCTAAACCACTGATGCATGCTCAGACACATATGCACACATTCCCCCCCAACACACACACACACACACACACACACACACAGAGCATAATGCGTCTACGTGGCTTTGCATGGTGTCTGCCTGGCGTAGCCCCCACTGCTGATGCTGCTGTGACAGCTGTCTGAATCAGCAAGATCCAACATTGACTGACTGACTGGGGAAGGTACAGCCAAGCAGGAGCCGAGGGTGAAGGTGTGTGCTCGCGCACGCATGTAAATGTGTGTCTTTGTCTGTGTTTGAATGCACGCAACTGCTCAGGCTGTGTGCAGGTATAATCTTTGACGTGAGTGTGTGAATGTGAAATTGAATGAAAAAAAATGGAGAAAAAAATTAGAGAAGGAACCATGTGGGATGAATTAGGGTATTTCTGTTTAAAAAATGGAGGTCTTGAAGGCCTGATGAAAACCTTGGTGTGAACAAAGAGGAACTGTTAGTCACACCGGCCCCCCTTGAGCTGCCCCGTCGTGTGACAAGCAGTGAATCAGAGGCCATTTACTCGGTAATACACAAAAATAATAGCGTCTCCAATCAGCTGCTATTCTAATGGGCCTAAATTACTCAGCAATACCTCCTTGTCAATTTGGAAGTTGTTTTTCCTTGAGCTGGATTTCTAACCAGAGCCTTTTGTATCCTCTGTCGAGCCAAAGGACTCTGTAGAAACTGCAAAAGTGCTTTAAATCTACAAAGAATGTTCTGTTAGCACTGTGCTAAGATCAGCTTCAATGTGTCCAATAGGTGTGTCTATTTATTTGTACTGTACATACATGCATTTTCTAAACTAACTTGTCTGTTGACATGCCATTACAGCTGATGTTTTAGCTCCATGATTCATGGTACAATTACACACATTGCATACTGTAAAGGTGACTGAGGAAACAGAAAGGTGAATGAGGTACTTGTCGCTTTCAAAAGGCTCCATTTCTCAAAGATATGGATCATTCTGTGTCTCATTTTTTTTCTTCCTTTCTCCACCACCTTCCTCTGGTCCCTTTTTTAAATTCAGTCCATATAACCGGGCACTTTACACTATTAAACCCTCCCTCACCCCGCCCCCACGGCAGCTCCCAGTGTCTGATCCAGAGACACAGGTCATTTGTCATCAGAGAGGGGAGCTCGAGGAAACAGCAAGCCCAGCATGGGAGCTCCACACTGGGCCTGACAGCTCTCAATGCTGCTCTACAGAATCGCTGAATACAGTCAAGTAGTCAAGGAGCAGTCAGGGAAGAAGAGAGACAGGGGATGGAGAAGTGGTGTCAGTGTGTTTCCGACTGTGTGTCAGTCCTTCTGCACGGCTGATTTTGTTTGGGCCTACATGTACTCGCCTGGTTTCTCTTTTCTCTCTCGCTGGACTGGGGACAAAGAGAAGGTTAACGCGCAAAAGGACTGCAGATAGAGTCAGCTCTGCATATATAGTGTAACCTACACACACACACACACACACACACACACACACACACACACACACACACACACATAAATGCACGAGCACTTACACCCATGCACAACA
Organism: Plectropomus leopardus; assembly: GCF_026936395.1. Taxonomy (NCBI): domain Eukaryota; kingdom Metazoa; phylum Chordata; class Actinopteri; order Perciformes; family Serranidae; genus Plectropomus; species Plectropomus leopardus. The sequence goes on along the minus strand of NC_142179.1, from coordinate 14,489,833 downwards.
TCCACACAGTGTCTCACTGACCCCATAAGAACCGATATCACTCTCATTACTTGCGCACACAACACACCCACATGCACGCATTCAGACTGTCATTACAAGCCATCCCAGGGAGAAGGAGGAGGAGGAGGAGGAGGAGGAGAAGAGAGGCACTGTAAATGCATTCTCAGTCTCTTAACTTTCTCACCTTTCTGCATTACATCTTTGCATCGGTGAGAGGGAGGAAAAGAGGCATGTAAACCGAATGAAATAATCAAGAGGGCGGGTGTAGAGAAGGGGAGGCTGAGGAAATACACAACTGAGTGCACAATAGGCGAGGAAAACAGGTAAAAAGGATGAAGAACAAGAGGACGCTGGCTTTAAGAATAGCCGACCCCCACTGTGACACAGTTATAGTGTGTGCTTGTATTTTATCCCAGTGTACATGCAGATACGGTATTGATTCAGGCTGTGAGGGGTAGGCAATGGCAGAGGGGTATTAAATAAAAGAAAGGGGAGGAGAAAGAAAGGATGAGAAAATCAATTCTCCTTGCTTTAATGGCAGATGGAAAAAAAAGAAGTGAAGAAAGAAACAGAGGAAAGAGAAAAATAAGGTGAAGAAATAAAATACAGAGAGGAGTGTTGGTCAGCAAGCCAGTTCATTTGAGCCCAGGCTGTTTATGGTATATCTACTTTCTCTGCACCCTCGCCTCAGCCCACACTCCTCGCTCCTTTTGTCGCCTGATGCCCTGGTCAGCACATTCTGCCTCTTTGTCTGCAGAACCTTCAACTTTCCGTCTGTTGTCAATAACTGTATTGCTACCAAGGGTGGGTGGAAAAGCACTGAGCCACACTTGGATGCACACGCTTACACACACACAGGTTGAAAACACACAGCAGCACACACTTACAAACATGGATGCAGACAGGCGCACAGATGCCCGACTCAATCAGGTTTTAAGCCAGTAAAACACTGGTTTTCTGTGTCACCAAATGTCAAAAGTGTATGTATGCGTGCGTCTGTGAATGTACAGTAGGAGCCCATCTGCAAGGTGTGTGTGTGGAGTTCAAAACATTGCGTGCAAAGAATCACCCAGGGAGATCTTTTTGTGGGCCCACCACATGACCCAGCCTACCCCCAGCCTACATCGACAGCAAGAGCCAGACATCGACCACTTATCTACTGGCCGCCACCCTCCTCCTCCTCCTCCTCCTCCTCCTCCTCCTAACGCCCTCCTCACTCCACCCTCCACCCAAACCCCATCAACGACACAGGACCAGGCAAGCGTGAGAGAAGGGCTGGCGATAGACACGAAATGTGGCACGAAACGCAGAAACGGAGCCCCTCAGACACACATAGAGTCGAGCACACAGACGTCTCAGCCTTCCAGCCAAGCCTACAGTGTGGTTAACTTCTGGCATGCCATGCAGGACCAGAGGCAGCTGTTCTGCACAGAGACGCCATGGCTGGATGGAAAAAATCTTCCCGGTGTCAAAGAAACCAACAGGAATATTCTGCTTGAGTCTAAAATTTTCAAAATAGCACAGTATGTACCTATCAAACTAAAATACCCTGAGAGCACGGTAGTGTGATCGTATTTAATACAGATCATGTAATTAAACAAGCATATTTGCACCTCTCTTTTGAGAGGACAAATATTTTATACGGATTAATTTAAATGGCGCTTTAAATCAAGATCTGCCCAATTTTAAAATTCCATTTTTAAATCAGTTCGTCATGCAATATTCTCCATCCAGATGGCTAATATAATAACAGGAAAATTACATCTTTATGTCTGCGGGTGGGTTTGGATAACCTTTAAATCTGCAGTACGCGGGTGATCTCCTGCTACTCTGAAACACGTCCCCCTGACCTTCCAATTAGAGCTCACTACCCAACAGCGGCAACACACTAAATCTCCCCCAGGCTGCAAGGTTTGGACACCGGTATAAAACAGCCTGCAATAAAATCATTACTAGGCTGTAAAGCACTGGAAAAATTCACAATTAAAAGACCAACAGAGACACACAAAAAAGAAAAAAAAAAACAAAGCCAGGAGGAGAGGAATTATTCTGCGTCCAGATATGTGGAAGTAAAACATTTGCACAACAGACACAATAACGTACTACTGGGAGATGCAGGAAAGTAATGTTTTCTCTGTGGGTTTCAAGGGCAGGAGTTGAAAAAAATTATATATTACCACGGAGATATAAACAACTCATATTCTAATAATGGAAGTGTTTATACATAAATCCATATGATAAGCCATGACAAGCAAATAATACCACATCAATCATAAATCAATTGCCTTTTTCCCTCCTACTCTCATACATCACAATAAGCTCTGTGAGCAAATAAACATATGGCTAATCTGAGCTTCGCCGTGACATTTAATTAATTGGCTGTTTGCATTAAAAAAAAACTGCACATAAATAACACATGTTCAGACAAATGTATCAAAAGGACAGTTGTCCAATCAGCCATGTGGGTATTTAAACTAAATGCCATCAGTGGGCATTAGCAGTGGCATTTCCTGATGAGACTTTTTCTTGATAATTAGCTCTAGAAAATTGTTCACACTATTGCATGGGGAGAAATACATTTCTATGGCATTGCTGTATGTAAATACATAAAGCCATGTATGTATGTAGAGTAATTGCACAGTTACATGTAAATATGCAAAAGCAAACTATTAGTGGAGCAATTAATGGTAGAATAGGATGATGACACATCTAACTGCTGCACAATCTAATTAGTGACACCGTAATAAGCCATTATATCATATTAATGGTATTACATTAATGGCGACTGTGGGGGTGATGAGGGGGGCTTGTTTCAGACGGAGCGTGTAAAAGGTCACAGAGAAGTGATTTATCGGTTGCAGTCTCATCAGATTGGCATCAGAAATCGAAATTAAAAGTGATACTGTAATGCTTTGCAAGCTTCATGCAGATCTGAGACGGTCCCAGTCCACTGTGGGAGGAGGATTCCCTCAATTAACTTCACAGTGAGACAGAAAGGGGTCTAATCCATACCTGCTAGTGCCAATAGCATTCCAGCAACGAGCCAAGCCTGTAAATAAATAAGAATATGAGCCCAAATAGGCGTACTGGCCTATTCACGTGTCCTACTGTTGGATGACCGGGAATGCATTTCACAAGGGGGCCACAGCTATTGTTTCCACGCACCAGAGCAGCAGCGTTGTTTACTTAATACTGAAGTGTTGATTATTGTTTCCTTTAATTAAAATACGTTTCTCATTTGGGATATCTAAAAACGAATTAGTCGCTTATAAAAAGAATAATTGCAATAAAAAGCATTCTGGTCCTTGCAATTTCTCTTTTAATACGATAAAGGCAAGTCTCTTAAGAATTTAAACACTACAAAAGATAAAAAAAAAAAAAAATTCATTCCAGAGGACCCCTGCAAAAACAGCTCAATGCAGCATTTAGCCTCTAGGAAGAAAACAATAAAACAAATCGATAGTAAGCTTGTAAATGCTGCAATTTTAGTTTGAAAAGGAGAGTCTCAATTGGAAATAACTGGGGGAAGTCCACAATTAAAGGGCCCTCTATCACTTATCGATCCACATTTATTACTTTTAAATGCGGGTAATTGGGGAGAGTTTGGTGCAATCTCTGTCTGCATCTTTATAGAATGGCTCCAGTAGGTGTACGGGCCTTAAGTGCACTCGTAAATTGGTTTTATGAGTTTCTCAGACATATCGCTGCTAATGTTTCCACTCGACGGTTTTATGGCCACATTGTAGCGACTCCGGTGAAAGATACTTTCTAATATATTGCAAAAGTGATGTTGACAAAAAAAAAAATATAGCTTGGATGTAGAGCTTTCTTTTAAATGATAACAGCATGTTTGGCACCAAATAAAAGAGAATGAAAGAGAATTAATAGCTCTTTCAAATGTAGTGAAAATTAATAGGCTAGTATGTATTCATTTATTTGTGACCGAGCGTAATCAACATATTTGCATATATGTAGAAACTGAAGTAATTGAGCCAATAATTTGCTTTTGTTGTGATTAGAGAGGAGTAATCAGCAAAATCAAGGGATGATCATAAAAAGAACAGCATGCATGATACTATCAGTGTGTGTGTGTGTGTGTGTGTGTGTGTGTGTGTGTGTGTCTGTGTCTGTGTGTGAGAGAGAGAGAGAGCATGAGCACACACTGCGTACAACTCCCTGCATTATTCTCCAGATGTTCTCTTTCACAGCTCCGTAAAAAGACTACCGGCATTCAGCGGCCTTTCTATTTTCCGTCATCCCCATTCCTCCTACTCACACCATCCGATCCCTCCATCAAAGCAGGCCACTTTGCCAAACATGATCCCTGCCTGTTGTGTGTTGGTTTGGTTTCGAGAAGCGGATTAAACAGTTCCCACCAACTCTCTGATGTGGACCTTATCTCAGGTTTCTCTTGACACTGGCGGTGCTGTGGTGTTATTAGAAGCTAAAGGGCTTTGTTATGGAACACAAAAGGCAGAGCTAGGCAGCAGTTAGTGAGGCTTTGTTAAGGGTCAGAGAGGTGTTAAATAGACTACACCTGGGGCCGTGTTAACACCTTCACCTGAGACATTCAAACTTACATGGAGGGGTGTTCTGTTCGATTGAGGGTGCCTAAAGAAATGACTGGATTGGAGGTGTGAGGAGGCAGAAAAAAAAAATTCCTGACAGAAATATCAAGCTATATATATATCAAACTCTACACTGTAAAATCTGAAAAGTTGATTTTACTTTAATCTAGGAAACTGACTGCCTTGAAAAATGTCAGTAAAGTCTAATTAAGGTTTACATTATATATAATTGTTATGTTTACTTAAAATTGACACATATTTACTTAATTTTGTAAAGTTGGTGCAACTTAAATTTGTGTGCACTCCATGTGGCAAAGGCTTCTGCGTGGCATCCCCCCTCTCTCTTACTGTCTCTCTTAAAGCTGTACTCTCAATAAAAAGGGAAAATGCCCCAAAAAATATTAAAAAATGAAAAACGTAAGTTAATAAAAATATTAATCAGAATTTATGTTTAATTTATATCCAATTGTTAAGTTTACTTAAAATTTTGTTCTATATACTTAGTATTTTGAAGTTTTTGCAACATGAGAATGACTAGTTTAATTAAATCAATCATTCTAACTTTTTTTTTTTTCAAGTTTTCTGTGTTGTATATGTACTCTGCTGGTTGCAAATTTGTATTTTCTTAAATATGTTAACAAAACAGAACTTGCAGATCTCCTAACTTCATAATTGGCAAAAATCGTCTTTGTCATGATCAAGTTAAGTGAAACTAACTTGGTTTACTAGTTGCTAGCACTTAGAAAGATCAAGTAAATTTCACTTGTCATTTTTAAGTTGCAACAACTTTACAAAATTGAGTAAATACAGCTGAATTTCAGATAAACTTAACATTTATATATAGAGTAAACATAAACTAAGATTAATAGTTCTATTTACTTTCCTTTTTCAAAGCAATCCAATTCCAAGATTATTTTAAATAAAACCAACGATTTTACAGTGTAGAAAATAAAGTAAATTTCCTTTGAGGAGTTGGGTAAAGATGAAGATATGAAATGGCAGGTTACTTTAAATAAAAAATATGAAACAGACTGCATTTTTTATATTTCCAAGAGTGGATTGTGTTGAAATATTTTCAAAAGGTTGTCTCATTCAATTTCCCAATAGATGGCCTCTCTTTCCTGCTGGAAAAGAGCCAATCACCGCTCCTCTCTGGAGGTTGCTGTTTATTGATCATTGTATCGTATGGTTGTAATGTGATGTCAATGCCTCTCTTACCTGCCTGAGCAAGCAGGTAATGAAAAAACTCACTGGACTGGGTCCAAACAGAAAACCAAACCCGTGAGTACAAATCTACTGAGTAGATAACAGTTGTGATTACTCCTCCACGATAATTCAAAAGACAGAATACTTTCAAAAAAGACAAACATTCCCAAATCAAGTTCAATTCCATTTCAAACAGATATTTGCGCACAGTGGAGCCTCAGAGTAACTTTGGGGGAGAAACAGACCACATTCTGGGCCAGCTCAGCGTCAGGCCTTGTTACTCTGGATCCCAATCTCCTCTCCCTCCCACCTCCTTTCATCCCCCTCTTATCCCCCTCTTATCCCCCCTCTCCTCTCCCCCCACTAGACTAGTCTGGCTGGCCTACACACGCGATCCTCACGCTAGCTGGACCTAAGCCCCGTAAAGGCTAACACAAGCTCAGTGTAAAAACTCCTATAGGGGCCCACCTCCATCCCGCTAACCCCCTCACTACCCCGCCAATCCCCCTCTTCCCCTTCTTGTGCTGCCTGACTACACTTTCGCTTTGCATTACTTCTGCTATTCTAACTTTTCCACTTCTGAGCACTATCAATTATGCACTAGAATAACAGTGGGGCCAGGCTTGGCAGCAGGACATAAAGGCCGATTATGAGTGTGAATAATTCAGCCATCTTCGTGCCATGTTCCTCTTACCAGTGATACAGGCAGGGAGGCTTTGCTGCTAATGTACGACGGCAGACGCAATCTGACCTGGTCCTAATGTAAGGACAGCTCTCTACATCCCAGAGAAAGGAGAGGATGGACAGCCGGAGAGGACATAAAAAGTGTGGCTGTGTTGCATTATTAAAGCAGCCGTGGAGCTGATGTCGCTCAGATTGACGAGTCTGACACTGTCAGGGACCTGGCGACTGACACCTGTCTGTCTGTTAACAAGAAAAGTGGGAATACGGGGCCGATCTTTAAACAAATTCAGCATGATACTTATGTTTTTTATCTATTTAAACCACTTTTGAGAGGTACGAAAAGTTAAACAAATATATAAATAAGAATCCTGAGAACAGACAAAGAAGAAATTCCCACAGAGGAAATGTGAAGCCATCATCAGTGCTTTGGGTTAAGGTCACACCAGCCTGACAGGCAGACAAGCTTCCGTCACATTCACGCTCACATGTCTACGTTAACTTCATTTTTCATGAATTGCGTGCAAAGGTTTGCAAGTGCTACTCTTCTTAGACATCACAAACAGTAATGAATATTTCATCACTCCACCCAAAGCCAAGCGCACACTCTAATCCAGCGCGAGAAATATGATGCATCTGTTTTCCCACAAGCTAATAATCTACTTCAACTCTGTGCCTCATGAAAAATAATACCTCTGAAACATCTGCAAATTGTTAGGCTTTCCATAAAAGGTGTAATGAACAGAAGGCAAATTAGCATTTTCTAAAGCTAACCAAAAATTTAAAAAGTGGAAACTTTCAAACCCATTTGAAGTGATGGGGTAAAATATATATTGATTACTATCTATTTGAAATAAAAACCTAAAATTAAGGAAAGATATTTAATTCAAGAATAAAGCAAATGGCCAAAAAATTAATAATAATTAAATAAAATGGTGGTATGGTAAAATATAAAAATGTATAAAATTCATGTGCTTTTGTTCCAGATTCTGCAATTTTGTATAAGATTTCATTTTATCAACAATTTTGCCTATATATAAAACTGCATATTTGTAAATATGTTAACAAATTTGTAAGAGTAAAATGTGACACAGTTTTGAGAATTTTTATTATAATTATGAATATTCTGCAGCTACTTCTTGTAATCAATTTTTAATTCTTAGTTTTAAAATGTTGAACTTTTTTTTCTTTATTAGAAAGTATTGTTATTTTAAATTGATAACAACATTTGTTTTTAAGTTTAAATGTGTTTACAAATTACAATTTAAAATTACGTCTCAGATAAAAAAAAAAATCCTTTTAGGAACCATTAACAAGTGAATTTTGAACCAAACTGCATTTCATGGGAAAATCTCAAAAGTAATATTAACCCCCAAACAGCCAGGCCAAACGCTGTATCATTTATGAAAAAAAGCCCCTTCACTCCCTCTTATTTGTGCTTCCGTTTGCCATGCACGCTCTAATCCTGGCTGGAATGTCTCCGGTCGTGGAGTCCTGCGGCCCGCAGAAACAGAACAGCAGGTGAAACTTAACTCTCTGAGGACTTGTCCTGCCTCATAGCTACTCCAGTAGTTCCCCTGATACACTTAGACCAGAGCCTCCGATACACAAGAGCCAAAATGTGCAGGAAAACTTTTTTATTTTCATTTTCTCAAAAAAAAAAAACCAACCTATTTTTAAAACATGTAACCATTTACTTGAACTTTTCCAGTAAGTTTTTTTAAAAGGTATTTTTAAATGTCTGTTTTAATTTCTGCCATCCTATCTGATCCCTGACATCTGCACCTTTGGAATAACAGGCAGATCATTACAGATTATAGACTATTTAATTTGCCGATGAAGTTTATCCTTGCTAAATAGCTTGAATCAATGTTGCCTAATTAATCCTTTTTTTTTCCTTCAAAATTTTGCAGTTAACATCAAAAACTGATTCAAACATTGCTGCCATTTTTACCTCTTTGTGTCTAGCTGGTGGCACATTTCTATTGTTCCTGGTTTTGGCCGCCATGTTTCATCACACACACCCGTGCACACACTCTTGTCTCTGTATTGGAGGTGAGATCTTGAGTAGAAACATGGGGGGGGGGGGTTAGGGCCTTGACTGTTTTTAAAAAAGATTAAAAGGAAATAAAAACAGACAGAGAAACGGGGGGGTGAGAAAGAGAGTGTCAGTCAAGAGCTGCAGCCACAACACTGAACCTAATGCTGACAGTGGGCATGCTGGGTCACCTCAGCAGGACCTCTAGAGCCAGGGACATGGTCAGTACAGTTAAAGATGTGGTAATCCCAAAGAGAGGAAGGGAGGGAGGACAGGAAAAAGAAGGACAATATGGTACAAGAAGCAAAAGAGCGGGAGGAAACCGACTGGCCTATATTCCAGGGTTACTTGGCGGGATGAGGAGCAGAGGGCACAAGCAGGCAGGGCGGGGGGATTAAGACAAAGGAGAAACCTGCAGCTGGTCAAATTCATAGATGCACTAACTTCTCAACCCCTAAGGTTTCGTGACCAAACTCACGAAACCTCGTGATTTAAGAGATCAGGTGATGTTTGCCCTTCAATAACTTTATTTTAGTTATGTTTTCAAAGCTCAACAGTGAGATTAAGGACATTAAAAACTTTTGTATGCATGACAATGTGGGGGAAAAAAAACACTTCTGAGGATGTGGCCATAGGCAGCGCTCATCACCTCTGTTTATCCGGAGGGCTTAAGCCACTTTGGGGACTCCCCTTAAGTCTCACTTATCTCATTAGACCCTTAAAACTGATTAATATGAATGCCAGCAGAGGCCAGCTCAAGGCATTCTTAAGAAAGGAGGGAAGGAGGAAAAGAGAAGAGAAGGATGGGGGGGATTTTAGAGGAAGGGGGTTTTTGTGTCTCCGGACAATGAGCTGATGGCTTTTTAAGCCTCTCAGTGGCTCTGGGTTAATACCCCGGGCTGCAGTCATGGGATAGGCCGCGGTTCAAAGGCTGCTGCACTCGGAGACTCGCTGCTCGCTGATTTAGAAGAAGAAAATAAACAAGCAGAATAAATACCACATCTCCTGCAACTTGAACCTCACTAAAGAAATAATGAACTGCCCTTCTAAATCAGAGAGTGTGTGTGTGTGTGTGTGTGTGTGTGTGTGTGTGTGTGTGTGTGTGTGTACATATGTGTGCCTGTCGGTCTATGTACTTTAGGGTGTCATATTTGGTTATGTGGGATAATGTTTGGAGTAAGCCAGACCAGTCAACGCTGGGCTCGGATGAGAGGAGAGGGTGAAGATGGGATTTATCACACATTCCGGGGATCAATCATTTTCCCTTCAGGGGAAAAAATACACAGTACAGTTACACACAGGAATACCAACCACTGCACATAAACAAAGACTGACATGCACACACACACACACACACACACACAATGCAACTTCACAAAATGGGAAAACTATCAAGCAGCTCTCTCAGAGGAGCAGGCTCAGAGAATTGGGTCAAGAATAGTGCTGCGCTCTGCTATAGTAACGGGTGTCTGTTTCTGCTGCTTCATTAAAGCAGGCATCGATGCAGAGGTCGGCTCAGGATAGCTACGCACGCACACACACATTTACGCATGCACAGGAGTAACTATACAAGTGTGTATGCGCACCAGTTGCAGGCAAAGGCACGGACATGCAGGCACACAAACACAGAAACCCATAAACACAAAACACTTGCTCGGATTAACATCAAACCCAGATTCATCTGAAGACGTCAGATTCGGTTCTGTGTTATACATTTTTAAACATGATTCATTATCTGTTTGATTTCAGACTCTTCTTAGAGCTCAGATCAGACGAGCATCTGTTGCCTAATAAAAGACTTGGATCGAGGAGAGGAGATCTAAAAAAAGAGCTTTTCATGCCAAAGTAGAAGTCGTTGAAGTTCAGTTCAGCTGATTTCACAATTTGACAAGATGTTTTTTCAATACGCAGTATAGTCAGCAGTGGAAGAAGTACTCATATATTTTACTTAAATAAGAGTGGCCATACCACAGTGTAAAAATACAAGCAAAATTCCGACATTCAAGATTTCACTTAAGTAAAAGGACGGAAGTATCAACAGTAAAATTTACTTAAATTATTAAAGTTAATGTTTTGTAGAACTGACCCATTGAAAGATTTTTATAATACATATATATATAATAAAACTCTTCTGAAACAAAGTATTTAACCTATTCACCTATAATATTGTTTGACTAAAAGTCTTTAAGTGTCTGACATTTTCTGTAATAAATTATCAAAAGGAGTTAAAGTAAAAGAGTAAAAGAGTAAAAGAGAGTAAAAGAGTAAAAGTACAAGTAGATGCAGGTAATATAAAAGCAAGCGGTCCAAATTTTGAGAATTCTGACATTTCTTACACTCGTAACATACCCCAACTTAAAAATGGAGCCAATAATATATTTGAAGAAAAGCAAGGTCATTAAGTTAAAGGATTTAATGAACAAATCCAGTTTTTCCTTCTCTCCCATTCCTTTTTTTCCCTGTCTTTCCTGTCCTCCCTTCCTTCCCTATTTTGTAGTAAGTAATTAAAATACTTAAGGGATATGTATTGGACAAAGTGTATACTTTTTTAGGAAATATATTGGAGTAAAAGTTAAAGTTGACAGAAATATAAAACCTAAAGTAAAGTACATATATTCCAAAAAATTCATTAGTACTGTAACCAAGTATTATTACTTCACACTGAGTACAAGTATTAAGTACCTCAAAATTGTACTGAATTACATTACGTGAGCAAATATACTTAATTACTTCCCACCACTGCGTATAGTAGATATAAAATATATATACATATATATATATTTTGCATTTTATTTTTGGTCAAAAATCCCACTTAGCCTTATAAGACCCCAAGCTGTCAAACTGATGCAGCGAGAGAGACAAGCTGAGTCCAAGACAAACATGAAGAGATTTGTAACAAAATGAGATATCCACTGTTAGAATTACAATCATGCATAATTATACACATTATTCATCACAATGAAAAGAACGCATCATTTTATGACCTTGGCTTGCAAAGTGGATCTACTGCTGAGGACAAAAACAGCTCATTCTTATTGCACCAATTTGTCTCCGCAGCAGATATATAGCATTTTGGAATGAAACCCTCCATTAAACGGCTACATTGTGCACACATCCCGGCTTTCCGACTGTGATACATGCATTTCAGTGGAAAATGCACTTTCAAGGGCACAGTGTGCAATGTGTCACAGTAGTTAAGACCGGGATGCAACTTTAGCGCCACAGCACTAACCCCCAAGTAAACACAGCCCCCGTGTGTGGGAGTCTTCAGTGTCACAGGAAACAAAGCAGGGGTCTAAACCTGAGCGGGTTTAATCCTGTCTCTGTAAAAAATAGCCCCAGTGTCACTAAACCCGGACCGCAAAGACGACACCTCCTCGGGGTGACGACCCGGAGTCTGTCCCCTGGAGAACCAACCAACCACCGTCGCCACCAGGGAGACAGAGAGAGCCACATGCATCTTTAAACCCTGGCAAGGACAGACAAGGAGGGGGAGGTGGATGGCGTGGAGGGAGGCAGATGAGTGAGGATGGATAAGCTGGAAACGAGGGAAACTGCCACCTTTTCTTCTCCACACTCTGTGTAACTCCTGGCTACTACATGCCTCTCCCCTCGTGTCTGGCGCTCGCATTATACTCCTCCTCTCCTCCCTTTTTCTGTCCGAAAGCGTACTACAACTTCAGCTGTGCACTCCCAGAGCCATTCACACCATTCTCCCTCACTCCTCTCCTTTGCCCTCCCTTCTCTTTTTTTTTCCTCCTTGCTCCGTTTAAAGCGCATGCATTACTTTCAGCCCTGGCTATGTGGAGTGGACAGAGGGGAGCAGAACAATGGCCGCCTTTCAGTCTCACGGCCCAGCGTTGAGGGGGGGGGCATTGGCTGCTAGTATTTTTTCTCTACTGTCAATTCAAACAGGCTAATGCAGCTAGCTTATTATTGGCACGTCTCGCCAGGATGGTAGACTGAACAAAGTGAAAGCAACATTGTTTGTTTATTTACATTTATGTCAGTGGGAAATTGTAGCAGCAGTGGGAGCTTTACAAAGAGGCGTTCGTATTAAAAACAAGGCCAGCGAATCAATTAGTTCTTTCACCTTTCTGTGACTTTGCCAATGCAAACAAAGGAACGTCAAACAAAAACATGCAAAACCATCTATGGATGCTTGCTACATACATGTTAGGAGGTGATAATGCCATTTCTGACTAAGAAGAAGAACTTTATGACTTATAAAAATTCTATTTGTGGATATGAAAGTTTGAAAATGAACCAAGTGGATCTCAAATCCAAAGGGAACGCAGACCACACAATTGTACAGTCCCTCAGTGTGTTTCTCAGTCTGTCTGCAAAGACGAATTACCTCATGAGTCATTTACAACTGGCTACAACCCGTCAATTAGGTCTTTATTCACGAGTTGGAGATGTGTTCTCTTCTGGGATCTATTCTCCACACTGCTGCCCAGCTAGAAAAACATCCAGTCACTCCCCCGCAGCCCCCCAAGTTAAATAAGGAAAACGGCAGTGTAAGGTCCGAAGCCAGCCTACCATGAAAGGAATTATCTGTGGAAAATGTGTCTGGCAAAAAGTGAACAGTCTCAATCGTTCCCGTCACATTTTCCAGTTGAATAGTGACAGTAAGAGAATTTTTTTTTTTGAAACCCATCAGTCGTTTTGGCCTTTACATACTGGTGTAGTTCCTGTAAATATAATTTGACTTTGACAGTAAATGAGTTTAACGAGGTCAAATCAAGCAAAGCAGAAGGAGCTGGTTTAAATCAAGCAAAATGTATGTAGCCTTCACTCCAAATGTACACTTGAAATGCTTTGGGCTGTGAGCAGAGGGCACAGGAGGGTATCAGAGCTCTCTCAGTAGCGCCCCTTTCTGGTCAGGGATGATAGATCAGCCAAGCGTTACTACAGTAACAGCTGCTTTTGAGCCTCCATCTTACAGAGGAGAGCAGAGGAGGTGAAGAAGGATATGGTAGCGCCATTTTCAGCCACGAACGAGGACTTAAAATGCACGATAGCGAGATTCCTAGACAGGCGGAGTGACCCTTATTGGACCTGCAGCCGTCCTGTATTCCTGTTAATCGCTCCTTTTTGGTCTTAAAATGAAACATAAGCTTTTCTGATATGGGAGCCGATAAACCAGACAGAAAAATATTTTTTCTCTCTTTGTCTACTGTGTTCATATCAACTACAAATCTACTCAGATGTTCACAGGAAAATACAACTTTAGAGTGCCAGATCTGTTCCCACAGCTGCACAAAGTAACTTTAGAGGAAATAAAGAAACAGTTGAGGGGGAAAAAACTTTCCATAACTTTGATATTTTGAGCGAAGCTGATACAGTGAGAGTAGAGACAGAGAGAGAAATTAACCGCTGAATAAACAAACTAGGAACAACCAACGAGCAAAAAATGGAAACATTATTTTTATCATTGTCATGGCAGAATATAAGTCTTGCATGTGGGCATTGCATAAGCTGGTTAATACTTTATTGTTTCCAAGTACAGCTATACGGAGCGTTCCCCTGAAAGCCACGGCTTGCATGAGGGCTAAAAGACAGATCGCCCAGCTGATAGCAGCGTTTCAGCACTCCATCTGACCTTGGAGTGATTTCTCTGAAAACAAAAACCTAGACATTAAAATCTGGTTCCCCAGGCAAGGGAGGGAAACATGTGCAACTGAAGTAAAGCTGCCATTCAATATTGTCCATTTCTGTCAGTATAATCGCAGATCCATTCCGTTTTTGGTGGATAACCAAACATTTAAATTGAATGTGGAATTTTTAAGACTCTTAGTACCCGTGCAAAACTTTTAACCTTGGTTGGGCTATGAGTAATATTTATCTTATCATAAGCAAACACAGGATTTCTGTTTGGACAAATAAATCAACAAAATTAAGGTCAAAAAAGGGTATCAATTGTTCCAAAGGAAGTGCAAGGCGTATTTTAGAAAAATGTTTTATTGTATTTTTTGACGAAGGCAAACTAAAAAACTACCTACCTTAAAAAATATATTTTTGCAAAAATAATTTGTATAAATATAAATAAATCAACAATAATCAAATAAAAATGCATTTTTAAAAATTCAATAAAAAATAATACATGTTGGCAATATCTCTTTTTTTCCTAGTTGTAGGCTGCCTTTATTTCAGTAGGATTAGCATATCCCAGACTACAGCCTGACCACCAGGCACCCCCTGCGACAGGGCTGCTTCTGTCCGCCGCATAGCACCTCCACAAGGGTCACGGCCAACAGTCCTCCCCCTCTTCCACCGCGCGCTGAAGAACAGCTGCTCTGCCAAGCACATTGACTAAGCATTGACTACTGCCTGCTGGGCTCATTTTCTAGTTAATAGAAAAAAATCTAATTTAAATGGAAAGTGCATTTACAGGTCTGGTGAGAAAACACAGAGTGCCATTTAAAACCTAATAGAAGTATAACATCGCACAGCGCCGTCATTACAGTTTTGCTGGTTTTCCGTCAGGTTCCTGTGTTTATTTTTCTACAGCCTCGTCCCCGCTCCTCTTTGTGTCTCCCGTGCACTCGCCTGTCCCCGCAGCTCGGCCGGTGCTCGTGCTTGCCAATGCCACAGGCATGAAAGAATGACAGAGCAAGGGGTCATTAACAAGAACTAATCAGCCCTCAGACGGAGAGACAGAGGGAGAGAGCCACAGCAGAGGAGAGAGTAAAACACAGCTTAAAGCAAGTCAGTAGAAAAATGATAAGGGGGGCAGGAAACACTAGCAAAGGGTCAAAAACTTTGGCAATCAAAAGCGATATAAACTTGATTTTAAAAATTACTCATTTTTAGAATTGGAATTAAAAATAAAAGTTAACACTAAAATATATCATTTTCACATCTTTTGGAGACAGATGGGTATATGGTCTAACTTTCCACCTCCATGCATGCTTGCCTTTGTTAATGTACAGTCAGCAGTTGCGCACAAGCACAAGCGAGCACGCACACACACACACATACACACAAGAACAGATTGACAAGACGCTTATTCATGTCCCACTGGTCTGTGACAGGTAATGAGAAGTCCAGGGGAGAAAGACGTAATTATTCTGGTATCTATGAGTCTGAGGGAGAGGAAACAAGCCCTATATGACCTTGTGGCTCATTTGCTACATTGCACACGCGCACACGCTCTAACACGAAAAAAAATTCACATGCACAAAGACGAGCCAGGCACGACTGCAACAAAGGAAAGTTGCCTTTGATACCAGCGACACCACTACTTTACGTATGGCTTCCAGTTACAGCTACGTTCAAAAATGCGTTCCAGGCTGTTTGTTGAGCTACAAATTATGCATCGAAATACAAATCACCTTGAGCAAATTGCATGACCACAACCGCATCAAACTGTTAATGTCAATAACAGCCTACACTTCAAGGAGAGTTCTAGTTACTAGTTTGTCATTCACAGGCCAACTTTCTGCTTCGTTATTCCTCGCCGTGTGTGTGTGACCTCTCCCTGAGCTCCTCTCAGAGTGTGCCTGACCTCTGTGCGTCTTTCTCCACCATCAACCGTGGAGGGACTCCCGAAATATCTAATTGTATTCATTCATTTTCTGTGCCCGGCAAGGAGACAGACGGAGAGAGAAGGAGGGAGAGAAAGGGAGGGAGGGAGGGAAGGAGAAAAAGACGGGGAGAGCGCCGAGAGGTAACACGGGAGAAAGGCGAGAAGGGATATTGGGAAGAAGAAAGGGCAGAGGGGGAGAAAGGAAGGGAACGGCCGTCTCCTCAGCATTACAGCTGAGACATCATTAGAGCCACTGGCTGTCCCCTCATTAGAATAAATACTCACAAGCAAAGACAGTCAGCGAGATAGCAGAGGGCAGAATCCAGACAGTGAAATGTGCCTGTATTTTAAGTTATTTCAAACTGAAGGAACTCTCTAATGACCGAAAGAGCTTCAACACTTCACCCAAGTGTATTTCAAAATAACTTTTGATTGGCAAAATGCTCAAAAGTTAAAAAATAAAGAAATAAATAAACATAACATAAAAGTGTGTTAAAGGGAACAAAAGAGGAGATAAATGTGTTATTCAGAAAAAAATTAACAGTTCGCAAGTTTTTGGTCTCATGCTAGAGCAGCGATACACAACAGTGGACTAAAGCCAACACGACACCATGGAAATCCCCTCAGCCCTGAATCCAAATCGCCAACAACACAAACACCAAGCAGAAAGAATCATAGCACCACTGACGCAAATTGCGAGACACCAAACCAATGTAAAATTCCACACTAATCTACCAATTGCTTATAATTCTGACTGCTGGAAAACCAAATAGAAGAAAATTCTAAACTGCAAAAACATTTTTGTCAACAAAAGTTTCCATTTCATATACAAACAGTCCTTATCTGTAATTCCACATAAATACTCCTGACAGACTCTGCTGTAAACGTGTCTATATTCATATGTTTTGTCTACCATCCACTCAAACAACAGCAGGAGTGACTCCTTGAGTCTCTGGCCCTTTCATTTATTTTTTTCATATCTATGTCTAGTTCACTCTATCTACCATCAGTTTGCAATACATGCCACATTTAATTAGACATTTATAATTTTTAGCTTTCTTTTAGCCACTTTTTAAATACATTTTTTTTAAGTTTAAACTCTAAATTTATTGTAGGAGATTTGCTTGGCAAAGTGTAAGTTAAAACAGTTTTTAGTTGGTATTTTCATCTCATGTGATTAAGTCAGTAAGCAGACTGTAACGTATTGCACACGCTGATGTGAACCATCCAACTTGAGCACAACGATTTCAAAACAAAACAGATTTTATGACAAAACCAAATTCAAACTACAGCTTTAGTGTGATGGATTATCTAGCTGGGGCAATTTTCAAGCGGCAGTTTCATACAGTGCAAAAATGAATGGCGACAAATGGCTTTTTCTGGAGGTAGTAAAATGAGCCCTGAGCGACTGTTCACACACCAATAAGAAAGAATGCAAAGAGAGAGTCAAACTTGAAGAAAAAACATCTTTTTAAGGCACCTGCTAACATTATTTCTGATTGCTATTATAAAGTAACATATGTGCCTGTTTTTGCGCGTGGGGCTTTCAAACAGTAAATTTTTGAGGCAGACAAACTTTCAGCGTGACTGTGAAGCCTCAGAACAAAGGCAGACGTGTCACAAGTTACGGTGCAGTGCCACACCAGCGCTCTACAGTAATGAACGAAGAAAGGGACTCAATATTTATTAACCAAGTTATCAATAAGACAAGTTTGCTATCTGTCCCTCTCTCCCATCTCCTCCCTGCTGTTGCATTACCTTTCTGACTTCCTGCCTCAGGCCTACAGGGGTGAGAGTCAAACAAACTCTATTTAGAGTAAGTAGAACGGAGTGACTGGTGTTAGCAGCGTTACAGCCTCTGTGAAAACCTGTTTCCTTTCCTCAGGCAAGTCAAGGCTTCAGAAACGGATCAGGCTCAGGAAGCTATCTATTTCTCAGATTTGACTTTGGGACACAAAGAGCGTCAAAGACACAACATGCATGCAGCCAAAGGGATCACAGAGTTCTTGTTTTCTCCCCTCTCTGTTTCAGCGTTACTGTGTCAGATCTGAGATTAACAGATTTACTTAAATTTCCCTTTTTTTTCAACAACACTTTTTTGCTTTCACTGAAAGTGAGAAAACTTGTCAGCACATCTGGAAGATATCAAGTTGAGCGGCCAGTCAAGTCAAAACTTTTTTGCTGAAAAAAAAAGCACTTTCTAATGAAAGTATGTCTATCAACAGCAGGAATCTAGCTTCAACTCAGAATTGTGTTTGCCTCTGTTGAAGAAAGCGCTCCACAAATAAACAGCCAGGGTAAGTCGGAGTAAAGACCCAGACCACAACAGTCATGGTCTACGGTATATCAGGCCGAGAATCTACGCACCCCGCTAGACTGGCCCCAACTTCAGGAGAGGGCTTACAGTCAGCCCTCCGTTTGTACCCCTGACCACTAATTGCTTCAAGCAATAAATCATGTTTTCCGAAACTTCAAACTGAATATAAATAGTTGTGCAACAAATTCAGCATGTGCTATTAATGGCTTTGTGTGCACTTGGAGGCTAAGCTGTGGATTTTATTCAACAAATACTAAGTGCCCTTGGCAGTTGAGTGAAAGATCTCTGTAAACTCCACCAGCAGTGTTTAGACTTAATAAGCCGGGGACAAGGCTGTACAGTCTGACTCCATAAGGGACCTTTAGTGGGAAACGCTGTCTCGACAAACATGTACTCTCAACACTGAGCTTGACTGGAGCCTGTCCGAGCCGAGAGGAGTTTGATTCGAGCACTGCAGCACATCTGAGAACTTTTATTTTAACTTTGCCTACATTCTCTCTTGTGGCCCACTGTAGCACATAAAATCCTCACTTCACTATTAACAAAGCTAAGTCTAATGTCAAAAGCACATGTGCTATTATTAATATTAATTAAAAGCGAAAAGCACACTTTTATTCCCAAAGCATTTAACAATATATGAATTAACTGTCTGAGTATTTTTATTTTGAGACATTAGGGTAGGATATTACTTGTGCCCCTTGTTAATGAGCAGCCTTTCCTGCTCACTAATAGGTAAAAATTTGAGAAAAAATATTTGATGTTTCAATTGTGTCCATTTTACATTGAGTAGGCAGCACACTGTCACACAGGGTAAAACTTTTCAAAAGTTTTAAATGGGAAAGTTCCTGGTTTCCACACTACACTTAATGGAATAAAGAGCCTTCCACAGTTTCAACAATGACGCTACACTGGTTTTATAATCCTGAATTTATTTGCATTATTTAGAGTTTAATTTTTTATCAAATCCATTACTTGATTTGTAAAACTTTGCAGTATTCCAAATTTCATTTCATTTTTTTATTTACTTATTTATTTTTTTTATGTTTTAATAGTTTGCTCCAAATTTCAATGAGCAAACATTATTAAACTGCAAAAAAGCTGTGCAGTTGCTCCTGAACTCAACTAAAATTAATACAGTATTGTTCAAGGAAACATTTCCGTACAGAAAAAGTGATTCAAGAACTATTTTAAAGATTAATTAATAGTAAAAAATAAATAAATCACCATAATATGCCATTGTGGCTCCAGTCTAGTGTCTTAACTACTCAAAGACGAGTTACTCATTTTATGTCTGCCACTGGCGTCTTTCTAATATTCATGAAGAACTGCGTTATGTACTTTTGGGTGTGCTGAGACCGCTGTGCGTCCATAAAATTGCACTGTACTGAATTTGCTGAAAGAGGCGTTTTAAAAAACTGATATTTGTGTTCTAATTGCCTACATTAAGTGTCGCTAGTTAGTGTTGAAGCCTCACACAGTAAACACACTGAACGCAGGAGCTGCTTTTAATTCTCACTGCACAGCTCTTAGACGTTTGGCCTGCAAGTTAAGTTTTCTTCAACAGAGCAACGAACCTATTCGCAGTGTGAACTGAGTAAATGAATGGCCCCGTTTAATGAACTTGGTGGATTTGTGCTGATTGTTTGCGTTTAGCCTGGTTGAGACTAGTTAGATACTGGTGCAAATGGGTCCAGTGGGGTCGTGTAAATACACAGTCTGAGTCCGCCGGACCGAAAAACAACACACGATGGTTTTATAGCCTCTTACAGCTCTGAACCTGTGTATACAACTAGAATAACTCACAATGAAAGGCGAATTTCCCTATCTGGACAATACTGACAGCGGGTGCAACAGTAGACGACGAATGTTACGCTCAGGCCTTATTACGCACGGTTTTAATGTACAGTTTCCTCGAGAGACGCGCTGTTAACGAGCAGTTACGTATTGAAAATAAGACAACCTTTTAATACTCTTGTTCCCATCCTCAGCTAAAGCCTGTACCTACAGCTACTGGCTCACTGCCCTCACTGCGGAGAATAAACACCGATGTGGTCCAGCAAACCTGCGAACCCCGCGGTTCATGCAGATGCGAGGAGAGACGGAACACCGCCGACTCTCCGCTGCAAAAAAAAAAAAAAACTGTCCGGTGTGTGAGGCCACTTACTTGGCGTTGGTCCGGTTCCAGAAGACGGCGTAGCGGTCGGCCACCACTTTGGAACTGGGCTCCTGGCTAAATACACACATCAACAGCACCAGGCAGACGAAGAGGACCATTTCCATTTGCAGCATCACTACAGCGAAACTTCGGGCACGTATTCCTCTTCAGTGTCGGTCAGTCAGTCGAGTTGTACGGGCGCTTCAACCGGGACAGGTGATGAGTCTCGTTCACATGTGGCCGCGTGTTGCTGGCGCAGTTTGCGAATGCCAAACAAGTAGAAATGCGTACAACATAGAAAAGGGAATAGCGAGGATGTGCGCATTCGAGGGGGACACTGGAGATGACACTTGTTCAGGCAGACGGGAATTTAAAGTTATACAAAAACGGACGCGTCACTGTGTTGTCTTTCTGCTGCAGGTCGAGGGTCCAGATGAATCACGGGTTTTATGTCATGCAGGATGTCAGCTCTGACAAATCCGTTGTGGGCTGACAAAATATTTCTCCCACTAATGCACAAACAGTGAGATCAGCAGCAAATGCGCAGCACAACAGGCAGTGTCTTCTAGTAACGTCCCCCCTTTCTGCAGGGAGCTACTGGATGTAGCCTGTGTCAGGACAAATGACAACTGCTGAACACTTCTTCTTACTCCAAACCCAAAGCGCAGGGGGATTAGTCAGTCCAAGATGTTATGGGGGGAAAGAGAGAGAGAGGTTCAATGTGTCCAATGACGCCGTGTGGCGCACGTCAGATGTCCATGTTCTCCAGGCAACTTTTTAAAGCCATACAGTCAGTCACTGGCAGATGAGCGGCGGCGTTTGACTTCCGTCTCCCGCTTAAAAAATATCCTTTCTCGGCGTTTTACCGGAGGTGTCACGGCCGAGGTGGGGAGGAGTCCTTTTCGGTGGCGGAGAGAGGACGGACAACGTTGTGTTTTCTCATGCGCTTCCTTCCGTGGCGTGTTTATGTCCGCATCCCAAAGTGTCCTCCTCATATATAAGCCATCGTGCGACGTGCAGGTTTTGAAAAAAAATCTCCCATGTGCGCCCTGTGTAGTCTTCCTCTTTCTTGTGTTTGGGGTTTTAAGACGCCGGGACACGCGGGAAGGTGAGGGCAGAAGCAGGCAGCTCCAGACGCCGACTGAGAGAGTGGGTTTGGTTACGGCGGCGCAGGGGATAGTCCCATTGGTTTGAAATTATTTGAATGGGCGTCGCTCGAACAAAGCAAAGCCCCTCCCCCGCCTAAAACCGAGCTAATTCAATTACGGAGAGGTAGAGCTGGAAGGGGACTGGGAGAGGAGGTGCGCAGGACAGGGATCGCTTTTAACTCTACTGTCAGATCCGAGCAGATAAGCGCACGGTGCTATTTAATTACATGCAAACGGACGCGGCGGAGCAAAGAAGACCATGGACTCCAGTTACTCTCAGTTCAATTGAACTCAATTCAAATGTATGTTTTTTTAAAATTAATAACTGGGGAGATGGCTGAGTGTACATTAACAAAGCCTAATTATTTTTATTTTATTATAACATTAAATTATCCTATGGTAATATTCAAGACAGAAATATAGAAAACGTAGCAATTGCGCTGTTCCGCTAACTTAAAGATTTCTAGACAAGGCAGCTTTATCACATTTTAT
Organism: Plectropomus leopardus; assembly: GCF_026936395.1. Lineage (NCBI taxonomy): Eukaryota > Metazoa > Chordata > Actinopteri > Perciformes > Serranidae > Plectropomus > Plectropomus leopardus. The sequence continues at coordinate 14,467,697 of NC_142179.1, read as the reverse complement.
TCAACTGTCCAATCCGTAGTGCTTTACAGAGCAATAAAATATAAAACACAATAAAGGATGCAGATATGCAATACAAGAAATAAAAAATACATAATATATAAATTTAAATAGATTTACATTTTTTAAATAAAAATAAAAGTGACGCAAAAGTGCAAAGATTAAAAAAAAACATAATTTAAAATGATTTAAAATCAAGTTACCAAAACGATTTTTTGTTCACATTTAATGTCTGATTCCACAAAGGTCACATATATCCCACAGGTCTATGAAGAAAGACAGGCGGAGGGTGCTGCTGCTGGTGCCTCCTTGTGATGGCGTAATGCTGAGAGATGATGTCCATGCAGAGGCTCCGGGTAGATGTGACAGGGCAGCCTGTTGCGGGGAACAGACTGAAGGGGGGTTCAGGGCGCCGCTCCAGCGCCCAGACGCCCCGCAGTGGCGAGCAGACGGGATAGCTGACTCAGCCGGGGGGACAGATCCAAGTCGGAGTGCGCCAGGGGAACCGCGTCTGTCGTCGCCTTAAATCAGACAAGTGTTCGCGAGGAGGATTTATGAAACTTTAGAAAATGAGCAGCAGGCCTTAATTCAGGTGGGAAATCCCTAACGAAAATATCTGTTATGTGAATTCATACGGATACAATGTGCAGGAGGCGAATTTATAGTGACCTGGTCTTATGGCATGTTTAAAAAAAATATGTTTCTCCAGATTTAGGACTGTTGGGTGGATTTTTTCTTTTTTTTTTTTTCTTGTTTTTTTAGGTACGTATGGTTGTGTGTGTCACCAGTGAAGGATTAGATATGACAAATATGTTTTTGAAAAGACACGTGAATTTAATTATGTATTTCCCCTTCTGCCCATATGTCATGTTAAGCTACAATACAGTTAAAGTAGCAGTAGGAAGAACAAAAAAAGTTTGAGGTTGCACGAGTTAACTCTTAGAGCATACCAGCACAAAGTAGTCAGTGTTGAAATATAAATCTAAATAAAATGTAATATTAAATTATAAAGCAAAAAAAAAAAAAACATATAGAAGCCTCAAAAAATGAAGACTCTCAAGAGGTAAGTGAAGAGTTTTTTAGTATGCTCTTATTTTTCTCCACTTATCCTCTGTAATGTGTCTTTCAGAAGATAAGTTATATATAAGAGATAAAAAATGAAAAAGTAAGAAAGACCTCGAATTTGCCATTGATATTTTATCCTTGTGAAGTCAAGAAAATGAGATTCAGTTAGTTCTACATGTATACTGCATCTGTGTGTGTGTGTGTGTGTGTGTGTGTGTGTGTGTGTGTGTGCAACAGGTGCAGTGTGCCGTCAAGGATACAGGAGGAGAGTGAAAAGGCAGAGGGAAGGAGGGAGGAAGGGGTGAAAGGGCATCTAATATTTTAAGATAATCCTCTTGACCTCTTCCCTTACACTATTGTAAACTCAGACCACCACACAAACTCCAGCAAGTATTGTCACGTACCAATTTTTCTTCAGCATTTTTTGCGATGCACTCACACACACACACACACACACACACACACACACACACACACACACACACACACACAGAAGACACTATCAACCACCAGGGCAAGAGGGGTGGGGAGGTCAGCCTGGAGGTCAGTGAACATAGCTGTTTTCACACCCACTTTACAGCTATGACTACATTCCTCTCCTGCTGCGTCCCGTCTCTCTCTCTCTCTTTCTCTCTCCCTCACACACACTCACATATAAAAACAGAAAAACACACTTGATAACAAGCATATATGACTAACTCGAGCACACAGCACATACCCCCAGCTGCTTTCATTTTCTCTGGCAAAGAAACAGAGCTTTCCCTCCCCGTCCCCTTCTCTTAACCCGCTGTCACTATCATAGTGGGCTGCGTTGATTACTTCTCATGCAGGCCCATTTTCTCCCTCACCCCCCATCCACATGTTCCAGCAGAGGAGCACAAAGATGGCTGGAACTCTATTTCCAAAAACCTGGGTGTATTTTTATATTTGATTGATTAGTAAGGAGGGAAACAGTACCTACATGGGCGATCAGTGATCAGGCGATGAGTTTTTTTCTTTAAAATGGACGGAAATTTAACAAACTGTCATCTTTTTTTCAGTCTGTTTCAGCTCCCTTTTTGTTATTCTATTTCATAAACTGTATACACATCTTATGCACACAAAGTGGCTTTTGATTTTACCACAGAGTCTCATCTTTCCCTCCAAAAAACTATTTAACTTTGAGGTTTTATTGTCCAATTCAATTTTGGTTGTGATCCTAGTAATGCCTTTTTGATACAGGATAACTGGTTTCATCAAGAGCTTCAGTTTGATATATAGAAGTCATTCTGGCCAAAATGACAAGTGTCTGGCTCCAAGCCTGAGATTTTCCTCCTCCCGCACACAGTAATCTGTACGCTCACACAGCCAGGGTCACAGCAGGGTGAGATGGGAAGGCTGACTGACTGACTGGTTGGGTGGTTCGCACCTTTTTTTTTAATGTTATTGTTCTTTTGCCAACCGCACAATTAGAGAGCGCATCATAACACAGGCTCATTAAAAAGATGTGAAAAATGCACCTCGGTATGTCTGGTGTCAACACGGCAGGTCGGGCATGCCAACAGGCAATTACGGACATGAAAAGCAGAAAAGATCCTTTGAAAGAGTTCTCTTGAAAATATCCGTCAATTAGAGGTGTCTGTGACAACAGCAAAAACATGTCACACCATTTGGCAAAGCATTAATTAAAACTAATCTAATCACCTTTTTCTGAATTGAGATTTATTGTATCCATTAGATGTGACTTTTTGCTAATCAGTCAGCAAGATGCCTTTACATCAAAAGAGATATAAAACTAAATCACCGAGTGGATACAGACAAAGTGGCACCTTACAGGTATAATGGCTTGCTTTTAATGCCATAAACCATAAAAAGGAAACATTAGATCTGCTCTCAAGACACCTTTAAAATCATCCTCCCTCATCATCAAATTTCTATAAAGTATCCCCATGGTTTTACAGTACATTACCACTGTATGCACTGCGCTGTATAGCATTTCCCTAATGTTATGTCTGTTTACCGAGAAACGGCATTGGGATACAGCCGATTGAGCAGTGTACCGGAGATCTATGTAATGATCTATTCAGACAGTGTAGCAGCGAATCTCATTGATACCCAGCTCACACTTCCATAAATATGATGCTCTCTCACAAGCCGAGGCAAAGGGATAGTTGTCAGTTAGAATTACTGAAAGCACTGTGCATGCATTGTGCCCTGTAACCCCATTCACACTATCACATGCGTCAAACTGTGAGCGCAGATTAGGCTGGGTTACGTATGAGGAGAAAATAGGATTTTGCCTCTTCAGAGCACAGATGTGATATTTTTATGGCCATTTGAGAGGATGATAATCATATTTCTCCTTTATGCACAAAGACATGGGCTCCACAAGGAGTTAAAAATAAGCACTTGTGTGTATTCATAATTCGGAGAGAAGTTTGACAATCCATTTAATTCCACATCTTACGCACGAAATCCCATATTCATCAGTCAGGCTCAAGAGGCAAGTGTAGCATTTTTCAGTGTCTGTATCCTGTATATTCATAAACTTGACACAAACCTTTCTCATTACATCTGAGCTCATCGAGAACATTACCTCCCGTCTCCGTCTCGCTCCCTCACTCGCTCTTAATTCTCCACTGCCTCCCTCTTTAGGATGCATATTAGATTAAAGATTTTATTGTCACACTCAATGCACTTAGAGCGTTGGCAAACTAAATCACAGGGAGACAGCATGTCATAGAAGAGACACCTTGGGTTGACTAAGTCATGACGAGCCAGCACAAATCGATGAGAGGGACTAATCGGATGTATCTGCTGGGACGGGCCCTGCCCTGAATCCAAATGATGGACACCAGATGGGGACTGATGTTGCCATTAGTACACCATCAGTGCAGTAGACAGAGCGATGTAAGGACAAGGGCTTCCTATTCAATGAGGAATCAGGTTTTCAATAGGGACAGCCAAGGTCCTTCTATTCATAGAGGGAAGGAAGGAGCCTACAGTGGCCATATCTCGTCTGTGTTTGTACGGGTGAAAGAGATAAAGAGAGATGAAGAGAGATGGTTATACTTGTGATGACCCCATGCCCTCACAAAGACAGAAAGATGAGGACAAGTCCGGCAATCCTAAAAAGACTACATGAGGATTTAGAATAAACAACAAAATCCATATCCAAACCCATGTGACTGGAAAGACAATGATTCATATGAGCGTTTTCCTATCCGCCTTCTCTTGGATTGAGTTTTGGTTACATTTAGGCAACAACAACTACTTGGATAAAGTATCGGAAAGACCGTGGTCATATTTAAAAGAAATCAACACTGACTTGCAGGAGACAGGATGCAAACTGCGGTCACTGGTGTCAAAGTGAGACAGACAACAAACAATCAACGCTGGCCTTTTTCTGGTGATGATAATCTCAGTTTGGACAAAATTGAAATTACTGCTAAAGTTCGGAATTCAGGGGTGAGGAGTACAATAAGGGTTTTAAAGGTTGAAGGAATAGTTCGAATTTTGGGATATAAGCTTGTTTTCGGTCTTGCCAAAAGTTAGATGAGACGATTCATAAGTAAAGATGAGGTTATTGGCAGCAGCTGGTTATCTTAGTACAAGGACTGTAAATAGAGGAAACTTAGAGCGTACAAAAATGACACATTGTGGTCTTGCAGACGATTATATGCCACAGTCTTTCTGGTCTTTATGCTAAACTAAGCCAACCAGCAGCTGAGATATCTACAGTACAGACATGAGTGTGTTGAGCTGGTGATATATTTGATATATTTATATTGATATATTTGCTTTTTAACCACACGTTCATGTGAACAACCGGCTGCATTGTAAATGGAATTGTTCACATACTTGCCTTTGTACTAGGGGGGAGGTTCCCATATTCTTATTACTGAGATCACAGCAGATGAAGCGAAAACAGCACCATCAAAGATGGTTGCGTGCTGTTTTGACAAGCATATTTGTCACTGTGCAGTGGTGGTGACACATCGTACAGATGCAGGTGGTTGTGAACTTGGTTTGTGAGCTTCTCTTCAAATCTTTCCACCATTTTTGTTGCTGGTGACGTGTCTATTGACCATAGATGTATTGTAAGAACGAGATACTGTATGGACCCCAAGACCCAAGGGGCCTTGTCAGTCCAATGAGAACTGCTCACCTGACGCAATCACCAGAAAAGTTTCTAGCTTGCAGATTACATCAGGGTTATGCAGCCCACTGAATATTTGCAGTCGTGTTCATCCCATCATGCCTCAGAGGCCTAGCCGGGCTACATGAGTGAGCGAACTGGATAGTGTATAGTGGATAGTGTGTATCACCGCTCAGCCTTGCTGCCCTTATTCTCTTTTCCCTTTCAATTTTTGCTCATCCATTAAAGGTTTTCTTTAACCTAGCAAGCATCTTTGTTCATGCTCGCACACAGCAGACAAAATACACATTAACCAAAAAAAAGGCTTCTTTCCTGGAATTTGGTCAAGTTTTTCAAAATTCAGAACCCCATGGCTTGGGGAAAATGCTTTTTCTGTTGCAGGGGATTTTTCAGTGCAAAAAGAGGCCACTGGAAAAAAATAGACACAAGACTGAGTGGCAGTGCCGTACTCCATTCTCTAATACATCCATACTACTGATCCTTGACCCTGTTACATCACAATACTGTATCAACACTGCAGCTACCGCTCATGATATTGCAGACATGTAGCATTAATATCTGAGGATGTACACAACCAACGCTTTACAGATGCAGAGCACACAAGGTGGTCATCATGCAAAACTGAATGCTTGGTTGAAAGCAAGTATATCTCTGGTTTAATTCTCTGCAATACAGTGAATAATTGCATTTTCCAAAATGTCTAACAATTTCTGTGATGAATTCCCTCCCTTAATCTCACAAATTGTATTGAATTTCCTTGCCCTCACTAAAGGAAGGTCAGTTACAGGTCCTCACAATTGTAGAGAACAAGAGTGCATGTGTGTAACGTATGTGGGAGCCTCTCTGTACATACAAAACATATATCTGTGTATTTAAGATCAATCATATGTGTCTCAGAGAGAGTTTTGCTTTTAAAGTCTTGAGTCTTATCTTACATCTCAAAGCAAATATTCCGAAAAGCAGTTTTACTTTCTTGGATGAATGAGAATGTCCGCACAGGCTTGTTTCTCCAGGGGTTTGGGACATACCATCAGCTGATAAAGAATTAATAAGAACATTCCTCATTCTTCAGCTGGACGTTATCAGCCAACACTGGTGTGAAAACAGTTGTTTTATGTCCTGACCCACACCTAGTTTTTCAGCAGCCTCAAAGTAGTGCTGTCTGTTTTTTTGTCCTACCATTTCTTCCACAGCTAAATTAACAAAGCCTCTCTCTCACACACACAGACATAAACCAAAAACAGCCCTCTGCCCCAGTAGTCTAAATGTTTATTCGGCCTGCATGAAAGCGGTTTGTTTCTTAATGTCTATGTTTGATACATTGTGTTGTGTGATATTTTATCACACTGCGCAGTAACGACATCAGCTCCAGCTGTGTGCTGCGTGCGTTCCCAACTTCACTGAGAAACAAAACTATATCACAGTGTGCGTGTGCACATGCGTGGAGCATACACACTGTGCATGTGTACTTGTGTTCACGCCTCTTTTAGTGTGTTTAAAATTTAAGGCTTATATCACCTACAACTGTATTGAACTGCTGTTTCCTGTTGTTGTTTTAAACCAAACTCTTTCCATTTATTACCCTTAAGTGTATTACTTCCATTGAGCAAATGCAGGGTTAATGATAAAGAGTACATCGCATGGTGGCATCTTATCCTTAGATCTAATTCAGAGAAGTCTAACTTATCCTCATTACGGGGACCTGTAGAGGAGCAAATGACAAATCACAGTGTGCGATAATAAAGGTGACACTGTGAAAATCCCTTGGCTGGGATCCATCTCATCATTATGAGAGCATTATGAATGGATGTAATAAAAGTGAATTAAGACAGGACACCGCTGATATAGATATTATGAGCACATTGTCCCTTCCCTAATGTGAACGGTGCTTCAGCGAGCTTCTGCAATAAGGGCCTCAATTTGGAGAGGCTATCCTCAACTCTGAGTAATACTTACATACAATCACGAGCAAAAAGCTGGGAGGAGAGAGGGTGGGCAACTATCGAGTCCTCTTTTGTGCTCTCGCTGCTCTTTCATTATAGCAATGAATGTGAAAAAGCCTTTGATATCCCTGGCTACAGTGTGCAACGCAGCAGTCATTCGCTTCTACGGGGCCTCACGTCTCTCTTTGAAGTCCCAGGAAGAAATTGATGTTCCACTGTCCCTTTATGACTCTTCTGTCGAAAGGAAATATAGATTCATAGGCCCAGGACAAAGCTAATAGCCAGACTTGTTCAAAGCAAAAGAGCAGGATAATAGTGCAGTGTGTCAGTTCAAGCCAAAGAACATTAATCTCTTATTAATACCAGTTGATTCTCTTTTCAAACTGTACTTTCCTTGCTTCTGTCTTTGCATCTCTCTCATCCTCTGGCGGGTGTTGCTCTGTGGAAAAGGCCACCATTGAAGAGCTCAGCTATACATCACTGATGAGGGTACAATAGCATTAGTATATGCTTAGCCTGCTAATTCTCGCTGCCATTATGGAAAGTTTTCTAATCGGGCCATTTGTAATTCCGCACATAAAGGGATAAGCTGAGATCGGAGCTTGCAAGAGGGCTTATGACGCTGATCAAATTAAGATCATTTTCTCCCAACAGGAATACCTGATAATGAGAAATACAATTGCCACAGAGAGTATCACTGACAGGCTATTGACAAAGAGATTTGCCCTGCGGTATTTATGAGTAGGTATTTGTTATGCACATTGCATATGCGGGAATGTCTCCTGCTACGGTGCCGTTCATTTTAAAATACAGTGCCTTTTTTTCTTTTCCAGAGGTGTTATTACAAACATCAAACTTCAACAAAATAATGTCATTTTATGTCTATTTATTAATGAATCTTGGCCCTATTGTGTCAGTCATGCATTCCTGACTGTCTGTATGTATGTGAGAATGTTTCATATCCTCCTGACGCCACAGTAATCCTCCCTCTCCAGATATCACTTAGTCACCGAGATAGCCCGTTTCTCTCTCGTGTTCTTAATTTGTCTTTTTTAGTGGGAGGAATGAAGGACACATAAGAGCTTGGGGTAAACTCCAATCTGATTTCCACATGTGAGCACGCAAAGTGATTACGACGACACACAGCGCAGATTCATGTCTGAACGCTTGTGCAAAGCGAAACACATGCAGAAGAAGAAGGGCTCACATTCTCACATGCATAATCATAGACACAGAGACGTGAAAATACAGCCTCTGGAAATTATGGGGTGGAAACCTTCAGGATGTGTTTTTCCTCAGAGAAAATGTTTAGCGTAATCACATCTGAAGGGAAAGTGAGAAACCACATTATTTGGTGTTGGCAAACTGTTTAGAATAATGAAGATACAGCGCTGTGAGCAAATGTGACTCAATTCGGCTCACATACTTTATACTATATGCATTAACGCGCTGCTGTGACTTACGGCTCTCTGTTTCGGGAGCGATGCCCGTCGCACCTGTGTTGTGATGTCATCAATTTTCTTCTCAGTTCTATATGAAATATGATGTCATCATTCAGCGCCCTGTCCGATGATACGATCCAGGGAACTGTGAGGTCACTCTGCTTTCCCCAAATGTAACATCAATCACAACGACTTCCAGAAAGACCAGAGTGCAATCTAAGGCCGGGCTGTGCTCAGAGGGGATCAGCACCTCCTAAACACACGCATCAGGGAAATAATGTCTCTGCCATTTTGATTTAATCATAGTGTTGGCTCTATATTACTGCAGTGTGACATTTTAATTACTATGATTAGTACCAGGGCAACATACATACAGTTGTGCATCTCTAACAACCTCTGAATACATCTGTTCAATTTTTTTCAAAAAGCTTTTAAGGGTTATTCTACCAAATTGCAAAAACAAAAACATTTGTTTCATTTTTCATTTTGTTATACAAATACAATGGAAGTGAACTGACTTTGTTTGTGGTGTCTGCAGCATTTGAAATTTTAATTAATGACAAATACTGGATATCAGACAGAATTGTTCATTTTCATCTTCAGTCTGACATTGCACCCACTCTAATCGATTTTTGTAGGGAGGGGGATTTGATTTTCCCTAACCAATATCTAGACACAAACATATCCACCTGAATCTGGTCATTTTAGGTCCACATTGATGCCAAGCCATGCCTACATGCCAGTTCTGTCATGGTCTTAAGAGTAGAGTGGAGCAAAGTAAAACAAACTACCAAGTTGAGCAATATTGAGAAGACATGTAAACTTAGGACAGCCTCAAAAACAGCGTCTTTCTTGTCTACAGTGCTCACCATTGTTGTTATTACTCATTGGTTTCAGCGTACCCCAACACAATTCTTGATAACAACATTAGTCCTGCCCATGGTGCTGACTAGCTAAAAGTGAGTCCATCCCCTGGTCTCATTAGTTGATGTTTATTTAATTGAGAAATCGCTTTTCTTAATGTCACAATGCCAGGCCAAGGACTGAAAAACTAAGCCAACAAGTGCCCAAAACTGCAGCTCATCAAATGGCCACTTGCAACTGGCTCCAGAAGCAAGTCAGACCCACAGACCTTCATGTTAAAAGCCAAAAACATGGTTTTGGTCTCTATAACCCCTTCATGATGATGAAGAAATAGTGCCTATGGAAAAGTGTGCAGATAAACCAGAGTATGAAGCACATTATCTCTGCAAAGACATGTTGCTGTTGAATTTTTCAGAAGTTATCACCACAAATTAGTTTGTATTCACCTCCATTGTATTTGAGTGGCAGCAGATATCTCAGTGGCAAATAATGTATAACACCGAGGTAAATAAAACCAAAAATATTGGCTTGGTTAGATACTAGAGGTAAGTGAGATAATATGTTTTTTGGCAAGCCAAGCCTTTAAGGAGTACTTTTGATTTGGGATAGCTGACAGTTTCAGAATTTTGTACAAGATTCACTCCCTAAGGGGAGTAAAGCACATAAAACAGTGTTCACATTACAGAACGCAGCCATCCCTGTGTGATAAGTATCAGTATTACACATCCACCCACCCGACTCTCACACCTGCTGGCCAGCGGGCCAGTAGAACACAGAGCCGCCCTCTGAACCGACATGTTTGACTAATACCAACTTGTCAGCACTATGTATCCCTGCAGCTCAGGATATTGGAGCAATTACCTTCATGCAGCACCCCCTAGGAGTGCAGGGGTCGTTGGAGCCCAATTCATCTGTAGGACCCAGTCAAACAGACCTAACAGCGCCAACGCTGACTTGTTAGGGAACAAGGAGCCTGTCATAATTAGCAGTGACATTTGCTGACAGAGAGGCCAAGCAGGCTGGGCCTCCTCTGAGATGTTTTAGCATAGAGAAAGAGAGAGAGCGAGATCTATCAGATAGAGAGAGGTCTTTCACCCACCTCTCAAATGGATGCTGTTGCCTAAGGGGCCATTGTGCCAATCAGCAACTTTCCAACCAAATCATTTGCATCATAAACAGTCTCTCATTATGTGCTGTGAATTAATTTGTTGTTCAGTTAAACCCTGGAATGAAAAAAAGTTAAGTTTGTGGAAAAAAAAGAGATTCAAATCAGACATTCATGTTATGATTACAGTGTCTGAAAGACTACTGAAAAGTCCAGATCTTACTTCCCAAAGTTTTGGTTTAACCCTTTGAAACCTGAATGGACAGCAGTTTTTCAAGTTCACAAGTATTTAAGCTTCAAAACCAGAGTGAAAAGGTTACATTTTCTTCAAAAACATGGGAAAAGGCAATGAGCAAATTGCAAAAAAACTCAAAAGAGGTTACAAAAAAAACAACCTGATATTAAAGTTAAAAAAAAGAGAGAGACAGAGAGAAAAGAAAAAGAAAAAGAAATATTAGAAAATTATATTTATTATATAAATTATATTTTTTAGAGAGATTAATTGGAGAGAGAGAGAGACAGCATTACTAGCAGTTTTCCCAAGTAACTTCCTTGTTTGTTTTTGTTTTTTATATTCCATTTCTGTTAATTTTCTTAGAACCTTTTACCATATTTTCTTTTCTTAATTTGCCAATTTTTGGGTCACATCTTATCTAGTTGCTTATTGCCTTCCTCCCATGTATTTGAAAGAAATCAAGCTGATTTGCTCAGGTTTCAATGGGTAAATAATAACTGTTGATTGTCTAATTCATTGATGTCCTACCCCTTTAAAACCACTAAGAGTATGTTTCCTTTTTTGCCCTTCTGACTCCTTTAACAGCAGTTTAAGGAGTTTATTCAAGTATTGCAGCAGCTGGCAGCTCCAGCGACAGTTATCAACAGTTGTGGTTTGTGCGTATCATCAACCCCCGGGGGGAACAGCGATAATAACGCCCTTCTTTGTGTTTGAATTTTACCTTTCTCCCCTGCCTTGTCAAACAGTACTATCTCCATGGGTGGACCAGTATGAGAGCAGTGTGTAAAAGTGAGCTCAGTGGTGTCTGACTGATAATGCACTGATGAGCACGTTAGTATTGTTAGCCTTGTGTTTCTCTGCATGGGACCCATTCACACCACCAGAAACACCAGGGAGAGAGGGATGAGACAGGGGAACAGGACAGACTGCTAAAGGAAATGTAGACCTCTTCCTGTGCTGTACTGTACAGTTTGCTTTGCAAAATCCTGCATGCATATGAAGGATAACATGCGTCCATAAAAATACATCTGGTGTCCATCAGAAACTTCTGCTTGGGTCAGGGGGCCACAGGATATTTAAAATTTCCATCAAAGAATCCAGATGACAAGGTAATGTCTTGGACAGAGACATGCACTCATTAAATTACTTGTATTACTCTTGTCTCTTGTGATCCAGAAGAAAAATGACAGTAATCATTTTAAAGACCATGAAACATAACATTGTCACAGTCCAGATGATTCATTTCCTCACACAAGTTTCCCATGTAGTTTACAAGTTCATGCAGGACCAAATAGCGGACATTTTTGCATCCCAACATGTTCGCCTTGAGGCACAAATGTAACATGCATTACACTAAATATATGTTAGGAGCCTCACATCAGCCGTTTCTCTGGCATGTGTCATGTCAGTGAAACAAAACAGATCTCCCCGCATGTCAATCACTCTCACATCTAAAGGAAATGGACGCAAAGGGGACGGATGAAGCATTTTCAAAGATGAATGAGCACAAGCGTGTCTTGATTTGCTCGCTGTCCGCCACCCATGAAGTATGTTCACTTTCTCACCTGTAGTGATATCTCACTGGCCTCTCTCTCTCTTTCTTTCTGCCGCTCTCTCTCTCTTACTTCCTTGCCCTCAGGCGGAACATGGGACCACCTGCCACTGGTGAGCCAGGAACACAAGGCAACAATGACAGCTCTCCTATGGTTTTGTACACGAGGTACTGCAGGCCTGCAGGCCCTGTCGTGAAGGAAAGAGAGGGCGAGAGAGAGAGTGGGAGAGCAAGAGAAAAGAGATTAGAGAGACTGTTCAACTGCCTAACCCAGGGAACGAGCCAATTCATTATACAAATCACACAATGACTTTTCAACATGTGGCAGAAGGGCATGCTGTGTAGTAGCTGATAATTTACAGCAACATATATGATACTGTGGGGTCAATATATTTAGTTCTGTCAAAGCCATGTTACTGCCATGACCTTTTTGTATCATCCTCATCAGTAAAATTACAGCATCAAACATTTGAAACACACTGTGGTTTTAAATTTAGTTTATCAACTCTTGTTATATAGATATCAGCCTTACTTTGCTGTTTACCAATGGCTTAACAGCCACTATTAGAGCTGTGTCATGCTACTGCTAAAGCAAAATGAAAATTTCCTGTAGGTGCTTCACATTAAAAGGCGTCCACTTTAAGCTTTTATCGTTAGCGGAAAGTCATTATTCTTGAATAAAAATTTACTTACACAACAAAAATTGGACACATTTGGGGCTATTTGGTCACCAAATCAAAATCAAACATCTTTTACCTTGCTGTGCTGTCCTGTGGAAAAAAATTGCAGTTGCTTGCAGCTAAGCTTGGTGCAAGTATCTCTATCCCAGTCAACATTTGTCGCCTAATCTAAACCAAACATTAAAGTAAGTCTGTAGGATTAAATAGCATCTAGTGGTGAGGTTTGCAGATTGCGACCACCTAAAACTTGTGCCTGAAGTGAACTCCTAGTTAGGATTCCTTCAGTCTTCGTTGTTCAAGAGGTTTTTAACAGGAGCCGAATTATCTGCAGAGGTCTCTTCCTCTCCAAAACAAGCAAACCAGATGATTTAAACTGGTAAAAACATTAAATAAAGCAGTTTGAAGTTACAAATCAATGTTTCTACCACAATGTGTGGCTAGTTGCAGATGGGCTGCTAGCCCCACACCTGCTAGTGTGGGCTCACCTTGTTTTCTCTGGTAACTTAAGATCCAGATGTTCAGGAGGTTTTTATCAGTAGCCAAATTATCCAGGGGTGTCTTCCTCTCCAAAACAAATGGACCTGGTGATTTAAACCTGTAAGAAAACTGAATAAAGCAGTTACATGTTTAAAATCAGTGGTTTTTCAAAGCTGTTTGGTCTTATTGCATAGGGGCTGCTAACTATGGTGACTGATGCAAAACTCTGTGGTCAAGGACCTGCTCCCTGTGTCGATATACAGTAAACGGCTCATTCCAGGGTAAGGAAAACTCGATTATTATTTTCAGGTGATTATGTACTAAATACAACATACTAATTATGTTATATTCAATTCCCTTCAATATATCCCCACAAATCTTGCACACTGAACCTGTAACAGTTAAGATCAGACAACACTCTTATGAATCATTTCTTGCATTTTGTGAGATAATTTTGACATCCTGCAGATAGAAAACACTCACATGGGTCATGTATCAAGTAAAGAGAAACAACCCATTTTATCATTTAATATAAAGGACTTGTTTTACATATACATAACTTTTATAACTCTTTCTTTCTCTGAGTTACATTATAGCTGCCCTGACACATTTTATTAAAAGACATACATTTTCATTATTACTTAGCACTAACGCCCAGCGTCCAATATTACCGCTATCTATTACCATCAGTTATTGGTTGTTTTACACATTGTCAGCCATTCTCTTGCTATTCCCCAGAACATTTAAACCAATCGCAGACTGACAAACCTGAGAGAGATTTATCGCCTGTTCCATTACAGACTTGACACAGGATATATTTCAGATAGGCTCTCTGTGCCTGTGAAACAATAGCACATCAGACACGCCACGTCTAATGTTTTTTCTGGTATTAACTGGAATCAGCTGGGGATTTTCCTCCTGGTGCTCTGAGGGTCCTGCAATCCTTGTGCAACTGTTCAGTTCACAAGTGCTTGCTGTACAGGAATGTGTGTGTGTGTGTGTGTGTGTGTGTGTGTGTTTGTGTGTGTGTGTCTGTTAGCATGCATGTGGGTATACTCTCTTCGAGGGTCTACCCGTGTAGGCATGACAGCACTAGCGAGATAAAGGGGATAAGAAAATGGAGAGAGACAGAGAATGAGGCAATATATATGGAAGATATGGACAAAGCTTGATTCTGAGACAAGAGATCCCCTTTGAAAGTCTCTGATCATAAATTAAACATATGCATCTTAATAACGCTGCATGGGAAAAAGAACACCACCCTGGCTGGGATCTCCGGTGCTTTCTGCAGTCGTGGTGAATCAGATGCCTGTCTCCTACAAGGGTGGAATGCATGAACACCCCAACAAGGGCTGCATCCGCATCTCAGGGCTATGGATGAATAGGAGAGGACAGATTGAGGAGAGTTTGACGACGATGGGGGAGTGGAGGGGCTGAGCAGTCATTGTTTTGGCAGACAAACAAGAAATGGCAAAAAGTTAGACAATGAAGGAGGGTCATTAAGGGAAAACAGTAGGAAGGATGTGATCTAAGTGCTTAAAAATGCGATTAAATTCAGATTTTTTACGCATTTATTTTGCAATGCCACCATGTTGCTCCTTGACTTACTAAGGTTTCTGCAACTACAGCAAACAAACACGTCACTTGATTCACACAAACTATTCACCCCACTACCTTTCATAAAATAAACTAGAACGACTGACAAGCAGTAGTATGTCTCCGAGAACAAGTCATGTTGCACTTACAGTTTACATTATGATGTCACAGTGAAGCTAACCTTTGACCTTTTGGATATGAAATGTCATCTCTCAACATTATATCTTGCTAGACATTTGTGTCAATTTTCTTCATAATTATCTGATGAACTGATGAATTCTGGCCAGAAATATGTTGGTGGTCACAGTGACCTTGAACTTTGACTATGACTCCCAAAATCTAATCTGTTCATTGTTGAGTCTGAGTAGGTTTTTATGCAAAATTTCCTTGAAGTGTTGTTAAGATATTGCATTCACAAGAATGTGATGAATGGAGACACAGTGACGTTTGACATTTAATTACCAAAATCTTACCAATTCATTGTTGAGTCAAAGTGATATTTGTGCCAAATTTGAAGGAATTCCCTCAAGGTGTTCTTGAGATTTAACATTCACAAGAATTAGACAGGTGAGATCATAGTGACAATGAACTTTGACCTATGACCTCCAAAATCTAATAAATTCATCATTGAGTCCAGGTGGACATTTGTGCCAAATTTGAACAAATTCCCTTAAGGTGTTCTTGAGATAACATATTCACGAGAATGGGACAACGGATGGAGGGACAACCCTAAAACATAATGCCTCTGTCCAACACTATTGCCAGCATGGAGACATAAAAATGTAAGGATTTAGGTTACTTTCAAGTGTCCTTATTTTTATATATATATCTTTTTAAGTGAGACATGCACTGCTGTTGTTGTTTGTTCTCTTCGTGACTTCCTACACAAGTATCTGTGCACCTGTTGGGGTATGCGTTTACGTCAGAGGAATATATTGTTTGTGTGTACACAGCGCAGCGAGAGCGAAAGCTGCGCGAGCAGACAGATTGGAGCTCTCTGCACAGTGGTGCCAGAGGCAAACCATTAATTAAGCAAAGAGATAGAAATTGACCCAGCTGGCGGTACAACCTATACACATGAAATCGTCAGAGCGCACACCCACATTCAATCTGCACGCACGCGCGCAACCCCCACCACACACACACATATCTATGTAGTTACATATGCTCACTCTCAACAAAAAAAAGCACAAATGTGAACCTGCACAAACAGCAAATGCACATACACACTTCAGACTACACTGATCAGTCTGCAGGCGAGGAACAATTAGTCAGTGAGCAAGTAAACACTTAACGATTCTCCTTTCATCGTCCAACAGCGTGTAGTTTTTTTGTGTGTGAATGTTTAGCCATATGTAGCCGATTTTACAACAGCCCCCCCCCCCCTCTGTTCCACAATCGAACCTGCTGTTAAAATATATGTGCGGGCTGCATAGACAAGCCCACATGTATGGAGCAAACGATTGGTTGTGAAAAGAAAGGAGACTTTTACAGCTTGGCTGTGGGGCTCCAAGGGAGCCACTGGGGCTTTGGTTTATCTCTGACTTTACATCTTTGTCCCATTCATCATGTCAAAGACTGATAGTGAAAAGCTTTACTCACATACTCATAGGCCATTCTGCTGCAGTTTCTACATATACCTACCTACATCTGCCTCTCTCTGTGTGTGTGTGTCTCTCTCTCTCTCTCTCTCCACACACACACACACACACACACACACAGTCAAACTGAGGAAAAGAAGTTAAATCAGGTTGTTTAGATTGGCTGTCTCAGAGTAAATCCTCAGTCCTGGACCCTATGGAGTGAGGTCATGGAAGAGCAGTCAATATGGATTAAGGCAAATTGCTGGGTTGTCTATGGGAGGAGAGGAGAGGAGTAGAGAGGAGAGGAGAGGAGAGGAGAGGAGAGGAGAGGAGAGGAGACGAGAACCTCAACGGAAGTTGTATAAACTGCAGTCCTGCAGCATAAACTCTCCCTTCAGAGCAATGCAACTATGCAGTATTTAGAGCTTTGATTGTGATACCGGAACCTGGTGCCAAACACACATCCATAGTAACACAATTAATAACAGCATCAAACACACACACGTAGACATACACTCTTAAGCATCTTTCACGCTACTGTGCAGTAATCGCCCTGAAAGCCACCTAAAAGAGAGTGTTCCTCCCAAAAGCAAAGTGCTTTTATGGTAAGGCTGTGATAACAGGCAGGTGCCTTGATTAACACTTGCTGAAGTGCAAGATAGACTGTAACTGCAAAGTGTAGCAGGACAACTGAAATCCCTGAAATTACCAAAGAATTCTACAAATTTGAACAATTTACCAGTCATCTGAGGATTGGTGTAAATGTTATTCCAGGCCCAGTTTTTCTTCTGGTTGTCCTTATAATTGTTAGCGCTGTCAAGTCCGGGTATTGAGACACCAACATTATCAACTCCTTCATCTTGTCTTCCTTCGACCACCGTGATGCCCATTTTTTGACCAGCCAAACCCAGGTGGTAACCACCAGAAGTCAACACGGTGAACTCAGTGCAGCACCACAAAATCTGTGAGCGTGCACGTTGGGTAGAAACCACTTTATACCCCTACCGCCATGTTGGAAATCGCTTCCCCTCTGCCCCTTCCCTTCAATGAAATAACTTCAGGCAACGAGTTACTACAAGTTATTACATGCAGGTTTTTCCTAAAAAACTATACCTGTGCATAAGTAATACCTCTCAATCATCATGACCTACTAGAAGTGTGTGGCAGTGTATTTATCTGCCCTCTGCCTGTATTCCCTTACTTCTTATTTTCTGTCCTCGGGACACTTATGGGTATGTGCCCCAAAAGCACTCAGGTGAGGTCGGAGCTCTATAAAAAGGCAGTGACCAGTACTAGGCTGTAAGCAGTCGGCATCCAAGAGACACAGCGCCGAAAAAGGCAAATATAGCAAGGTAAAACACCAAACAAGAGTGAATAGAGTTTATTTCCGAATGCACCAACACTGGCTAACTTCTGGCTTTTTTATGTAATGGAAAAAGGTTGCATTCACTCCAAGGTCAAATGACAAGTAGTCACTATCTAATTAATCATAAGGTATTAATTGGTTTCAGCTCTGATCTTCCTACATGGCATTGATGGAAATACAACACCCGGTCAACACGTTAATTTTATCCCCTTTGCTGTTGCAATACAATAATAATAATAATAATAATAATAATAATAATAATAATAATAATAATAATAATAATAATAATAATAATAATTTTATTTATTATTTATTTATTATTACCTTTAATGTGTCACTTAGGTAAAACACAAAATCTGCACACTAAAAAAACAAACCTTGATGCACTGACTTGGTCACACTTAACCCCTAACCCTAACAGCTGCACACCCTCATGCACAGCACACAAACCTGCACCCACACAGACACCACAAACAAGCCTACACACACACACGCACTATTTAAAAAACATGCCTGTTTTAAACAAGTCTTCAAACAGTCACTGGTGCTCCCTCACACACACACTCAAAAAAGACAGAAAGACACACATTTTCCTTCTGTTTCTTATTATCTGGGCATCATGAGATATTTTGTGGGTGACATTTCCAAAGATCTGTCACTCTTAACTCTTTCAACTGCCCCTCTGGAATGTGCAGCATTACATATAAAAAAGAACGGTGCCCCTGCTGTCTTTGCTTCACACGTCCACAAAGCTCCATAATGGTAATTACTCTTCACATCATGATTAGAACATATGCAGCCAGTGAATGGCCAACAGATGTGGCCTGATAATCCTGTGATTTGGGGATGAAGATAATTCTAACCTAGCCTTGAATACACAATCACCCTCCTTTGGAGAATTTCTTTGGCTCTGTTTTCACTGTCCTGTTGTGGCATTTGCAGAAGTGATGTATGGGTTCAGTTACATCTTTAACTGAGGAAAGATGCAGCCAAAAGTTTATTTGCACTTTCGATTAAGGGATTCAAGTGGTCTGATGCCACTTAGACTTTTAAAATAAGATACTCATACATTTTTCTCACACAAACATCACTGCAGCTTCAAGAGGCGGTGAAAATGTAATCTGCCTGACCTTATCTTGTCCACATCTGTCTGCTCATTTTGCCCATTTATCCAAGTATCTCTGAGTGCTGATCTAGCTTGTTTGTCTTGGCCAGCGCTGCCATGTACAGTTATTTCCTTATGTTTCCTGTTATTGCTGTAGTTTTCCCATCTCTCTTACCCAGCTTTAACCCGCAGAACATTCAGATTGCATTTACTTAGGGCTGGAAAATCAGAAGTTTACCCAGAGTGACCCACATGTTTTCCACATTCAATCAGTGACAAGAAATAACTGACACAATGCCAGACATGAAGCTCGATAGTCAAATGAATGAAAAGATCAACAGTTAGATTGTAGTTAAATACATAAAAAGATGAATTACATGTTTGGTGCACAAAAATATTTTATGTTTGTAGTTGTCCAGTGCAGGTGGGCAGGTTGCTCCCTCTCAGTCACAGAAGAAGGATCAAATTACTGTCACTGAATCCTAACCTGGACAATTAAAGGATCACACACTAAACTGGTCCTCTATCAGCATGTGACTGACATCGTGCCACAGTCCTCAGGAAGGGCCTTGGGCTCCATGGAGTAATATCCATTACCCATCAAGCACCATGGCAGCCCTGGGCTGCCCATCACAAATGAAACCATCTGCCTCCTCCATCTGCACTCATTTTGTTCATTATTCTTGGGCCAAAAACAATCCTTCTCTCCATCCTCTCCCTCATGGTCCACAACTCTTTACACATCACCTTTTGCAATGACTCTCAGTGCTTATTTAAAGACATGTTTGCATATTTATGCACAATTGTTTTGTCCTTACGTGTTATTATGTTGTCACAGCCCTTGAAGGAATACTTCGCCCTCAAAATTACCATTTGTTTCTCAAGAAGTTATGCCATGTGATTGTTTTCTTTGTGACAGGAACTTTGTTTTCCCGCATGTATCCTATGCAAAACTATATAAAAAACATCCATTTCTAAACTTTTGCGCAACTTGTGCAATATAATCCAAAGTCTCATATACCCAGTTGTAGGCTCAGTACTTCCCAAACACATGTATTTTTGCTAAAACCTTACTATTTAGAATTGAATCAAAAATGAAACATATACCCTTTTCACCAAAATTAGTGCATGTACACTGTTTTTTTTTTAACTAAAGGAAAACTTGCTTAAAGTAATAAATAGACTCTTTTCCCATTGCCAGTAGACTAGAGCCATGTACATAGCTCTGCAGCAGATAGGTATGCCTTTCAGTGTGTGTGGGGTTTTTTTTCAGCTGTGTGTCACATTTGATTTCATGGACAGGCTGGAAAACAGGTAAGCAAACAGAAGAAAGCAGCATGGAGACTAGTGAAAATGTTACGGTGGTTTCTTCTTTTTCATATATTTTACTTAATCAGTCTCAATGGTATTTTGTGGGGCGATGTCATTGCATCTTGCCGGTTATGTCCCAAAAACGAGTGCCTTCACCTGGGAGATGTTTTTCCATCCCTGCCCACTTGGAGCCAGAGCTGATGAACACCCGTGACTACTGCAGTCATTTGACCAAGGTGTGAATGCTGATGGTAACCTTTTTTATTACATACAAAGGCCAGATGTTAGTGGGTGTTAATGGATTTTTTTGTGCAGTGGGAAAGGGGCTAGATATATAAAAAATGATATATAGGAAGTCAGAAAATACTTGTATTTGTAAAAGCTGGGCACAAAACTAGATAAATGTGACATTTTTTTTCCTCGCATTCTAGGTAACATGGCATAACTAATTGATTTACAACTCGTCATTTTGTGGGTGAAGTGAAGTATTCCTTTAAATCCTATCACCTTTCCTTAGTCTGGTATTTGCATGTGATCATTCACAAAGCAAATTCCCCTGTGTGTCAGGCCCTACTGTACGTGTGGCTGAGAGTTTGCGTGTGGCTTAAAGTCTTGTGTCTTTCAACATCTTAATAAAGGTGGAGATTGCATCGCATCCCGACCTATTAATCAGCCATCCCCGCTGCATCACTCAGCAGGTCTGCATGTGAACTTGTGTGTCTCCATATATTAAACTTCATAAAGCTCTTATCTGATTAAGTGATTAACATCTGTTTAAGCAGTAAGTAGCCTTAGGTGGTTCACATTCATTAATACGGGCATGTTGAGAATACTACAGTGTTGTTCCTTACCTAAAATCCTCCACCCTCCCTGTTAATTATTTATTAAGGGATATTTTATTAAAATTTAACAAATAATTATATAGTCACATATCAATTAGACCCAACTTCAAACATCAGCTTTGACATATCGCCACTGTGTTGGTTTTATATCTCCCTAACTCATCAGTGGTTAGGATGTGGTGAGTGCAGCCCTGAGCAACCGCCAACCTTTGATTAGCTGGCTGTCTCAGATCTCCACACCACTACTGTTTGTAGTGGTGGCTTGATTTAGATTTACCAACACAGCGCTCTCCTGACTCTCACAAGATTAATCTCTTAAATCTCATTTGATTAACTTGGAAGAAAATATATTTGTTTCAGTCTCAATTAAGATGAGTCAGAGGAGGAGGTGTGTGGACATGTTGATGATATACTTCAATATCTGGGAGAGGGGTGGGGGACCTGTCATATATATTAATTAATCAGCTGGCCTGTAACATGACAGAAGATATTGGCTCCTAGGACTCTCATGGGTGTGTTTGGGGAATTTCAGGGTTGGAAATGTTCATGTATAGATTGTTGAGATGTTAAATGATTAATTTTGGGAAGGTGGATAAGTAGTGAGTAGTAGTTTATGAGATCTATGAGGGGACTCTCCTTTGGAATAAATTACAAAATAAACTCAGGTCTCATCTCCTCCTTCTCTACACCCTTATTTCCTTCACTTGCTAAATTCTTTTCCTAATGCCTCATATCCTACTCTACCATCTTCTTTTCTTCTCTAACCCCTCTTTTTTTCTTTAATTCTTTCTTTACCTCTCCTTGGCCTTTCACTCTTTCATTTTTTAGGATTAATTTGACATTTTTTAGGATTTAATCACATGAATGCAGCACAAGGCAACTGGGATGTCTGCTATTCAGACCTCAAACAACGACTGATTGTTGGTCAGTGACATTACTGTAACATGATATTGAGCTTACATCTGTCACAGCAAACACAAAAATGAAAACATGGTACTATTGCTTAGGACAAACACTTGTCCAGAGCTTCCAGAGCTTGGCTGCCCATTGTGAGACAGCATACAGCTACCAGGCTATACGTAGGTAAAGGATGTGGGCCTACCTGTCCTGCCACTGCTCTGACAGCCATCACTTGGATAGCTCTCTCTGTGGTCTGACACTGCTTAGCTTCAGTGCTCCACTGACAGTTTTTTGTAGACAATAAATACGCTGGAAAAAAGGTTAAATGGGAAAAAGATTACACTCCATTGTTCGCCTTCATTGTGACTCACAGAAACATTTCTCATCAACTGCTGTTCACCTGATCTCAATCGTCTCTTAATTACTTCAGCACGCCCCCTTTCAAAGTAACACAGGCTCTACACTTCGGTAAGCCCAACCCACCCAGCCTGACAGCCATGCAGGATGGCCAATAAGGACAGTGTGCCACGATACTACCAACATAAAAGCGAGATGCTGAATCAGCGCATTAAAATGAGTATTTTATCTTGATTAATGTAAGTACATATGATTACTAGTAATGCATTAATACAAATATATACACATACCTGAAGACTAATCGAACCACACACACACCCGTCATACTTAAATAACATAGCCATTGTTAAACATTTTTTTCTCTGTTCTTTTTTGGTCTCCTCTCTCACTTAGTTTTTTGCCCGTATTTCGCTGTATGTGTTATACTGGATTATTCCAAGCATCATAATTCTACACTTCCTGTTTTAATTCTAAAAGCCTAACCAGGGACAGCGGTTACAGATTAGCCTTGGCTACAAACCCGTATGCACTGCATCTACTTTGTATTTTATGTATATGAAGCAATGTTTTATGCAGTCAAGTAAAATTATTTAAAAAAAAACAAAACAAAACTAAGAAATGTGCATGAACCAGAGTGTCGTGGAGAAACTGACACTGTATTTTGCAAAAAAAGTATCATAATGCAAAAGTTTATACACATATATATATATATATATATATATATATACATATATATATAAATTCAAATGGAAGATTAATTTGAAAAGCACCACCACATTCTTTCTTTTTCTTGTCTATCTCCTCATTTGCTTTCCTGAGTCCTCAGCCCACCAGACTTCAGGGCAAAAGATCATATGATAATATCAAAGTGCTTGTTTATTTTTTCGCAAATTATTAAACAAACATTATACCAAAAGATGTTGCAATCATGATGCAACACAGTACAATAAAACCACTGTTTGAAATGGCATAAACCTACAAATGGATCATACTTGGACCAAATTTTGGAAAAAACTGAGTATGAGTATAAATTATCAGGGTGTGTGTCTGTGTATGAATATGTGTGTTTGGGGGAAAAGTTTGGAGATATACAGCTGGAGTGGAGCAGGAGAGTGTAAGATGCAGGAGTTTTACAGCCTGGGGCATTGACTGTGGGAGTGTTTTATTAAAGTTAACGAGAAAAGGCCGCGCCCCTTCCACTGCCCATGCCCGAGCTTAAGTGCTTGTTACCCCGTTACTCTGCAGATGTGTAAATCTCCCTTCCTCTCTCTTTCTCACTCTCTGTCTCTCCCTGAGATGAGAAAGTGCAAACAGGACAGGAGGAGTGTCCAATAAAATCTCTGTCTGTGTTGAGAGGGGTGTTCTGGGATTCACGGGGCATTTTGTGTC